>NW_024470074.1:23046-470405 GCF_000721775.1 Aureobasidium melanogenum CBS 110374 | reverse complement strand
CCCCCCCCCCCCGAAAATCAATCAACCAGCTTCGCCTAGTATTACCTGCTTGCACACGATCAGTCAACACACCAGTATAGTAAGTTCCTTTTTGCTAAGTAAGGGTATCTAGATATACATGGAGACGCTAGACAAGTGATGGATCAACTGAGTAATCGAAAGCTTTTCGAACACCATTGTTCTGTAAACAACCGCGACAGTGTTTGCAATACTAGAAGGGCATCGAGTATGGTTCTTCTCTCTGCACTTGTAGTCATACTGCTGCTTGTGGTCCATCCCAATTGATTCATATCCTTCCCAAGATTGTCTACTAGCTCCGTATATAGTATTTGAAACAAATATTGGCGGCAATTTTGATGACGAGGCGCAGGCCTCCAGCGAACGGTCTACTCACAATGACTACATATATGAGAAGCGTCTGTCCTGCTCATTCATTGTAGATCCTCGATTGCTTCTTCCTATACGGCAAGGTATGCGGGCAGAGGTTCATGTCCGGAATTCCCACGTGATCTCTTAGCCGAATCGAGCTAGATCCAGACATATTTCTCGAGGTGTCTCACGTAGAAGCTAGATTGATGTTCTTTTGCAACAAATAAAGTCTTCATATTATCTAAACAACATATCTCTACAGCTCTGAGCTCTTTGGGTTACTCAACCAGACAGTTGGGACCCGTGGCACCTGCGGACTTAGGCGTACTAATCCTTTGACATCTCTTCGATCAGTTGTTCCTCCAGTGAGTCTTCTCATGCCAGATCGGAATCCAGCCCGTAATCCTACTGCAGAAGGAGCTCGAGAATTGCTACTGTGGACCGACAGAGCATCGTCGGATGTGGTCATGCGCGATATCGAGAGATCATCGTCAGAGAAAGGCTCATCGCCAGTATCTTCTTCAGATTGAAGATCGGTGATCACCCGAGGCATGTGGTGCACCGCAGCCATAGGCGAGGTTACCGACCTCGCATGAAGTGCGGGCCTGATCGCCCCTGCAGCAGGGTTGGAAGCAAATGCACCAGGGTTCATGACGACTGGTTCGCGAGCCAGAGCAAACCTTGTGTCTGAAAAGCCATTTTGAAAAGACGTTACCGAAGCGTTCCGTCTGAGCGACTTGTGCAGGATGGGAAGTGTTTGCTGTTCGTAGACATTCTCGCGGTTTTCGACTGACCCTCGAGATGCTTCTCTAGGGGTCACAGGTTTTCGATCGTCGAAGAAGTCATCCAGACTGTCGAGTTTCAACACTAATTCGCTCATGCTACCGTCAGCGCGTATCGAATCCGACATTGCTGTCGCCGAGCGTTGGTCGAAGTAGGATCCGTATTGATCTTCTGTCGTGAAAGCGACGTCGGGTGTACTGGTGATCTCTGCGCCGTCGGCGAGGGTCGTGTCCAGACAAGTGTAGTATACAGCCATGACGTTTTTCCTCGCCCTCTCGGCCTGAATGGCTGGCATTGGTATTGACCAGCCAGACTCCTCAGGTATGCCGTATAGACTCTTGGTGCTATCGTACTCTTTGCGTGTTGCACGCGTCGAGTGCGATCCTGCCATGCTCATACGCAGGTGCTTGTTATCAAGGGGTGTGCCGGTGACAGACATGATATTGTCCAGCACATCAAGAGCTTGTTGGCAGTAGCTGGTCTGCAGTAAACGCAGAAGGGGTGAGATTAGATCAGGGCCTTGGGAAACGATCTCCGGCCTCCTCATATCAATTTGTGGAATTAGAACACACAGCAGCTGCATTATCGTGACTCGGAACCATGGGGTTTGGTTGTTGAGCAAGCCAATCAGGAAGATCAAGCTCTGATACTCCATGGCGGGGAACCAGGCGGCTCTTGCTGCAGCGACGACTTGGGTCAAGAAGTCGTTCGCATTGCGATATCTTTGATTCGCAAACCCACTCAATGCGAGAGCCAGATCAGGTAGTTGCTGCGCTTCGGCCACGCCAGCAAGAGAGTCTGCCGACTCGAAGCATGTTTGTTCGTTGCTGTCATCTTCGAAGCAGTGCAGATAACGAGGCAGATTTGCAAGGAGTGTGAAGAGGAGACGATTGTCGCCACCAATCAGACTGCTGGAAGGTAGTTTGATCATTCTTCCGAGCATTTCCAGGGTGCGATCGAGACAGGCATTGGACCTCAACCCCTTGTAGACCAACGGCTGAAGACCCTCGAATTCTCCATCCCATTTGGCAGGTTTGTTCTCGTTGAAAAGCTTGATGACAGCAGGATCACTAAGATCGAGCTTGTCCAATAGTCGATCTAGCATTGAAAGACTCGCTTGGAACTCCTGCTCGAAGATGGTATCCAGACAAGCACTGGTGGTCCAGAATAATTGAGGGTACTGAATCAAGTCCTCGGGTTCAAGAGCGCCGATGATGGTCCTTAGCGTGATCAATATCTCTTGAGAGAAGGTCAAGCAGTCATTCTCGTCATCGGCAATGGTGTTTGTTAGACGAGCGAGCATGTCTGCCATCATCTGCCTATCAAGCGAGTCAATGATGCAGCGGAAGATCTGGAACGAGCGACATGCTACGTGACGCACTGCACAAGTCGTCGCCCAGACCAGACTCATCCTTGCCCAATCCCTGCGAATGTTGTCGCCAGTTCTGATATCGTCATACGAGAAGCTGAGTACCCGGACGACTTCCTCAATGACAAAAACCATGGGTTCAGGGACACCGTTAGAATTGCTGTTGAGTCCTTTGTTATCGGTCTCCTCATAAGACCACACAACCTTGGGATCGTGTTGCCTGATTGATTCGATCAAATCCTCTATGCCTTGTTTACTTGGTCCTGTGTGCTCTGGTCCAATCTGTGAAATTACAAGCTCGTGGATCATATGTACCAGCATCTCCCTTGCCTGATCTTGTACCAATGGCGTGTAGTGGTCCCATTGAACCACAACTACTTGTAGCAGGAGAGGTATCTTGTTCTTGGGGAGCTGTACGGGAGAAACTACAAGGTCGACAAGGAGCATTAATGCCAGCTGACCAAGGGACAACCCAGACTGTCGGTTTCCAATAGGTAATACTTGCGCGAGATCTGCAATATATGGTAGATTTGTCGGGTCTTGAGGTATTGACGGTGGTGGTCGCTTCTCGGCGATCATGGCTTTAGGAGTGATCTGCAGCAAGAGGAACTCAATCACCTTCAGACCAGCTGCTGTCGTGGAAAGGAAGACAACAATTTGTTTTGCATAGTCGACAAAGTTTTGTTCCCTGCGGTCTAGGCATATCGCAATAATGAAGTCTAGGACCACCTGTACGTTTCCTCCATATGGACCAGTAGCAAGAGCCTGCCAGAGTGCTTGTATCTCGTTATGTAAAACACTACTGCTTCGCGCCGTGATCTCAAAGAGATTCACCATCAACATGTATGAACTAGCGGTAGGTCCTCCACTCGGGAGTAATTGCAGCTCGACGGTCTGTATCCATGGCAGCATGGCTGCGACCATGTTGCGCTGATGATCGGGTACAAGACCTCCAAAGTATCTGGTAAACTCCGAGAAAACGTGGAACGCCATGTCTGCATGTTGCTTTGCTAGCCTGCGAGAAATTTCGAATTGTGCCAGTTTGTAGACTGCAGTCGTCTTGTCAGAAATACTGATATCCAGATCTTGTAGTTTAGAGTTTCTGCCTAGGCGTTCCTCTAAAGTTCTCAACAGACGGGCAGACTTCATGCGAATCTCGCTATTCTCGTTTCCAAGGGTGTACAAGGCGGCGCTCAAGATCTTCCAAAAAGGTATCTTGTCATCGACCGCGTCTGTCAAAACTTGGGTAGCAACAGTGAAGTAGCTGAAAAGGGCCTTCGGGTTCTTAGCATGATAGCACTCTTCGATCGAGTGAGACAAGAGGAAACTGTGCTCACTGTTGTGAGTTAACAGATTCTTAAGTGCCCGACGACCTGTTGCATGGGTCCTATCACTCGCTGAATCGAAGATGGCATCTATCCATTTGAGCATGCGACGAACATCAAACTGCATAGTAATCTGGCCGTCGGTGGAGACCATGACCGGTCCCGCACAGAGTGATGCCATAGCGCTGAGAGCTGCTGTTCGCAGGTCTTTCTTCTCGATCTCCAGCTTTGCTGTAACATTCCCACGATTGCGAGAATCCTGTTCTTGGTCCAAGATTGACTTCCTCATATGGTTTTCCTTCTGTCTTATTTGTGTCTGGTTTGGGGAAAACCCGCACCAGTCTTCCATCATGGAGAAAGCGGCTTTTCGTGCGTGGAACGGCATCCAACGTATGGGATCCTTGGTTTTGTGTATGCCTTCATACAACACCTCAACGAGCCCGCAGTAGTAGGTGCGTAATTTCTGGAAGTCCCACTGGTTTTGTACATCTTCGTCGTTGAGAAAAATGCGAAGATCCTTAGTGAAACTGACGAGATTTTGCAGTATCCATTCGTCATTGTAAACGTCGGTCTCCACCAGACAATGAGATGTGAGCTGGTAGAGATGGGTGAGCTCAGTACGCAGGGAGTCACTCCGCCTGCTTCGTCGAGGACTATTTAAAGATCGCTGGTGTAACATAAGCCATTGTCTAGCATCTTCGCTACAGATGGATACCGATGGTTGAAGGGCTTCTAGCAAGGGTCGAAAGAGATTGGTGTTAATCGCGCCCAGTCCATGGACAGCTGCCTCCCGAACTCCTGGGTGTATGGCAGACAAAAACGGAACGACTTTCGCGAACAATTCGTAAGCAGATCCAATCTTCTCTTGGTTGATTGAGGAGGCTTTGGAGCCTTTGCGCGAGTGCTGGAAGCTTTCTCTCGGGACGGGAGGTTGTTGCGAGCCACCAGTGTTAGTGAGGGTTGTACATGCAAAGATCAGGTGGAGCTTCCATTGTTCAATCGTGACCTCAGGAGGACTAAAGGCAGTTCTTCCTACCATGCGTTGTGAGAAAGCCGTCTCCAAAGCAGCATATGTGTTGGCTCTCGGTCCTTCGGCCAAGGTGCTGATAATCCTGTGAGCATGTGAGAGGCGCGCACAGACTATATCTCTGGTCAAGAGTACAGCTTGAGGACATATTTGCGAGCTGAGACGTATCAAATTGGGAAAAGCTTTCGACCAAAGAGCCAAGTCGTGGACAGTTTCGCTGCTGCAAAGTTCCACAAGAGTGTTGTTCATGTTGCTTTTCCTGAGGCCCTTCTGCAAACGACTGCGTTCGGCTAGTGAGAGTTTCTCGTCATTTACGTCGATGACTTGCTGTGAACTGCCTTCCAGAACGCTGATGATACGTGTGGAAGGCTGACCCAGAGCTGTATCAAACTTGGTGATGAGGCTGAGGACCCTGACGGCATACGCTCGAACGTGCCGCGACGGCGAGCACAGGAAGAACAGCCCATGCGATTCGATTTCATCTACATGAGCAAACACCCTTGAACGATTCAGGTCAGAAGGCATGCCACGAGCATACTCATCATCGTGAAGATCTGGTGATGCCATTTGAGGCTGTGATTTGAGTTCCTCAATCCATATCTCTAACAGTTCGACATAAAGGCGCAAAGTGCTTTCTATGTGGCCGTGTCCCAGGAGACTACCAGCAGAGACAGTGGCGTAGCGATCGTCGAAGTTGAATATAAAGCGGGCAAATCCGATCGTTACCAGTTGAGCATGCGATTGACGGGCGATAGATTTAAGAGATTGCGCGGATGATGAGGCGATGTGGTTTTGTACATGCGCGGTGCCTGTACATAGCAAATTGATAAGGTTCTTCAAAGGGATCTGAGGAGATAGGCATCGAGGAAGTGCTTGGACTGCGACGTGAAGGAGATCGTAGAAGTTCTGCCGAACTTCAGGTGAATTGAATAACTCGTCCCTCCGACTGAAACTGAAGGCATCCGCCATTGGTGTCTTAGGTATAGTCTGAGCAGAGAACTTCTCGTCAAGGACCTTCTGTCCGCCAAACGTCTCATCGCAGATAATGGTAATCTCACCCAGAATCTTACAGAACTTGACATATGACTCCTTTGCGACATCGCCAAAGTCAGCCGTCATGACGGGCTTGGACAACCGTTCAACCTTGGCCCCATTGACGGGAACTTGGGTTTGAGACAACGAGCGTCTGTGCGAATTGGGCGATCTTGAGAATGGATCGGTAAGAGCATCGCACTCGAAGCTGACAGGGAATGGCGGTTGATCACCTTTCTCTAAATCAGACATGATTGCAAGGAAAGCACGAATTGCAATCACCATCTTCTCGGGGTCGAGGTTCTCGATCCGACGATCCCTGCCAGTGATTATGACATCTGCGTTCATCAGAGGGAATATAATGGATCGGAAGCACAGGTCCTGATGCTTGAAACCAATAATGCGGATGAGCTGGATCAAAGGGTCGGCAATGGAGGGTTCGGTAGAGAGCAGTGACTTCTTGCCCGTCATAAAAACCATCCGGATTATATCGTCGAGTTTCTTGAATGTTGTAAGCTGGCCTTCAGAAGCTCTGTAGAGGTACACCCAAACCAGGCGGCACAATGCTTTGAGAGCATGGCCCCGAGTGGTGCGTTCCTTCAACTTCGGTTGTAGTTGGTGAAGGGCAGTCGGAAGCCACTGTTGCTGGAATACATCATTGGGCGACACGCAGATAGTCACAGCAAATATAGGAAATGCCTGCGCCCAATGCTTGGGTTTTGCGAGCAGCTGATTTAGTCTGATTTTGAGAATGTCCAAGACCTGCCTCCACTTGGGCGAGTTAAGTTCAGTGGTAGCCTTACTGGCGACCGGCAGCAGTAGATCTTCAAATAGCTGGCAATATGCATACTTGACCGGTTTACCATGTACGCCTGCGAAGAAGCCTGCCAGAAGATTAAGCAGGTCGCAGGACTTATCCCATGCGGTTTCGGGCTGCGTTTGTATTTTGAGCCAACGCATGCTATGCACAAGCAGAGCTGTATGATTCTCGAGATCTTTATCAGCATTACCTTTGATGGACAAGCGTCTCTGTGCGGCCTCCAGATCCGAGACGTATCGATCGGCAACCTTGTCAAAGCGCAAATTACCCATGACACCCAATAACTGGCCGAACATGTTCCATTGTGATTGTTTGAGAGCCGAATACGCGAGAGCCTCGGAGTCAAAGTTACGTAACTGGCCATAGATGACATCCTCAAGCCTCTCAGCAATGTCGTTGGTCAAGGCAGCCAACGTGCACTGGGATATGACTTGCGTGAGTACACGACAAAGGATATACACGGAAATTGCTGAGCGCCGTTCTCCTTGACGCAGATTCTGCTCGAGAGCAATAATGGTAGCAGGGTCGGTATGAGAAGGTAGCGAGGCAGAACTGCCATTTGTACTGACTTGAGACAGATCGGCACGACGAACAGTGGCAGAACCATTGGTCGATTGGGCACGAGCAGCCTGCAGCTGAGTATGGATCGGTGTCAACTCGTCACTCTTGGATTTGCGCCAGATCATGAGGGCATCAATCAGAGGCTTCGGGCGCGGGCGCACAATGTGGCCAAGAGCCTTTATCAGCTGGTCAAAGGCGTGGTCTGCGCCAGGGCCACAGATGGCTTCAACTCTAATCAAAGCATCGTCACGCTCAGAGACACAACGATTAATTTTGTCATTGGCCTCGCTGATGAACTCGTTCAACAAGTGGTGAAGGGCATATTCTCCGACAGTGGTGGGCTCTTGTTGGTGGTGTTGGCGTGATCGCGAGCGATGATGGCGGTGATTGTGGTGGTGATGATGATGTAGATGAGACTCATGTTCGCGCTTGATACGGCCGCTGTGCATGCGTTCGAGACGGCGTATTGGTACCTGGTCGGCAGGGGCATTTAACGTCGAGGATGAAGGGCTTTGGCGCAAAGTTGGGCCATCCTTTGGTGCTTGGGCGAGGATGATGCCTGGACTGATGGGGCTGGCACCTGTGGAGGAGACATGGCTCGGATTGCGCGAGTGCTGGTAGCCGTGGACAATGGACGTCTGGCGGTGGTGACCATAGGAAACGGAGTTCTTGCGCTCGACAGAGTCAGATTGGGCGGCAGGCGTGTGTGCACGCGAAGAGGGAGCGCGCGAGGCGGCACTGGGGGCTCTACCCCTGGTGGTTGAAGGGGGAGCAGAGGACGAGGCCGAAGTGTTTATGGCCTCCAAGCTCTCGCCCGGGTCGTGCAGCGAGGGCGAGGCATTTTGGGGAGTGTTCATTGCGCGTCTAGCTGCAGCGCCATGGGCGAGCCTGGTGCCGCTCCTGCGCAGGCGGTGGATCCGAGAAAACGAGACGGGGCACGGCGAGAGGGGCAGGCGACGGGTTGTATTTTTTCCAGACGAAGAGTTTGAGGGGTGCAGTCGTCGAGCAGACCTTGAATCTTTGCGAGCAGCACGCTCCTCGTACTGTAGGACCAAGATGACCCTAGAATGCACAGAGTGTGGGGTTTGCAGACAGCCACAGCCAGCAGCAGCAACCTCTCAAGCCCTCTCCCACCAGCCTGGCTCGCTGTGCACATGGCCATTTACTTGATACATACGACTACATTTGAACGCTGCACTCTTGTCGCTGACGGCCACTGTACTTGTACCGTGCCGGAACAGTTGGTGTTGGTTCTGAAGCTGTCTCATCACTGTGCCATATACCCACCGTGCACTCTTTATTGCCCACTCACATGTCTTGCTCTCTTGTCCAAGTGCCGATGTTACAATATGCGTGTGGAAACCTAGCCGGCACCGGCACAGCGTGGAGCCGAAGCAGAAGCGGCAGCAGCAGCAGAAACAGAAACAGAAACAGAAGCACGGAATTCGGCCGTTCGAAACACTCGTCCATTCCGGTTGCTGGCCGTCATCTGCATGATGCGGACATGAAAGACTGCTGAGCATAATAATCATGCCACTCATAATAATCCCGAGCCCCTTAGCCCACCCAACACTCTTGTACATTGGCCATCTCGCTAGACTGTCTAGTTTCTGAAGTCTGCCAGCTTTCCTTTTTGCCTTTTTCCATCGTAAGCTTGGTCTTGGTGTCCTTGTCCACTCTGCTGTCTTTGCCGGTCTTTTGGTCCGTTGCGCGGTCCTCTCGATAAGCCCGCCCCGCACCCGCTGCCAGTGGACACCTAGGTAACTTTACTCTTCGTCCTGCAAGTCTTCGCCTCTTCTCTCGTCCACGTCCAACTCTGCTCCGGCCACCTGTCGACAACATGGCCCAACTCGACACTCTCGACATTGTCGTCCTGGCTGCCCTCCTCCTGGGCACTATCGCCTACTTCACAAAGGGGACCTATTGGGCCGTCGCCAAAGACCCCTATGCCGGCTCTCTCGCAAACGGTGCTGCCGCCAAGGCTGGCAAGACTCGGGACATTCTTGAAAAGATGGATGAGACCGGCAAGAACTGTGTCATTTTCTATGGTTCGCAGACTGGCACTGCCGAAGACTATGCCTCGCGTCTGGCAAAAGAGGGCTCCTCTCGCTTCGGCTTGAAGACCATGACAGCCGATCTCGAGGAATACGACTTTGAGAACCTCGATTCCTTCCCCGAAGACAAGGTTGCCATGTTTGTCCTGGCCACCTACGGCGAGGGCGAGCCTACCGACAACGCTGTCGAGTTCTACGAGTTTATCAGCGGCGAGGAAGTTTCCTTCAGCCAGGGAGGCGGCATCTCCGAGAAGCCTCTGAGCAACTTCAAGTACGTCGCTTTCGGTCTCGGCAACAACACCTACGAGCACTACAACTCCATGGTTCGCAACGTTACCAAGTTCCTCGACAGGCTTGGTGCAAACAGAATCGGCACTGCTGGTGAAGGTGACGACGGTGCCGGCACTATGGAGGAGGACTTCCTGGCCTGGAAGGAGCCCATGTGGAAGGATCTAGCTGCATCCATGCATTTGCAGGAGCGTGAGGCTGTATACGAACCCGTCCTTGAAGTCACTGAAAAGCCAGACATGGACGCCGAGTCGGACGATGTTTATCTGGGAGAGCCTAACAAGAACCACCTGGAGGGCAAGCAAAAGGGCCCTTTCAATGCCCACAACCCCTACATCGCACCCATCGCCGAGTCCAAGGAACTTTTCACCGTCAAGGACAGAAATTGTCTGCACATGGAAATCGACATCAGCGGCTCCAATCTCTCTTACACCACCGGCGACCACATTGCCATTTGGCCTACCAACGCTGGAAAGGAGGTCGATCGTTTCTTGAACATCCTCGGCCTTGCTGAAAAGCGCCATATGGTCATTTCTGTCAAAGGTTTGGATGCCACAGCCAAGATTCCTTTCCCCTCTCCTACCACTTATGATGCTGTCGTCCGCTACCATATGGAAATCTGTGCCCCAATTTCGAGACAGTTCATTTCGACTCTTGCGCCCTTCTCGCCCAATGACAACATTAAGGCCGAAATGACCAAGATGGGCAATGACAGGGATTATTTCCATGAGCAGGTCGCTGCTCGTAACTACAACCTCGCCCAGCTTCTTGAGTTCCTGTCTCAAGGCCAGACATGGGATAAGGTACCTTTTACCATCTTCATTGAAGGCCTCCACAAGATCCAACCCCGCTACTACTCCATTTCCTCGTCTTCCTTGGTCCAAAAGAACAAGATTTCTATTACTGCCGTTGTCGAGTCTGTTGAAATTCCAGGAGCATCACACGTGCTTAAGGGTGTCACTACCAATTACTTGCTAGCTCTCAAGCAGAAGCAACACGGTGACCCTAACCCTGACCCCCATGGACTGAACTACGCCATTACTGGTCCCAGAAACAAATACGACGGCATTCATGTGCCTGTCCACGTCCGTCACTCCAACTTCAAGCTTCCTTCAGACCCGTCTAAGCCCATCATCATGATCGGTCCAGGTACTGGTGTTGCGCCATTCCGTGGTTTTGTCCAAGAGCGCGCCAAGCAGGCACGCGATGGTGAGACAGTCGGTAAAACCATGCTGTTCTTTGGTTGCCGAAAGAAGTCAGAGGACTTCATTTATGCGGATGAGTGGGAGGTATGTTAAAGTGACCTCCGTGAGGAAATTGCAGAAATAACTGACGGTTACACAGGCGTACAAGAACGATATGGGTGACAGCTTTGAGATGTTGACCGCCTTCTCTCGTGAAGGCGCTCAAAAAGTTTACGTGCAGCACCTTCTCAAGCAGCGCGCCGCCGAAATCGACAGACTTCTGCAGCAAAAGGCTTACTTCTATGTCTGCGGCGATGCAGCGAACATGGCACGTGAGGTGAACACTGTTCTGGGCCAAATCATTGCCGAACAAAGAGGGATTTCAGAATCCAAGGCAGAGGACATTGTCAAGGCCATGCGCAACAGCAACGCCTACCAAGAAGACGTGTGGTCATGAGGGAAAACGCGGATGTTTTCCATTCTGTTCCATTGAATTGTTTTTACGCGTCACTTTTGCATGATCAAGCGATGGTCGGTTTGGATAAGTTGATAGAATACACCTGTGTCATAATCTTCATCCTCAACAGAATAATTGTGATGTATCAAAAGAGGCCGTGACAGGTGCGCGGCTTATGCAGATGCAACTCCCCGGAATGCAGAGTCTTCCCGCTAACCCGGTTGTCCTGTCGCAACTGAGGTCATGATTGCTGTAACAAAGAGGAGATGTGGTTGATTCGCTCGTATCTGTCACCCAGGTCCAGGTTCATCAAGACTCCGGTGGACAACAGCCGACGCGCAATGACCTCCTGACGTCGGCTGCTCCTGTGGACTCCCTGAGCCCTCAGAGTGCATCGCCATTCCAACCATGCTGTTCGTCAGAATATTCCGTGCCTCTTGCAAGACTTGTTATGCAACAGCGGGCTTCCGGCAGTGGATCCCGCTTCGAATTCGAGACAAACGGGCCCCTCTTGGTGCGACCTGAAGCCGTGACACCACGGCTCCAAATCGACTGTCTAACTGCTTTAGCCTGCGGGTTTGCACAGATATTTGCAGGATCAGTCTCTTGCCATAAGCCGACCATCGTATCAGCTGTCCACAAAAATGATGCCGAACGACAAACAGATGCGAGATGCTGAGTCCAGCATGGTTTATCCTCCCTTGCCTGTGTCTCATTGTCGACTGTTGTTCAATGGGCCTGTATGGACGTGATTTAGGACTGCTGCATGACAGTGAAGTATCTGCCTGCCCACAGCGCAGTTGCTTTGCACACTATCATATTAGAATTCGTGAAGACGGCAAGCAGCAAAGGATCAGACTGTGAGTAAAGACGGTCACCCTAAATTGTCAAGGAGGACGAGTCCGTAAAGCTGCCCCTGTCCGCGGACCTGCGCATACTGCAATCGAGCAGTAGAGCTTTGGCATGCAGTGTGGTTGGTGCAGGTTGTGTAGCCGGAAGATTTCAAGGTGGTTCGCAGCAGCATCCACACATTCGGTTCGGCTTGCATATCCAAAACATTGCTCGTCCTCAAGGCTCATCTTGGTCATCCAGACATCAGATAAAAAAGAGCAAACCTTCCCGCCGTACCTGCATTCGAGTTTCTTTGGACGACATTGACTTGAACCCATGCGCGGCGCACCTTTGCATTGCTATCTTGGATTCTGACATACATTTTTTCGCCATCTCTCTCTTTTCTTTTTGGCTTGCGTCAGTCATCGCTCTGATATTCCTCACCTACGCATCGAATATTAGATTGGTTGTTGTACATGCTAATCCGTCGGTGCTGCTCTTACGCATACCTTCCTCTCTCGATTCAGTACGTAACGACATCTATGCTCCTTCTTCTACGTGCGCCACCCCACCGAAGCACATGCAAATCTGAGCGGCTCCTGCCTCAACCACGGCCATACACACACAGCCTGAAGGAAAGAACGAGCCAAAGATTGCCACACCCAATCCGGTGCGCACTGCACTTTTTCCATCTCTTCCTCCTCTTCCTCAACCTCTTTCTCGTCTTACCATCACACTCTTCCTCCCCAGTCTTCTTGACAATCATCATCTCCCATCTTCTTCATCTCTTGTATTCTGTCCGCCGCGGCGCTACATTGATAGCATAGCTTCTGTGCTCATCAACCTTTTTGTCCGATAGATACAACGCATTACACCTTGTTATCAACCCCTTCGGCTCGAAGCACTCGTCCATCAGTCTGTCTTCGGTCTACTCAAGTAAGTCATCAAGCACACCTCATTCGTTGCAACCTCTAACTCAAGTTTCGTTCAGCACGTCAAGCATGGCCGATACTCAAAGTCAGCGTGGCAACAACTACACCCGCGGCGGTCAGCGTGGTTCAGGCTATGGCCAAGCCTTGATTCGCAACAGCAACACCAGCTACCACAGCGGTTACGGTACTCAACAAGGCCACACTGCTGCCAACATGGCGGCACTGACTCATGGTCTTCAAGGCATGAACCTCCACGATGCGACCTACTCGAACCAGTCTAAGGCCGCCGTCATGGCTGCCACTGGCCACCAATTCAACGGCCTGCCTATGCCCGCTGCTCTCTGGGGTGCGACCAATCATCTCATGTTCTCCGGAGGTCACTCTTACCCTGCTGCAGTCCATCAGCACAACCCTGGCCTCTATACTCCCATGGCTGCTCAGTACATCCCTCACGGCTATCATCAGCAGCAGCATGACAACAGCCCCATGTCGCAGACTTGGACACCCAGCCACACAACTGGCGACGTCCCAACCCTCATCACTCCACGCCGGGACTCCATCTCATCGAACGAGAACGACGCTCCTGGCACTCCGTCATACGCTGGCTATCCCACCTATCATTCGGTCCCTGGAGTTGCAATCGTCAATCGTTCTCCAACTGGCATGTACACGCAGAGCTCCCCTTCTCCTACTCAGGTCCTCGCTCCCTATGGCATGCCTTTGTCGAAGATGGCTGAGCACCGCAGCATCTCTCCAAGCCTTCACATGCTTGTAAACAAGGAGCCACCCATCCCTCAGGCAATTCCAGCCCCCAGCTCTCCCTTGAAACCCCTTGACAGAGCTCTGGAGAACATTCGCGGTGAGACAAATGTCTACATCCGTGGCCTCCATCCCGAGACAACCGATGAGATGCTTGAAGGCTGGGGCAAGCGCTTCGGAGACATTCGCAGCTCCAAGTCGATCATTGATCACTCCACGGGCCTTTGCAAGGGGTAAGTCTGACAAGTCACTCATCTTGGCTAGACTGTGCTAACATTGGTTCTTATAGCTTTGGCTTCGTCAAGTACCACAATTACGAGGACGCCGAGAACTGTATCCGCGGCTTTCATTACCTGGGCTATGAAGTTAGCTTTGCCAGAGTATGTTCCTCATTGACCAATCCGCCATGACATCCGTTGACCATTGATCCAGGAATCTTTCTACTCTAAACTCAAGACGTTCGCTGATGAGGGTAACACCAACCTCTACGTTTCCAATCTGCCCAAGTCTTTGAATGAGCACGAGCTTGCATCTGTGTTCACACCTCACAAAGTCTGCTCGGCCAGAATCCTTCGCGACAAGAATGGTACTTGTCGTGGAGTCGGCTTTGCTCGGTGAGTTGTTCTGCTGCCCCATCAACCTTGACTTCAATCTGACAACCTTTCCAGTTTCGAGTCCAGAACGGTCTGCGAGGAAGTCATCAAGAAGTTCAACAACTACAAAGTCAACGTCGCAGGTGAAGAGTACACGATTCAGATCCGCTTTGCCGACACTCAGGAGCAGAAGCAGCTCAAGCAGCAGACAGCCGCCGCTCGCCAATTCCGCTCTGCCGAGTACGAGTATGCTACCCAGGCTCACAAGGCTGGTTACTCCTCCAGCCGTGGCTCATACGCCTCCAACAACGAGTTTGAGACGTACATGACAACCAGGTCAGCTTCTTGACAAGACTCATCGTCAGTGTCAGCTAACACGTTTGCTACAGTGTGCCTATCCAGAACCAGCGCTGGTCTCAGTCCGCCCTTCGCAACATGTCAGGCCGCGCTCCTCTTGCTGCTTTGCCCTCCGGCAACAACATCCAGTACCCTGTCGCCCAGACCAACGGAGGCGCCAACTCGGAGAACCAGCCTCCTGCTCGCACCGACCTTGCTGACACCAAGTCCGCCACCAACTCCTCGCCAGCAATCGCTCGCGGCGACCAGACTGCCGTTGAGTCGACCACTTCGGATGACCAGATCTCTTGATTGGTTGCTTTACATACCATCATCGACGACTGATGGTTCAATGAATGCTTCCTTGCCGTGAAGGAATGCGGGTTTCACAGCACAACTTGTCACTTTCTTATCTTGCAGCATGTTCCGACACGACACAGATACACAGCATCTCTTCTCCACGCTCATGACGTCTTGCTAGTCTATCATCCATGGCTCACCCGCCACGCTCAGCATTTCCTTTGCCTTGTATTCGCAGCGCCACTCAGGCAGTATGACATACTGCACACACACACAGCTTCCGATCCAGTGTTTGCCGGTGCTACATTGCCTTTCGATCGACCATTGCCATTGCTGTTCTGTTTCCTTTTGTCTTTGCTGTCTTTTTCAGTTTTTTCTTTTTCAGCTGTCATAAGTAATGAATGAGATGCTTCGTTGCACGAGATATGAATCAATGCACAATATCTGCTAGGAGGACGAGATTGACCGACGAGCTTGCTTGTAACGAGTATGGGATATTATGGCTGGAGTCTAAAAGTAGATAATCACAATGCAATCAATTGTCAGCATATCTTTCCTACATCATCGTGTCATGGTACCATTTATGTCAAAGGCACTCTTCAACTTGTGCGAGAGGGTTTTCGTAGTCACCATACAAGTCACCACAGTGTCAAGACACCACTTTACGAGAAGTCGGACAGTCTGTGACGATGGCAAGTCAAGATACAGTGCTGCTGGCCGGAGCCTATTGTGCTACAAACTGGATCAATGTACTCATTTCTTGGAGAAGAAAGACATTATGTTTCCTTGACCCTTTGGAGCAGCCTTCTTGGTCTTTGCGGTGGTGGGCGCGACCGATACCTTTGCCTTCTTGGGCGCAGGCTCTTCTTCTGAGAAGGACTCCCAAGCGGCTTCTTCTCGCGTCACTACATTCTTGGTCAGCGCAAGATCATTTTGGCTCCGGAGTCTGATACATACCAAGATAGCCCTCTTCGTCCTGGACCGTCTTCTTCTTCATCACTCTTCTCTTGCCCCTGCGGCGACCATCGGATACGGTGACAGTTTCTTCAGGTTCTTCTTTCGTCTGTGCTTCTGGCTTGGAATCAGGTTCGTCCTCCGCACTTTCTGGGGCTTCTGCTGGAGCAGCCTTGGTCGGTGCATCGGTCATTGGTTCGTCTAGATCATGTTAGCCAGTCTTGTAGCACACAAGTACGGGGCGAAATATCTTACCCTCCATGTCCATCATACGGCGAAGTTCATCCTCTCTTTCTTTCTTTGATTTACCTCCAGCCTCGGTAATTGCGCCTTCATCGAGCATAGCAGCGTCTTCATCGTCAGCCTCTTCATCGGACAACTCGTGCATGGCTTCTAGGATATCTGTCAGCTCTTATAACAACCTTCAGTCATCACAGTACTGACCATCCTCCTTCGCGGCCGAATCTAGACCAGGTGAAGGTTCGGCGGAGCTCTCAGTCGCCTGGCTTAGAGTCTTCGGCTTGGCTTTAGCGAATGCTTTGAACAAGCTCGATCCTTCACGTTTGAGAGGTGCAGTCTTCGTAGCAGCAGATTTGGCAGAAGCTTGAGTCGATGCCTGTGATGAATCGGGAGTAGATTTGGCCGAATTTGTAGTGTCCTTCGAGACGTCTTTCTTGGCGGCAGGTCTGCTGGAAGAAAACATGGACTTGGCTGCCTTTGTGTCGGTATTCGAAAGTGTGGCCTTTTGTGCCGGGGGTTGTTTCTGGTGATGCTGATTGCGCATAGAGCGACGCTGGACAGGATTGTATCAGTGGCCCGGTGCTTTGAATGATCGAGTGAGATATTCACCTTTACTTGAGGGTTCTGAATGACACCATATTGCTTGTACGTTTCGAGCAGGTCTTCATTGATCGCTGCAGCCATGATGGCTCGATTGCAGTCGGTCAAGATATGCAGGTCCTGCCTGAGATTAGCGGCTGGCCTGCGATGGAAAGAGATCTGAGTTTATGATACATTGATCTTGCTGGGCTGAATGCTGTAGACGTGTATTGACAAGACGTGGTCGAAAGTAGATCTGGCGCCTGTATGGACGTCAGAGAATATGTCTACGGCCGCAGCTGGACTAAGCAGACTAACTTTCAAGATTGTCCTCGCCTACCAGAAGCAACGATGTAGCTTGGTAAGCGGTGGGGCTTTGATGAGCAGGACTGGTGTGTAGAGTCTTGTCTGATGCATCTTGGCTCTCGAGGGTATCGTTTTCGGCTTGTTGTGGTCGAAGAGATTGAGTTCCGGTGATGAGATATGTGGCGTGTAACGAATTGGGCTGCTTGTTGTTCTGGGAGCGATGGAAGTCGTAGAGCATCTGTTTGGCAAGGTTGCTGTGGACTCGAAGTGCTCGACTCAAGGTGCGGTAGCTGACCTGTTCCTCTGGGGTTAGAAAGCAGTCGTAGACAAGCAGGGTAGCTCGACTTACAGTCTGTCCATCGTTCAGCACGTTGGCCGAAAGGTATCCGATGTAATCATTGGCCATCGTGTCGCATGTACTTCTGTTGGACTACGTCAAAGAGCGAGCTCATGGCACTCGTCAGGGTTGACGCGACGCGTAAAGTGGCTTGGCAGTGCCTTCTTCCTCTAGCCTCCCTTCCTCCTTCTTCAACCTCAGTCTTTGATGTCGCATAATCTGAGTCAAAGCTATAATGTGTCTGAACATCGCCTTTGACAAGTCTCATGCCTACTTGTCTCTCGGCATGACCTGGCGCATCTTGTGTCTCGAGACCGCATACTTGTCTTTGCTGCGACACGCTATGTACCACTGGCCTACTTTCGCGACCAACGTCTTTAATATCTAGGCGTGCTTGATGTGCTTTCAAGACTACATGCTGTCATGCGTCTCTCCAGCCTTCTGCCTGTGCTCGAGACATGGACTAGGACATGACAAAAAGTATGAGACTTCGCCATTGAATAAGTTTCTGTGTCTTTCGGTATATATTCTCGCAGTATCCATCAAGGAGCTGCACATCTTACAGCATATCACCACAACAAAACCATGATAGCCACATTCTCCGACTTCCTTACTGTCCTCGACCAGATGGCCTTGGTGCCTGCCGAGTTGCAAGCCAGCCTAGACTCGTCTGCTCTAACTCCGAGTCAGGCCGAAGTGCTGCGTCAGATCGCAACTCATTTCCTTGAACCAGAAGGTCTGCCCCAATCTGGGTCTTCTGTTCGACCAGTACCAGCATCGCTTGATCCCTGGAGAACTTTTCATCGCTGCAACCACCTCGTGCTCGATCCCGTGTACCATAAGATTCTAATCTCGGGCCCGCAACATTTTGTCGATTCTTATCGAGATGCGACAGTCTACGACGGCGTTATGTTAGCATCCAGAGCTGCAGAGCATCAGTCTGTGAAACGACTACGCGAGCTCTTGATTTCGCTAGCGTTATTCGACATTGGCAGAGATCGCTTCTCACGTTTCTCTGGGAATAAATTGTCAGATCGTATGAAGGACGAACTTCAGTCGCTATTTCCTGAGGGAGATGTGATCGAGCAGTACAAGGCAGGCAAAAATCTGACCCACCTCTGCGAAAAGTTTGGCCTGGGTTGCGTATTGTACCTGGCCAACCTCCTCTCCAAGGACTTGTAAGTTGTTGAGTTCGGTATGCTGTGTGACTGAGCCAGCTGACAGATGACACAGCTTGTGCAAGAAATTTACTGCCAGTGGACGATACCACGATGGCGCCATCGATCACCTCAACACATTACACTTACAACAGGTAGCCAGAGAGAGCGGAGCCAACGACTTCGTCGAGAAGGCTAAGGCTCTGTCGTTGATGTACCTGAAGATGAGGACGAGCCAGTGTTGAGGGTTCATGAGAGTACCGCTTGAAGTGCAGTGTGAGCATCCCATCCTGCGCATACAAATTACACGGTCCACGGAGTTTATTAAACAGGTACAGGGGGCGTTTTGGTCTATCGGTATGGAGTGGAGAATGCAAACAAACGTAGTTTGAACTTGGATTATTGTCATTAGGGGTATAAAACTTTCAACTCTCTGAAGTAATGGGTATCAATGCGTCCCCTGGTCGTAACTGGAGTGATTCGTGTCGCTCTTGTGGTGTATCCATGAATGATCGTGAATGCCGAGAAAGGTATGATGGAATCAGAAGAGTGCGGGAGCGAGCGATGTGCCGCTGAGCTGTATGAAAAGTAGCGGGAGAGTGCCATGATGTTCCGAGATTGATCGACTGAAGAGTGGGCGTCGTGTTCGTTGCTGGTACCGTGTCGATGTCAGGAAAGATCTTGGTTGACTCTCGAACTGCTTTCGTGCTCGCTCCCGCTCACTAGACCGCACTAGTCGTTCTGCGGCGACCGCCTCCACCTCTACCGCAGGTGAGGCAAGAGATGATGATGTCGAAGACGGCGACGACTCCGTTGATGATGGCCTTGAGGATGGCACCGATTCCATTAACGACAGCCATCAAGGCAGCGCCGATAGCGCGGAACACCGAGGTAATCTGAGGTTCAATTAGTTAACTGCCATGATCAACATTGGAGCGCGACGACTTACACAAGATACGACGGCACCCATTGTGTTGTATGTGAGCTTGTGCTGTGTATGTGGATTGTCGGCCAAAGGTAGGCTGAAAAGGACGAGTTGAGTGTGATGTGTTTGTTTTGTTGCAGGTAAGCGAGGAATGTGAGAAGGAGTTGATGATAGATTTAGTGAAATGTGAAACTGCAGGAGCACTTATATCTTCAAGCTGCACGCTCGGTGTGACCATGATATCACACACCTTCTTTCCATGCTAATATCAGAAAGCAGGAAATAATCTCAGCTGCCCAGCGACCAAGGCATCCGATGATATGGATGGCAGGGGATATCCTCAGGCCTGTTCTCGATCTGGCAATAATCTACACGATGCCAGTCTGACCCTTACCTCATAAATCTAACGCGCCATGCAGACTTTGCGGTCTTAGACTCAATGCGGCTCTAAAGGTGCAACAACAAGCGGCTGTCGACATCAGTCCGTTTGAAGGGGGATACAAAAGCAGGGACAGAGGCTCAAAACTTGGAAGATCTACAGTATTTTTGACAGGTGCTAGCGGAAATTAGACGCACCGCCACCTGAACTATGTCATAATCAGCCACTGCACGACGTCCAGCCACTGTCGTCTTGCATGGCTTGTGGCTCCTCTTTTTTGCTGTATAGGTCATAGGCAGAGTCATTTGCACATCTATTGCATCAACTACGGTACCGCTTACTATCATGGTGACGGACGCGTGGCCATGGTCTCGTATATCCCTGCAGAATGTCGTTCGTGAATCGTGAGTATGGGTAGAGCAGTGACGCGCTGCCAAGTCTATCACCGATGACCAACATCTCCTCTAAGAGATTTGACAGAAGACGATATGGTGTGATCATGATGTACAAACAGTTCGAGTTCTTCTTGCTCTGCTTGAGAGGTGATGAAATCGTCCACCTTTTGTTGGATTCAGCTTCGATCGCCTATCACGCACGTTCAGATGTTTGATTTTTGCTCGTTTGCCAATCCAGCCATAGTCGACGTCTGGTGAAAGGAAGAAGAAACAAATTGGCGCCTGACTCCTTCCACGACACAACAGCCGCCTGATATACGGTTACATGAGCAAAGATAACAAGGCCGAACTGGTCATACAAATGATTGCCTTGTAGAAACACCTTACTCCTTAAGATGTAGAAGATATTTTCCTTGTTCAGTTGTCAGGTATGTGACCCTGGTATCTTCAGCTTTCTTGGCAACGTGACCCGCTCGATGGAGGCAGAACAGAGGCAGGATTAGGCAACGATGGGAATGGCCCCAGTGCCGTCCAATCCAAGTTCACGATCAAGACAAGAGCGAAGGCGTGTAGCGCTGTTCAGGAAGAGCATTGATAGAGCAGTTCAAAAAGTTGTCGTGGTGATGGACTGACGTATCAAGAAATTCAGCGTTAGCCGAGACACCGCCCACACGCTGGAATAGAGAAACGCACGGGCCAAGGACGAAGCAGAGCAGCAATTGAGAGAAGACGACGACAGCAACGAGGCCCAATCGCTGAATACCACCAATCCCACCCTCTGCTCCCCCTCACGTGAGTCTTGCTCGTCGCTGCTCTATTCGCTCGCTCCTGACAAGTCGCCCGCCTGATAGATACTACTCGATTGTAGCCATGGATCAAGCAAAGCTCCAGCGTCTTCAAAATGCCGTGCGCATTGGTATGAACTCTCGCCATTCTGTGAATCGAGTGCCCTGCTAACCTGTACCGCAGGGTAAGCTCCGAATTTTTGCGAACTCATCGAATGCGCGCGCCGAGACTAATTTAATCCGCAAACAGTGGCAAGGGTACTCCCAGAAGAAAGGTCAAGAAGGTCAACAGATCCGGCGGTGGTGACGACAAGAAGCTCCAGGCTGCTCTCAAGAAGATGAACGTTCAGCCCATCCCTGCCATTGAGGAGGTCAACATGTTCAAGTCGGACGGCAACGTCATCCACTTCGCTGCCCCCAAGGGTGAGTTGCTGTCCCCGCCAGCCTCGTCTCACCATCTCAAATATTGACACGTGCCCACCATAGTCCACGCTGCCATTCCCTCCAACACTTTCGCCATCTACGGCAACGGTGAGGACAAGGAGCTGACCGAGCTCGTCCCCGGCATTCTCAACCAGCTCGGCCCCGACTCGCTCGCTTCCCTCCGCAAGCTCGCCGAGAGCTACCAGAGCATGCAGAAGGGCGTCGAGGGCGAGGACAAGAAGGAGGACGACGATGACATTCCCGACCTCGTCGAGGGCGAGAACTTCGAGGGCAAGGCCGACGTCGAGTAAACATCGCCAAACACAACAACCCTCATGCAATAAAAGCAAAAATCAACTTGTCAATCGCATTTCACTCTTGTCGCCCCCACGTCTGCCATTCCACGCAGCACTATCGGTCACCGTCATTCTGCTTCAGCTATGATTTGGCATCCGCCAAGGTTGACTGTACGCGATTTCGTCGTCTCATGAATGCACGATCCTAACCCTTTGAAAAGCTCGGCGGCAGTTGACCAAGGACAAAATCACCGGGTCTATCTATTCCGTATATGCTTTGATGAAACGCAAAATCCATGTTCATATGGCTGTTCTTCACTTGTAATCATGTCTTCTGTGTCTCAGTACATGCTCCTGCTATGCTACTGGAATCAAGGTAAATATGCTCTGTATGACAATCTGATGCTCTCGTGAGACGTGCTCAAATATCATTCGAACATCTTGCTCAACTGCTTCAAGTATTGGAACCAAGGGTGAATAGACGTGTCTATCATGAACATATGCCTCGACAATTTGATCATTCAACCCTTGAAGTTGTAGGAAGTATGCAACTGTTTTGAAGCAACAAGTTTGCCATACGAGTGACTAGACGGAACTACTGTACTTCATCAAGCTCAATGCTTTTAGCATATGCTTTCGAAGCTCGATAAATAATTCTAGCCCACAGCATAAGGCTCACGAAAGCGCCTTGGCACATTGACTACACTCTCACTCTTGGAACATAACTTCCTTATGCACCTCGTCCTCGGAAACTCGTAAATGATGAGCGTCCGCCCACCAACAGGCGACGCATGCCTCTCTTTGACTTGCCGACTAACTTGTCCAAGATTCAGTCCAGATGATGCGCTGCCCATCAATGTTCGTCCAGCCCACAACGCCGGCTATGTCAGCACAAAGTTGTGCATTCACCCACTATCCACCACAAATCCATCAATTCATACCGAATCTTTCTCTTTCTTTTTCCAATGCATACAACAACCAAAAAGAAGTCTTCAGACGTGCTCAAAAAGCAAAAAGAACGACGCCTGCAGGACTCGAACCTGCGCTCCCGAAGGAATTAGATTTCTAGTCTAACGCTATAACCACTCAGCCAAAGCGCCTAGCCGATATTCGGTGAGATGAGTAGCGCTTCAGTCAGCTGCAATATATACATGTCCAAAACAAGTTCTTCCATCGCAAGTGCAACCTTGCTAGAGAACATCACTTTCTCCAAAAACTATCCTCTCACACTCGAATCTTCATTCAAAAGCCGTGTATCGGCTGGGCGCTTTGACCGAGTGGTCATAGCGTTAGGGAACGAGAGTAAAGGAAGTGAACGGAAATCCTCGTTATGAATTTGCTTTGTGGTAAACAGGATTGAACTCCTGGTATGGCAAGTAAAGAACGTTGTTGCTGTTGTGTTTCTCTTTATCACCGACCTGACTTCCCTCCTCTATGTGACATATCTCTACTAGCACCAGTGTCCATGACCCCAGGTGACTGCATATTCCTTCCATCACTGTTTCTTGATTCTCTGCCCCTTGGTCAGCATCAAACACCGGAACAGAAACTCAGGTCCTCTCACTTCTTGGGAGTATCAAGGCTTGCTGGTCTCCTCCTCGAAATCGACGTCGAGAACGTCAGCTTTTCCGTCGGGCTCTTGACAGTAGATGATACGAATGGTGTGACCATGCTTCAACGTAACCTATCACTATGGTTCACCACTTGCATTTTAACGAGTCCGAGATCTCTTGACATACCTCATTGGGGGTCTCTTCAGGGTCCAGCCAGCGGCAGCCTTCCTCCCACCAGTAGCCTGCTCCTCCTGCCATGATGGTGCCGAATCTGGCCTTGATGCGCATGCTCTCCCAGTTGATGTCGAAGGGCATGCTGGAGGTAGGATCGGAGTTGTCGCTAAGGATGCGGATAGTGATGAGAGGGCCGAGGGGATGGTTGGGCTCAGGGTCTGGAGAAGGTTTGGGCATGATGTAGTCTTCTTCGGTACGATCGGTTCTGTGGAGGATGTATGCACTAGCCATGTTTGCTAGAGGTTTGAGAAAGGTGTCTTGCTGAGGAGATACGGATTGGTTGAAGTGTCGGGTTGGTGTCGTGAGATGAGAGGTGTTTTATATGTCCCCATCGTCGAGAGATGGCGATAGAATATGCCGGAAGGCAATCACGAAAAGACAAACCCAACGTGTAGACAATCGTTCTACACACTACTTCAGCAAAGCTCTCCTGCATGCTTACCCCTGTGAACCTCTTTAAAAGTGTACTGGTGAATCAGCAATCAACAAACATAAATGACAAAGATGTGGCATGATGTATATCTTTGTTGCAAAACGCCGAGAAAGGAGATATCACAACAGCAAGATGTTATTCATAGACCTGCTGTGCCAAACAAACACTGCTGCAGAAGCAACGTTCATCTCTTGGGCTGAAGAGATCAATGAATGCTTACCATCCTTGTATGCTAAAACATGTAAGCGTTTAGCTATGAAAATACACAATGGTACTAGAATTTGGACAGTGTCCACTGAGAAGCGACAACTCATCGACTGTTAGTGGACACACTGTCATTTTCGAGAAAGTTTTGCCTTTTTGCAGTGTACACCCTACTTTTCGCTGGACCTGGAGTAAGGGGAACTTAAAGACTTCAGCACACGGGGCGGCATGGAGATTTCGCGTGATCGGAGCCGTGAAGAAGCTCTCACATGAAAGGATGGTATATGTTTGTCGCGTTCCCATTAGCATTGGCCACAAGTCGTTGTTCACTACAGAAGAGGGTTCACACTAGGTCTTCGTAATTCCAGACTCAAACCCTGCTGACTGCAACATCTACATCCTTACCCTTCAAGCTGTCAGTGTCTCCATGCTCTGAAGCGACCTCGCTCTCTTGTACTGCGTCACCATGCAGTGTCTCTGCGAAGAGCTTCCTCTTCGGCATCAGATATCTGACATCCACAAATCTCAGCACACAGGTCATGCAAATGACCACAAGCCACAGGCTCAATGCAGTCTGCCATCCACATCTATAGTAGGGCGCTTCCTTAGCAGGCCAGATCAGGATACCAGACCATGCCGAGACAGCATAATAGCCAGCGACACTGGCACCGACGATAAGCGATCGAGCCTCAGGGTCTTGTGGTATGAGTTCGGAGAGCCAAGAGAAGATCAGTGGTGCTGTGCCGAGGGAGAGGTAGGAGATGAAGTAACTGGCGTAAGCAGCAGAGACAGGCACGTCGTTGGGGTTGCGTGTCCAGAATATCATGATGATTGCGGGGATCAACCCGATGAGGGCCTGGGTGATGATCAAAGTCCAGCGTGTGCGTAGGGTGTCGGAGAGAATGGCCCAAATCCAGACGAAAGTAACGGCGATGCCACCTCCTGCAATGGGAATAACATTCACCTCCTCGGTAGACCTAAATATGTCAGCGCGACTCCGAACTTCACGGAACATGGTTGACATACCAGCGCTTTGATCCATCCGGTCTGGTGAGAGCTTTCAGAAATAGGTTAAAGTATTGATAGCCTCCTTGGGCATGAACGGTAGCGATGTACAAAGCGGCGATAAAGTATAAAGTCCAGCCAGAGAAGGCACGTTTAGTACCCGCCCAGGACAGCTTCTTCGGCTCTGCTCTCCCATGACGGGCCAGACGTTCCATGGCAAGTTCTGCATCTACTTTCTTGAACCAGAAAGCCCTAGGATTGGGATTGTTGGGTACGTCTGGCAACATGAAGAAGCCCAAGATACCCCACACCACAGTCATGATTGCATCTGAGAATGTGTCAGTACTAAGTGTCTTCCAAGAGCATCGTGCAAGGCACTTACTGATCACAAAGAGCCAGCGCCAGCCAGACAGCCCTTTGCCTTCGAGTGTAGCTATGATAGCAGCCTGCAACGCACCAGACATCATATAGCCCAATGTCTGACAAGATTGATAAAAGCCCATTCTTTTCGCAAGCTCCATAGGTGTATACCAATGCATGAGTAAAGTCATCATGCCAGGCCATGCGCTGCTTTCACACAGCCCTAATAATACTCTCAATACATAGACTTGCTTCGCGTTCTTCGTTAATGCCATCAGGCCTGTGATGACACCCCAGGTGATCTCAAGACCAGTAAGCCAGTAGCTTGGCCGGACGTATGTCATGATAGCTTGCGACGGTATAAGCATGAGGCAGTAGGAGATGTTGAAGTATGTGGTGAAGTAGTTGAGCTCATTTCCATAGAGGTTCAGGTCCTCTTTCATGCCACTGATGATCTTGTTAGAGACAGTAAGCGTCGAGAGATGCATCATTGATACCTGACGTATGCATTGTTGATGTTTTGCTGATCAAGATACCTAGATTCTGTCAGTCTGACAGCCCCTTACGATATCGATAAAGGCTGAGACTTACTTGATGACTTGACTGATACAACCGAAGGTAAGAAGAAACAGATCTAGCCTCCTGACCAATGCTTTCTCCTCTGCAGATCGATGCTCCAGCTGTATAGCCGGCTTTGCCTTTCTAAACATAGTTGATAAGCCCATCTCGTTCTTGTCAGAGCGACCTCATTTAACGAAATAAAATGTGGATCAAAGTGAAGAGAATGCAGAAATACTCAAAAAACACAATGAAATCAAGAGGATGTTATGAACCTTTTTGACAAAGCACTATCACGCTGTCTTGTAGATTGTAGCAGAGGAGTGATAGGCGAAGCATCATCCGAGCCACAAGGATCCTGATAAGACATGGCTGTCCTTGTGATGCCACATATCACGTCCGTGAGGTTACTTTGCCTCGTGGTAGTTGAATAACTTGGCAGTATCTTTGCATCGGGAGGAAGAGGGGTGGTTGCATGGTGGAAGATTAAGCTGTCTTGGCAAAGGTGCGATCGCCACTATCCCACCAATCAACCTTTATCGCCGACTGAACAACATCTCCTTCGAGTTCTTCGGCCACCGGGCAAGCGAAGATAGGCATCTGATAAGCTACAAGGTGGCCGTGACATGTCGGTTGTATAGTCGTGAGATTGCAAAGAAGGATATGTGATATTAGGAAGCCAGCTTGTACCAACAACGACATCTGTCAAAGTCTCGAAGCAAACAACCATAGTACAAAAGACCTCTCTGTCTTTCAACAGTTCAGTTCACGAAAAGAGCATTGCATGAAGAAGAGCCCGACGAGATGCCGTCTGCACAACCTGCTACTCCTCCCGCCACACCTCCCGGCTTGGAGCCCTCTCTCCCTCTACCTTCACCATGTCTATCCTACTGGCACAAAACCACTCGCGGCTTTCTCCAACTCAATGCTAACAAGGACGCACTTCCACCAGAGACAGTGGACTACACAATAGTTGGCTCAGGCATCTCAGGAGCCTTAACAGCCTTCTCTCTCATCGACTCCGGCATTCCCGGCAACAGGATCTTGATACTTGAAGCTAGAGAAGCAGTATCAGGAGCCAGCGGCAGAAACGCAGGACACGTTCGTCCTGATGCTTTCCGAGGTTATGCGGCGTACGCAGCAGTCCATGGCCCCGAGCAAGCAAAGAAAATCATCATAGAGGAGAGGAAAGTGCTGGATGCTGTCGATGAGTTTGTGCGCCGACATGACGTTCCGTGCGATTTCGACCTTACGACTACGTTTGATGTGTGCTTGACGCCTGAATTTGCTGCGTATGAGGCACAAAGCTACGAGGCGTATAAGGCGGCTGGAGGAGATGTGTCGCATGTACAATTCTACGAGGGCGAGGAGGCCAAGGAAAGGACAAGAGTTCCTGAGGCGGTTGCTGCGTACGAGTGGCCTGCTGGATCTAGTCATCCTGCCAAGTTGGCACAATGGCTACTGAACAGTGTCATTGAGAAGGGGGCACAGCTATGGACGCATTGTCCTGCCGTTGCGGTAACTAAATCGGAGCGTTCAGGATATCGATGGGATGTACGCACGCCGCGAGGAACGATCGCAACGAACATGGTTGTGCATAGCACCAACGCATACGCGGCAGCATTGCTTCCTCACCTAAATGGCTACATAACGCCCAACCGAGCACAAGCGCATTCGCTCGTACCCCCATCTGCCTTCAGCGCAGAAAACGCCTTTACCAGCACCATGTCGCTCAGATATAGCCTTCACCATTTCTACTCGGTAATTCAGAGAAAGGGCGATGGAACTATAGTCCTCGGTGTCTCCAGATCGAACCCCGAGCTGAGCGCAGAAACATTAGCGGTGCGAGAGAGCTTCGACGACGGTGCTTTCAACCAAGAGATTGTGGATGACGCATTGAAGCGTTTTGTGATCATGTTTCCAGAGTATAGAGCGGAGACTGAGCGCCATGGCGAAGGACTAGATCACGCGTGGACTGGAATCATTGCCATGACTCCTGATTCGGTGCCATATGTTGGCGCTATCGAAGAGTTGCCTGGACAATATATCTGTGCTGGTTTTAATGGACATGGGTAAGTGGTTACAAATGCTTTTCGAGGAATGGTCACTGACAAGTCCTAGCATGGCGAGGATCTTTACGTGTGCGCCAGGTTTAGCCAAACTAATGCTGGGCGGCTCATGGGAGGATACAGGTCTGCCAGAATGTTTCCAGTACGGCAAGGAGAGGCTGATCAAAGCTGCGCGCAAAGGACAGAAAGGGAGTGTTTGGTAGCCTAGGTAGTAGTCATATTGAGGTACCCAAGGCGTGCACATACATCTGAGCGTCTTTCATACGTCCCGTGTGCTAAAGACAGTCACAATCTTGCATTCTTCAACCTTGAGGTCTCCAAAGCTTCTGTTTTGCTTATCCCATGTTTATGGCAAAATGTTAGTTCTGACAGGCGCATCAAATGGGAAAAGTCGCGTGGAAGAGTGTTAGGCAGGGCTACAGTTTCATGCTTTTGTGGCACTCGTGCTGTTCTTAAAGTGTGAAAAGCTGAAAACAAGATGTCATGATTTGTGTGGTTCAAAGAGACGCGCTTTGCGATTGGTATTTTGTACAAGGAAAAAAAGCAGACGCTCGGTTCTTAGTTATGTGCCTGGGTCTTGGGGGTGTGGGTATCGCGCTCGTAGTAAGACCATTGGCCCTGGTTGGGCGACTCCTCGAGATCCTCCCAGACCTGGCTCTTGTACATTTCGTCGACGAGGTTGGATTCGGCCTCTGCAACGAGGATGATCTCCTCAATCAGGCCAGCCTGGATTTGTTGCTCAATGGAGTTGACCCTATCAGAAAGAATTAGTGGGTGTCGGACAGATTGGGCTCAATTCAACTCACTGCTCGGCGGTAAGAGGAGGCTCGGGCTCAATGCGAGGAATCATCTCGTTGTCTGCTTGAGGGTCTGCGACGAAAGAGTGCTCTTGGTGGGCCTTGTGCGAACGGATTCTGGGACCCTCGGGCTCCTGCTTTTGAATAGGCTCATCCTCGTAGTCCTCAGACTCCATACCCTTCAGGGCAGTCTCGTTGTAGACAATGTTGATCTCGTTCTTGCTCGAGGACGAAGCAATTGAACGGAAGGCGTTGGGGTGGGCTTCGACGACGCTCTTGACGCGAGATTGCCATTCTTCCAGACCCTCAGGTTTGACGGACTCGACGATTGACAGACGGTGCTTGGTAAGAGCTTCGACAGATTGGCGGTAGACGGAGTGTTCAGGGAACTGCTTCAGCTTGTCCAGAGTCGAGTTGTAGAGGTAGAGGAGGGTGGAGCGAGGGGCGGCATGGGTCAAGACACCAGTCAGACCAGTAGGGGCGCCAGGAGTGAGGAAGCGCGAGGCTTGAGCAAGCAGTCGGGAAGAGGCTCTCATTGTGGCGTGGTGGTTGTGTGCAACGAATGGAGATTGTAGCTAATCTTCAATTCAAGACGTCAAGACCCGACGCCCGCGCAGGCCATGCCATGGCTCGTCCGCTGCAGTTGCTGACCACGGCCGAGCAAACAGGGCAAACAGCGCCAAGCAGCCTCCGCAGTCTGGGGCCTGGGCATTGATCCGATTAATCTGTCTCCTATTATTGACTTTGGCCTTGGAGCTCCTGCTAGCTGTGGCTCTGACCTTGGATTCCATAGACTGTCGCTCTTTTGCCTGGTACCCGGTCCTGTTCTGCAGACTCGGATCCCTTCCGTTATCGCACCTGCCCTAAGCCGAGCAGACTGTCTTCCTCCGACATACATATCGTGCTCAATCACCTACCCCGGCCTCGAGTGCCTGCGGGCCTCCCACCATCATGCGCTCCTTTCTCATTTCACCTCTGATCGCCTTGTCTTTCGCTGCCTCTGTCTTTGCTGCTCCGCCGATTCAGAACGATGCCCCCGCTCTTCCGCCGCCGAACTTCGCTCGTGACGCCGCCCTAAACGTAGCGAGAGATGCGCCCGATGCTCCAGCCTCACCTGCAAAAGATCCTGAGGTAAAGGGCGAAACAAATAAGGATCCCGTCACCGACGGTGCAGACTCTGGTCCCAAAGGCACTGTCTTCAACGGTGTCAATGTCCCTCCGATCACCGAATTGAGTGGAACCACCCTCGACCAGGACATCTCCAAGGGCACCTGGCTCGTCGAGTTCTTCTCTCCATACTGCCACCACTGCAAGTCCTTTGCCCCGACATGGCAGACCCTCCATGAATTTTACTACACCTCCGACCCTCTACCCGCTTCCAAGGACTCGCCCGACTCTCTCAACTCCTTTACTCGCTTCTACGATTTCAAGTTCGCCAAGCTCGACTGTGTTGCCTTTGGTTCTGCCTGCTCGGATAAGAATATCAACTCGTTCCCCACTGTTGTACAATTCAAGGATGGCAAAGAGGTGGATCGTAAGGTTGGTGCCTTGCCCATGAAAGATGAGGTCAAGTGGATAGAAACTATGCTCGAGGCCATCAAACCTGGCTCAAGACAAAAGGACGGTCCCAAGCTTCCTAAAGTCGGAGCCACCTCTTCGCCAGATTTCAAGGGTGCTGCCGTCATCGGTCCTGCCAAGGAAGCTGATGCTATCGCTGAAGCTACCAAGTCTACTACTTTCTCAACCTCGACCAAATCTCTGCTCAAGGCCACCAAGATTGCAAAGGAAACTGCCAACCCTGCTGGAACTTCCGTCCCTCTGACTGCCGAAACCTTCCAGCAAAAGGTCACGACCACCCACGATCCCTGGTTTATCAAGTTCTACGCACCCTGGTGTCATCACTGCCAAGCCATGGCCCCTAGCTGGCACGCCATGGCTCGCGACATGAAGAACAAGTTGAACATTGGCGAGGTCAATTGTGAGGTTGAGCGTCGCCTCTGTAAGGATGTCAATGTCAAGGGTTATCCCACTTTGATTTACTTCCAGGCCGGTGAGCGAATTGAGTATGAAGGACTTCGTGGTCTCGGAGACCTTATCAGCTATGCAAACAAGGCTGTCTCGGCTGGTGACGGTGTAGTTGATGTCGATGCTGCTGCTTTCGAGGCCCTCGAGAAGGAAGAGGAGGTCATTTTCCTCTACTTTTATGACCACGCAACCACCAGCGAGGACTTCCAAGCTCTCGAGCGATTGTTGCTGAGTCTGATCGGTCACGCCAAGCTGGTCAAGACCAAAGATCCCGCTCTTTCTGCGAGATACAAGATTTCCACCTGGCCTCGATTGATAGTGTCTAGGGATGGTAAACCCACTTACTACACGCCCTTGTCTCCTAGAGACATGCGCGACTTCCGCAAGGTCCTCGGATGGATGCAAGCCAATTGGCTGCCCATTGTGCCTGAGCTGACATCTTCAAACGCTCGCGATATTATGGATCACAGACTCGTTGTGTTGGCTATCTTGAGCCGCGAGCGTAAGGAAGACTTCGTTATCGCAAAGCGTGAACTCAAGAGCGCTGCCCTGGAGTGGATCGACAAGGAGATCCAGGCCTTCCAATTAGAAAGACAAGAGCTTCGCGATGCCAAGCAGCTGCGTATCGAAGAGGCCGAGGACCGCAACGATCAGCGTGGACTGCGGGCAGCCAAGCAAATCAGAATTGACATGAACGAGATCGACCGAAAAGAAGTCGGATTCGCTTGGGTTGATGGTGTGTTCTGGGAGCGTTGGCTCAAGACAACATTCGGAATTGATGTCAAGGATGGAGAGAAGGTTGTCATCAACGACGAAGATGTGAGTTTTGGTTGGATTGAAGTTGAGTGGGATAGACTTACTGACTATGTGATGACAGAACCAACGTTACTGGGATCTTACATCGACTGGCAACCCAATCGTGCCGTCTCGAGTGTCAATTCTTGAGACACTACCTAAAGTAGTTGCATCCCCGCCAAAGATTAGCCCTAAGCATAAGAACTCGTTCTTTGGGCATCTGATTTGGACAGTGCGCAGCGGCATGTCTGCTCACCCGTTGATAACATTGGGGCTGATAATCGGCATGCTTGTTGGATTCAGCATCTGGGGCAGAGGACTGATTAGAAGAGGAAAGGCGTTTGGTAACACGGGGTCTTTCTTCACAGTGGGAGGCAACGAGAAGGACGGACTATTAGGTGGAGCAGCGACTGGAGGCAAGGTGGATTGAAGTTGGACAAGATTTCACTGTTTCTACTTTTTCAAAAAGGATAATAGCCTGTTCCGAGTCACGGATTTACGCCATGTCGCTATTTATATCAAGTCTGGTCACGACGGTGCTGCGGAGTGGAATGCGGAGGGCGTCTTGGCGAACCCCCGAAGGTCGGAGCCTCGGACGATGCGAGCAATTGGAGAAGGGATTAGACATTCTACGCAGCACTCGGGATATCTGTGCGCAGCATGATGAGAGGTCAATTACAGTGGTCTCGAGCACAGGCAGTGCGGAGGACTGGCCAGTTCCACGCGCGTCCAACTCTACGGCAGTTCCAGCAAGTCCGCCATGCATCAAGCGAGCTCAAGCAAGAGGTCGCTCGCAACGAGAAGATTGGAGATGCCCGCTCTGGCCTCAGCCGCGTCAAGAACCTGCTTCTTGGAACCACCATAACCGCTGTCCTCGCCTTTGGATACCTCTATGTCACCGACACACGCGCGACCTTCCACCAATGGCTTGTGCCGCGTGTCTTGCGCACCCTTTTCCCCGACGCCGAGGATGCCCACAAGATCAGCAACAAGACGCTCAAGGCTCTGTATTCTGTCGGTCTACATCCCCGTGAAAGAGGCAACCCAGATGTCAATGGAGACTTGAAGGTCGACGTCTTTGGACATGTCCTGGACAATCCCATCGGAACATCTGCTGGTCTGGACAAGAACGCCGATATCCCCGATGTCGTCCTCGGCTTCGGTGCTGGTATCGTCGAGGTTGGTGGTATTACTCCTCGACCACAGGAGGGTAACCCCAAGCCCCGTGTCTGGAGAATTCCTTCGCAGAACGCCCTCATCAACCGCTACGGTCTCAACTCCGAGGGTGCTGATAGTGTTGCTACCCGTCTTCGCCAACGACTGCGCGAGTTCGCTTACGCTCTCGGTCTTGGCCTTGACCCTGTGGCCGAGCAATCTGTTCTGGATGGCTATGCTGGCGTGCCCCCTGGCAGTCAGATGCCCGGCCGTCTGCTCGCTGTTCAGATCGCAAAGATGAAGGAGACCCCCGACAACGACATTGATGCCATTGCCCAAGATTACGTCTATTGTGTCAACCAGCTCGCCAAATATGCTGATATCCTTGTTGTCAACGTCTCGTCTCCAAACACTCCTGGTCTTCGCAACTTGCAGCAGGCTGCTCCATTGACCAAGATTCTGACTGCCGTCGTTGATGCTGCTCAAGCTGCTGATCGCAAGACAAAGCCTGCCGTCATGGTCAAAGTCTCTCCCGATGAAGACAGCGAGGAGCAAGTCAGCGGTATCTGTGGTGCTGTCTGGGCCAGTGGCGTTGATGGTATTATTGTTGGCAACACTACCAAGAAGCGCCCTGACGCCCTGCCCGCCGGTTACCTTCTCCCACAGAATGAGCAAAGTATCATGCTCGAGACTGGTGGTTACTCTGGTCCCCAATTGTTCGAGCGCACAGTCGCCCTGGTCAAGAAGTACAGAGCAACCCTTGACAAGGGACCTAATGAGGCCAAGCCCGAGCCCAAGAAGATCGAAGCACCTAAGCAACCAGAGAAGTCCGAGTTCCAGCTTGAGACAGAAGCTATGAGAGAAAAGATTAAACAACAACTGCAACAGAAGTCGGATACTACTCAGAGTGCTGCTCCCAACAGCTTGGACGCTGAGACTAAGGCCTCGATCGAATCAAGTGTGGAACGCGATCTCAAGAACCTGAAACCAAAGACCGAAGGCGCCGACAAGGATAGCCGCGATCAATCCATCATCCAGATTCCTGAGCGTCATATTCCGGCATCTGTCTCTTCATCCTCCAACACCACCACAGCCGCAGAAACGAAAGCCGCCTTCTCAGCCGTCGAACCAGCCCTAGGCGCTGCTCCCGACGCTGCCCAGAAGATGCTGTCCTCCGGCTCTGCTTCCTCAGCAGTATCAACAACACCTGCCAAGAGCTCCACACCAGCCTCCCTCAACACCAACAAAGAAAAAGTCATTTTCGCAACCGGTGGTATTACGAATGGCAAACAAGCCCTGGAAGTCTTGAACGCAGGTGCCAGTGTTGCCATGGTGTATACAGCAATGGTATATGGAGGTGCGGGCACCATCACTAGGATCAAGCAGGAGATGAGAGAAGAGATCCATGGGTTGTCACGTCAATTGCCTTCTTCTGCTCCTCGTGAGGAGAGGTAAGATTGACAGAGTTTAGATATCAGGAGCTGCTTTGTATAGTTTTAGAAACTTGAGGCATTGATGCGATGCTTTATGAAAAAGTTTCGCCCCCTTTTTACTTGAGCCTTCTCATCAATAGTGCCCTTTTCCCGTGCTAAAGACTGTCGCGGTGTAGCTGAAGAACAACGAAGTGCTTCTCAGAAATTGTGGCTTCAAGAGAGAACGCTGGTGAAGGCTGTCTCCATGGATAGACGCATATCCAAAATGCTACCTTGGAACAGATCATCCACGAGATTGTGACAGCCTTCAATGCTCATAGTGGGTGCTTCTAGTATCTACCATGTCCTGTCAATGCCCCAGTTTTGATAGCAATGTAAAGTGGTCTTGAAGCATTGACAGGACGATCACCACAAATGTCAAGACGCAGTCTCAAATACTCACCCACGTGCTATACTGTCTCTGCTCACGTCGTATTCGTAGATCACCCCATCCTCTGCGCACAAACAAGTGCAAGAAGATAAGAAGCACAGGGAAGATAACATTCTGATCAGTCCGTGCACTTGGTGTCTGACTCGAAGATACGAGAAAAGACCTGACATGTCGATCTATGTCTCAAGTGCATGACTCTCTGAAGCTTTGGTGTGGTAGAGAACTCATGCGTTATGGAATTGACATCTGATCAGCGTGGTTGACAGCACGGATGGAACTCTGATTGATGTCTTGGAATATAGGGATCCAAGACAGATGTTTGGAAGGAGCGACAGGGTGTGAGTCGATCATATCAATCTTATCCGGACAGAAGGGATGATGGCGGTGTACTTATCATGGCCGAGTTCTACGCGATGGCCAAGTGCATGGATGTCGCTTGCAGATCAGAGATGAGGAAGCGGAAGTGACAGAGAGCTGGGGCAAGAACGATTTGAAGCGAACTGTCAAAAGCTGAACAACAATCTTCACCAGATAAGGCAGTAGAGAAAAACACATTGATTGCGATCGTCAAAGTCATTATTAGATAAAATTGAAACCAAAGTAGTCTGTGGTAGTGACGGTGGTGGGGTATAAGATAAAACAAAATGAAGTGAAACAGAACAGCTCAAAACAGACAACGCCAACCTGACAGCCGTGTCTTGGTCTCATACGAGATGTCTCTCCTTGGGACTTGAAGCAGATGAACTTGGGTCCACCACCGACATGTCTATCTCGGACTCCGTGGGAGTTAACTCGTGTGTGACGATGGTAGTCATGACTCTGATGCGTCCGTCCTCGGGCTCGTCATCTATAAGCGTCATGCCGTTTTCGCTCTCATCGCTGAGTCGCGTCTTGTTCTTGATGGTGTCCATCTCGATCTTGTGTGATAGTCCTCGGGCTGTGCCATTCTGGGTTTCTAGACCTTGTACCCAGTCTGCTTTGGCAGCGTGTGATGTAATGGCGAACTTGGCGAAGCCACTTGTGTCGTTGTTTGTACGCGACTTTGTTTTGCGAGAAGGAAGGTATCGGTGGTTGGAGTCCGGATTTGAGCTGGAGGAAAAGATGCGAGGGAAGAAGCGTGTAATCGTTTTGCGAAGCATAGGTAGGCAGGCAGCAACGATAGAAAAGTTACATTCCAATGAGGACCAGTATGCTGCAGGAGTATTGTCCCAGGTGATGTCGGTGGAGACGGAGATGTCGTAGAGTGCTTTTAATCGAAGGATAGATGTCAAGCAGACAAAGAGTCCCAAGCAGAACACAGCAATGAGTGCATATCTCTGCTTGCGTGGAAGCTTGAGCCGGTTAAGAACAGGAACGGGCATCAAGCATATCACTACATCGGTAATGATATTGATGGACGCATTGGCGAACCACACCCCCAGACGGCTTAGACAATGGCCGCCGATGCTGCGATCCCAGAAGTAGGCCACTGGTGTACACATGAATGCCGTGCTGAATACAGACCACAATCCATAGACAATGATGACACCAATAGAACCAGTGATGACGCGCTGAATACCAGAGCCGACGAAGACACGTCGATACTGAAGCAGAATGGAGATCTTGGTCAAGCACAAGCTGGCTTGGTAAACAGGGACACTGGCCCAGAATGCCTTAAAGACGTGTCAGGACACAACTTCTTGAGTAATTTGGATGTACTAACCTTGTTTAGTTCTCTCAATTCTTGTGGTGACACAGTTGAATAATGTCGACCTAGGTAAAGTGTCAGAATTGTACCACTTCTAAATGTGTTGACCAAAAGTTCGTACCTTGCCCGTGCTGCACTTCGACACAGATGAGAGCTGTGAGGGCGACAGATAGTGCAAAAGCAACGAGCACAACATAGTCCTCGGCTCCAATGTTGCGTACAATTAAACCTCTCGTGAACATTCTCAAGGTGAGTACAACAAAAGCGATAGAAGTTGAGACAATAGCCACAATGACGCCTGTAGAGCCTCTCGACCCATGTTCTGCGTGGTCAGTCGTCATCCTGGAAGTTGACTGCTCTTCGCGAGCGAGTTGGTGGTTCTAGATGGCCAGTGGTAGGAGAAACTCAAAACAAAAGGAACGGCGCGAGCGTGGAGAGCGAAAGTGATTATAGTATGGAAAGGTGTTCGAGATTAGAGAACGACAACAAGAACCGGGACTCGGCTCTTTAACAGTACCGGTAGATAGGAAAAACGAAGAAGACTGCAGAAGAGATAGATTGCACCCCTTAGGGAGGATGGGAGTACATATTGCTGCATATGCAGGCAGCACACCTGCCACGAGGTGATCGACGTTCGAGGGATCAGCTCTTTAACGGAATAGACGGCGCACTCGACCCACGCCAGTATCAATCCTTGAGCAAGTGTGGACCTTCCTGCTGAATTAGAAGTAGCACGATCATGAAAGATATTGCCCTTTGAGGAATAGTAAAGTAGCGGGGCTCGACGGGCAAACGGTTCGTGCACTGTTCATCTGCACAAGGGCGACCGGGTTGGTGGAGGGCGTGGTGGATTATGAGGAGGATAGCCGCTGCTAGCGGACTTGTTCAGTCCACAGCGTAGTCAATCCACCATCCCACATCACATTGTTGCGTCGCACGGATACCTGATTGTAGATGATTTTGATCAGTGTGCGGGCTGGAATGAGAACAAATGGTTTCGAGGCTTTGGAACAAAACTCGCAATCGTAAAAATGGTTGTTTCTCCTTGCTACGTCGAGCTGGTTCGGGGTCAGACGAAGGATGAACTAGCATGAATCGGCAGAATCAGGCAAAATACCTGTTCTCTCAACGGCCGAGCATGCTAGGGCACCGAGTGGTGTTGAGCTTGGAGGCCTCAAGGACGGCTCGGCCAGCTGTATGGCGACATGATACCCTTTCTTTAGACCATGTTTCAGGATCGAAGGTCCAAATGTGAGGCCACCCGCCAGCGACGCATGCGAATGATCCCATATACCGGATCATATGGTCGCTAGATACTTCGCAGGACTCAACGTGTTTGGTCAATGGAAAGAACAGAAGCTGGATTCATGCTGTTCACAACTCATGTGAAGTTTCAGCAAAGAAAAATACGAGTCGCGCGACAATCATACGAGCGCAGGGACTCTCGGATCCGCGGGCTACCGGCCGCGAGGGTTTTGAGCTGAACAGTTCCGAGATTTGACAAGATCTTGGCAAGACAGAACCATCTTTTGCTCATGCTGGTCAGCATCTTGCATGATGGGGTCCATCCACACCCACAGGAAAGAGCATAAAAACTTTTGACCTGACACAACGGCCAACGAGATCCGAGGTGACAATAATGGTCCGGCACATGCCTCGGTTTTTAGAGTTCAACAACCACTCGGCAGGTGTCTTCCGGCTCTGAAAGTGGGGTGGACAATGACGAGCGTATCGGGTAACCTTGGCAATGCTGGACAGCAAGACGCACCTTCTATCTGGTTCCTGACGCGCGACAATCTGGACTGCTAACGAACATCGGGAAGGAACAATCACCATGTCGCTCGAGTCGCACTATCCTTCCAACTGTCCATTCTGTCGTATCAGCGAAGCGTATCCTGCTTCATCCGGCAACCCAATACCCTCGGCTCCTGATCCAACCCTCGTTGATCCCAATGCCTTTGTTATCTTATCCTCTGATCATGTCCTTGCCTTTCTGGACATTCTGCCAATGACCACTGGACATGTCCTGCTCACCACACGCGTGCACCACGAGAAACTCAGTGAAGTGCCCATTGGCCCTACTGCCCAGGCCCTAGGCTACTGGATGCCGCTCATGTCAAGAGCTCTTGCGAAAACACTCGATGTCGAGGACTGGAACGTCGTGCAGAACAACGGAATTCGTGCCGCCCAGGTCGTGCCCCATGTACATTTCCACTTCATTCCTAGATTCCCAGAAGGCCGTCGCCCACCGTCCAAGAAGACCAAGGGCGACACGTTCGAGATCAAGAGCTGGAAGATGTTTGGTCGAGGCCAGAGAGAAGAGCTAGATGAGGAAGAGGCCGTCGTCTTGGCCCAGAAGATTCGCGACGCCTTGAAACGAGAGGTTGAGGCTCTGGAAAAGGATACCGTCAAGTTGTGATCGACAAGTGCTGTATCTGACACACTACGCATTGGACAAGTTGAGCACTCTTGTTCCTCGGGACATCTTCGAAAAGACAAACAGCATTTTCGAATGCAATTCTTGACCACTCGATCGAGAAAGAACATCTCTCGAAGTCAATCAGATTCACCTTCGGTTTGACTTGCTCCTTCACCAGCCCAACAAGCTGCCTACCAGAGTGATGGTGTATCCCTTGCTGCTGTGATGCATTCCGCCGTCCCGAGCAAAGAGGTTGTCGGTAACAATGACAACTTCGCCAGACTCGACCATATGGTATCTTGGCCTCAATGGTTGAAAACAAAGTGCTTTGCTCTGCAATTTTGCGACAGTTCCTGAAGAACTCGACACCAAGCTCCAAGAAAGCTGCGCTGGGCAGTGTGCTCGCAGCGAGGTTGCGTCAATGACAAAGCCCGCTATTTCTCGTCGCTTTCTTTCTTTGCTGACTCTGTTAGACATATGGCTATGCAGAGAATATCGGACAGTATATTCTGTTATATGTAGTCATTTGCTGCTCAGTCAATGTCATTCTCAGAAATCATCCTCTTCCTCTCCTTCTTCACTCATGTCATTGTAGGAGTCATATTGGTCAGGAAGCGAGTCTGCATCTGGGTCATCTTCATCATCTTCGTTATCCTCAAGCTCGCCTCTCCTATACAACACAACTCCAGCCTCTTTAGCAACAATCTTCCTCCTCGCTCCTTCATCTCTCTACCATGCATGTGTGAACCGAGTCAATCGTGTCCGAATAGCTCGGAGGTACTGACGGGAGAAGCGCTCTAGTCATTGCTGTAGCCAGATCAAAAGGTAGTCGTTAGTGCAACAATTCTATGAGCTTGAATCCCTGAACTGGAAAGTAAAAGCAAACAATTCTTGAGTAATTGCTCATGCCCTCGACTGCTAATGCTTTCAATATTTGACGAATATACTTTGAATCATACCTTGTCGGCAATTCCATTTGCCTTGGTGCAGCTCAAGAGCTGGCAGCACACGCCACTCACGTCGATGTTCAATCCAACGTCTGCTAAGGTCTGTCATCCTCTCCTTTAGCTTCCAAATCGGTCTGCCTCAGAATCTCCACTACACCTTGTCCAGTTGACGTGTTGACTTCTTGTCCATCTTTGCCAACAAGAACAGCGTGCGGCTGGCCATCGTCGCCAGGATTCAGGGTGTTTCTGAGGTGGCCCACGAACTTGAAGTGCACAGACGTCGTGCAGAGCCAGCGGATGCGAAACGGTGGTGAACAGGGCCACTTGAGCTTTTGGCAGAAGAGTGGCTGGGGGACTGTTGGAGAGGGTGGGCTTGTCATGACAGCCTATGGAGCAACTAAGTTAGATGTGTCAGGTCTTGAACAGAGATGGTGCTTACAGCGCCTTGGAAAGCCATGCTCTTGTTGACGCTGAAGAGCAATACAACGGAGCGACAAGTATGGAAGGCATCGGTCAAGAGGCGTGTGTTCTTTTCCTGGGTGGCCCAAACGCCATCCCTTTGCGCATCGATGACATTTTGCATGTTCCAGGATTTGATCATGAAGAACCGTTCATCGGCGGCTGCTTGAGTATCTGGGTTAGCGAGTATGTTCTGGATACATGCATGCTTCCGATAAAGTTGGAATAACAATAGTAATAGTGGGTAAAACAGAAAAGCATTTATTTTCATTGGGCATGTGTTGAATATCCCCAAGAGTCCTCGCTATAAAAAATGCTAATCATGTTGCGAGAAGGGCTTCTAAACCTTCTAAATGAACGCCGAGTTGTGCTTCGATCATGTATTCGTAAAAAGACCAGATGTGAAACAGTTTCATCTGTTGAATCTGGCTCTAGGGCCGGGACGCATGTACCCACATTTGTTGCTCGAGTAGCCACCTTGGCCGATGGGTTGTTCATTAACATCTGAGAACGAGGTAGAGTTCCATCCATGAGTGCGGGTGGACCATTGTTCAGGAGATCTGGGAGCGGTCCAAGACTCGCGACGACCGAAGGGACTGTCATTAGGACGGAAGGCCTGACCACGAACAGAAATTGACTGGTGAGTGGGAGAGGCATCCGGACCGGCGCGTCGATGATAGTCGGATCTATCAGATCTGTCGTTGGCATAGTGGGATCTGTTCTCAGTCAGCCAGCTGTAAATGGAGCTGTCCTGATCTTGCGAGTCTCGGCGGGTCGATTTACCTCTGATCGGAACCACGTCTGGGAGCACTGGCGGAGAGAGGCTTGTCGAATAGATCATCTCTGCGCACAGCGCGACCAGAAGTGTTCAGACGGCTCAATTTCTCACGATTATTGTTGACTGGCACAGATGGGGAGCGAGGGCGTTTGGCGCCAGCTGAGGCAGGCTGAGATGAAGCAGGGCTGGCCTTGGTTAAGGGAACGGACTGCTCATCGGTTGAAGCTGAAGCAGGAGGAGGGGGAGGCGGCATGTACGCAGTCGAGACGACGCGCATGTAGTCCCTGGTGCTAGAGTCGTTAGCCGTAGCAGCCTCTTGACGTTCAAGTTCGGCAAATTCAAGCTCTAGAGCACGTTTCTTCTCTTCAAGTGCGGCACGCATCTTGTACGTCTTGAGCTTCTGTTCACGGAAAGAAGTGTCATGAAAACCAGTGATTGTCAGCCAAAGATCGACGTCCTTGAAGTACTCATCCTCTCTCTCCTTGGGGAGCTTGGTGGTAGCCAAGCTAAGATTACGCTTGTGGAGAGGTCCACTAGACAAGGGATGGAGGGGCTTGGTGGCCTTGGTATGCTGATTAGGAGTTGCATCGGCATTCTTACTCTGAGGAGACTTCTGCTCGGGCACAGGAGAGGCGACGTCGAATTTCTGCTTGGTCAGACCATTGGCTGTGTTCTGCTGTTCATTAGAAGATCCAGGGGACTTAAGAGTCGACGAAGACTTGTCAGCGTTTGAAGTGGATTGTTCAGCAGTATTAATTCTGTTGTGCGAGACAGCAGGTGACAAGGCAGGCTTATTTTCAGCCAGATTGGTATCCAAGATTGGTTTGAGTATAGATTCTGTTGTGTTGGACTGCTTCATTGGGGCAGTTTTCTTTTGGCTCTTGACATCGGATTGCGAGACTGCCTCGGCGATGAGAGCATCAACTGAGTTTGATTGGCTCAAAATTGATGCAACGGTCGGTCTGTTGTGTTTAGATTGAGTTGTCTGTATGCTGGCCTTATTCTTGGTCAAAGCAGTGTTTTGAGGGACAGCGGGACTTTGAGGACGAGATTGTGATTCGGTCTTGATAGAGACAAGGTTGAGATTGCTGGCAGGGTTCGAGACGTCCTTAACGGGGGTAGCCTGACGGTTGGCAAGCAGCTTTGCGCGCAGCTCATGCAGTTTGGCTGTATTGACTTTGGCAGTAGTAATGTTGGCAGGTGGACTGAAACCATTGGCTGCTTGTATTGTCTGCATGTGATTGGCCTTGTTGGATGTGCTGAGAGTTGGCTGCTGTGACATCTTGAGTCAGAAAGCGATCTATAGCTCGGATGAGAAGAGGGAGGGAGGGAGAGATGAAAGATCTCACCGCGTTGGCCATAGTTGCGGGTTGAGACAAATCAGCTTCGTAAAAGTCCATGTCGTCGTCAACTTCAGAACTTGTATTGTTGTCGGCGCCGTAGCCACCAGACGAATACATATCCCTATCGCTCTTACGAGCTGGGCTGGGTGTAGGCCAGTCTTCTTCTTCTTCTTCTCCGTCCTCGTACTCGGTGTGTGAGTGAGAGAAGGTAGGAGAAACGGAATGTTTACTCAGAGTAGGCCTGCGCAGGTGGATTGGAGACAAGAGCACGGGCCTCGAGAATGGAGCGGCACGGCCCTTGCCGTTAGCCCCACCAGTCACAACGGCGTTACCCATGGTTGTGTCGATGGAGTTGGTCGCCTTGTCTTTGCGTGTGTACAAAAGTCGTTGTAAGAGAAGCGGAATTCTTCTTGAGAAAGCCTCATCCAGGCTTGCTGAGCGCTGACCGTCTGACGCCGCTCGCTCGTCTCGGCGTTATGCTGCCTTGACCTCGTGTGTGGACTGCAGTCTGCTTCTCGGTTCGCGATCGTTCATGGCATGACAAACTCTCTACCACCTGCTCCTTCGCTATCTGAAATACGTAAAGACTTACAGATGACTGCGGACCCTCACTGCTTCTAGTTTAGTTCTTTGACTTTTCTCCCTCCCTGTCTACTAGAGTATGTAAAACGTATAGCTACAGAAATGCACAATAGTAATACGAAACGAGATGGTTTCCATTGGAAGGCAATAAGTTAGCGAATCTCTATGGACATGATTCTGCTTCCCGAGACAGTTGTGCAGTTTTACAGTCTATATTTCACTCTTACTTGTAGTTAAAGTACGATGAAAGTTGCAGACTTTAGTATACGTGGAGGGAGCATCATAAAGAAACATTGTCACGAAGCAAGATCTATTCTATGTGAGAGTTCGCTAAATTGAGATCAACTGGGCTATATACTCTACTCCAAAATCGCATAACAGGAACGAAAAGTTGTGACTTTAGATTCTAAAATTCTTGACCCAATGTCCAACAACGATCCTGCCTTCATCGAAGCCCCAGCGATTCGTCCTTACAACAATGGCTGCATGTGTATGCCGAACTTTGCTGATATGGACAGGATACTTTGTGAAGCCCACGCCATCCAAACCTTCAATCATATAGAATTGATCTGACGTAAGGGCGAGCGTGGGAAACTTCTCTTGCCCTTTGAATTTGCTGCCAGTGTGCTCAGCCTTGGAGAGATCGTCTTCGTCCTCAGACGTGGGAGTTGGTAAGTAGTCCTGCCCCTGGTCAGAGTTAAGGTGTTCATAAACGCGTTCCTCAATATTCTGGGCTTCTTCGAGAAGTGGATTGGTTCGGTAGCGCTCGATCCCAAAAGCGGCACCACCAGATTCGTGTAGACGAACACGCTGTGCTGATCTAATTGTTTGGATTCCGCTATTGATAAGGAAGAGCATGCTACCGACAGGAATGAGGACGGCCAGCAGGAGATAGAATGGAACGGCTGTAAGAGTGGACCAGCTTGTAGCTCTTAAACGGGCCCAAAAACCAAGCGGCGCTCGGAGCTTTGGACGAACAGGCTCATCTGGCCGCAGTAAAACACCATCGAAGCCAGGCAAAGGTTGCAGATCGACAGCGTCGAGGTTCACAAAAGGATCCTTGTAGGTTATACAGCTGGTGTAGTATGGAACACTACGATCATTGATGATATTGGAATAGAGGGTGCGGTGCGTGAACTTAGCCAGACCGCGAACGAAGACACTGTTTGGATCTGCCAGCACTGTCAAGAGCGGACGGCCGGTATCACGGAAGGAATCAACGGTAAAGAGTTGGCGACCAGAGGTGCTCAATGTGCGAGGACCGAGGATATTCCAGAGATAATTGTGCGGACCAAGAAGAGGCGATCGCACGCCTAGATGGGGTGTGGCGAAGGTGGTGAAGTTGACGGGCTGTATGCGGTCGAAGTAGCCCTTGGAGTACAGCAGACCGACGACATAACGGGCAACCAGGCCGCCTAACGAGTAGCCGACAATGCTTATCTTTGTGATCTTTCTGCCATCCTTTTCGAGTATCTTGATCTCTTCCTCAATCTCGTTCGTGGTACGCTCCCCCCCTAATTCAATGCCATCGTAGGTGAAGTTGTTCGAGTTGCTCTTGGTGACGAGGACGTGTAGCTTGTCTTTTGAGTGCTCGGCTTGCAGCGACGTGGCGAGATTTTTCAAGTGTTTCGGATTGCCCCAAAGTCTGTACGGCAGCCATGTCAGTTCGATGACACGAAAGGAGTAAGGAAAAAGAAGAGAGTCTACCCGTGGATCAAGATACATAGATGATCAGCCATACCTCTTTCTGTCTCAGGGACCTCTGTGTTCCAACGAGACTGTATTTCTTCCTGTACTGCTATGAGAGCTGTACGCCCATGGTCCTTGAACGATTCGAAAGACATGTGCAGAGTGCAACAAGGAAAAGAAACAATTCAGCTGCCTGAGTCCTTCCTTCGCGGTTGATGATGACGTCGCTCTCGGCGCTTGCGAAAGTCCGACGGGGTTTCTGTCTGCGCTTGCCGTGCCTGGACAAGTCCATTTGTGAAAGCATTATCAAGTCGATGGCTTCTGATCCGGAGAAGCGAAGAGCATCATTAAGATACTCTTGCCTAATCTCTGACTTGCATTGGGAGGGCTGCCAGCCTACCGCCGTTTGTTGCGTCGCTTCAGAGTGTGGAAGCTGCTCTCGGCATCTGCTCCTTCTCTGGCTCGAGTAAATTATTTGTTCACCAGCCTCTTTCCTAACACGGTCATGATCTGAACCACTTCACACTCACTTCATTCAGGTAACATGTTTGCATCTTTTGAGTGTGTTCCGACCACTAAATCCTGTCATTAAAAGTCCATCTGCCCTCGTTTGGCGTCCATTGAGATACCATGTTTTCAACCACTGGTCTTTTCAAAGGCATACCATGTCCTGAAGGCGAGAGGTGCAACATAATCCACTGCATCTTCTCCCATGAGTTAAGACCTCAGGCCGTTGCTGTCTCTGATCAGGGTGCAAGCAAAAAGAGAAAACTGTCTGAAGAAACTGACACAAAAGCGCCTGTCACTGCTGTCACCATCTCAGCGGGCAACACAACCAATCGCCCTGCGACCAATGGATTCACTACCATAAACCCACAGAGACTTGCGACAACGGCCTCAGTACCGCCTAAGATCCCTAAGACTCTACAGAGACCAGTGAGCCCGCCTCCTAAGCCACCCGTCGCCTCGTCAAAACCAATTCCTACAAAATCTGCTGCCAAAGAATCTCTTAATCCTCGAATGATTCCTAATGACCCTGCTGGACATGCGAAACGAACTTTGTTCCTCAAGCATCTCCATACTCAAATGGAACGCTTGAACGACGAAGTAGCCAAGAGTTCGCATGCAAAGAAGGCGAGTCTGACTATGACACCTGATGAGTTAATCAGGGTTGCTTTGGATGAAGAGGAAAAGACGGCGCGAGAGAACCACAAGATCTACGCCAACGTCATCAAAATGCGTGTTGCAGCCCTCAAAAAGATGACCGTAGACGAATGGATTGCTCACGTAATCGCAACCATCCGAGTCGACCTGCAGGAAACCCAAGCCAAGCTGCCACCTCCTATTGACACCGGATTGCCTCTGGATCAGGAGCACACCGTACTTCCTCATCTGATCACCGATCAGACCAATCTGGCAAAGCACGGCTATGTGCCTACACCACCAACTGATGAAGAGATCGCCGAGGCCAAAGCTGGCGTGACGGCCTCTCTCAATTACGAGGTATGCGATCGTTGTAAATCTCGCTTCAGAGTTTTCGAAGAGCGCAGAGAGGAAGACGGTGCCCTGACAACAAACGGACCATGCACATACCATTGGGCTAAGCCATTCACACCTCGTCGTGAGAAGACGGACGCCATCAAAGGTCCAAAGGAGGCTATATACCCCTGTTGTCAAGAACCTCAAGGCACCCCAGGTTGTACGCAATGCGAGACGCATGTCTTTAAAGTCAGCGAAGGCAAGAGACTGGCATCTATCCTACCTTTTATACATACACCAGAGAACCCCAAACCTGCTAAAGGACCTGATGGTAAGTCACCGAATGCTGTCACTTTTGATTGCGAGATGGGCTACACTGTCTTCGGCCTCGAGCTTATCCGCCTGACCGCTGTCTCTTGGCCTGAAGGTCATTCTCTGATTGATGTCCTTGTTCGTCCGCAAGGCACCATCCTCGATCTCAACACCCGCTGGTCGGGTGTGACGCCGGAAATGTACAGTTCTGCCGTTCCATACGAGGAAAAGATGGCCATGGATGCGCTTTTACCACCTCCACCACCTGGCAAAGCTACCTCTCTTCCCCTCGATAGTCCTGCCAACGGTCCACTACCCATTGTCTCAGGCCCCGCCGCCGCGAGGGACCTCCTATGCTCTTTTCTCACGCCTAACACTCCCCTCATCGGTCATGGTATCGAAAACGATCTTAACGTCACTCGACTGTGTCACCCAACCATCATCGACACTATTATCCTATTCCCCCATCCTCGTGGTCTGCCCTTCCGCTTTGGCCTCAAGATGCTTACCAAACGCCACCTCGGTCATGACATCCAGATGGGTGGAGCCTCTGGCCACGATTCTCTCGAAGACGCACGCGCCACTGGCGATTTGGTTCGCTTTGCAGTCGGACAGAGGTTTAAGAGACTGCACAGGGAGGGATGGATGTTGAACGATGGTGTTCTCATGCCACCTCTTCCTGGTGGTCCACCTCCTATGGAAGAAACAAAGGCTCTGGGCGCTGGATCAGGGGTCAAGAGACAGAGAATCGAGGTCGAGCAGCAAGGTCCAACCAAGAAACTTAGGGAGTGATGACAGGAACCTGCACTGCACGAAACCTGAGGAATGAGAAATATTTGCTAGGCAGGCAGAAGTTTGAGAGAGATGGAACAAAGTGGTTGCTGCAAGAAGTAGATCGCTTCTATTTGCTGAGTATACCAAAGTCGAGACATGATATCCTCAGATTGAGGGTACAAATGCGCTTATTCACAGTAACATAATCGGCCAAGATGAAAAAGACAAATCAGTCCGAGAGAAAAGAACTCGTTGTTGTTTCCTCTACATCACATATAATTCTGGGCTTCGAAATCTTGTGCGGTGACACCACGGAAGTGAACCCATAACTCTCTCATCAAAAGATCATTCCTGATTCTGTACAGGCAATAGAAGCGAACGTAAAGAATAGAAAAAGAACAACCATCTATACAACCCCCAGCCCCTCATAAACCCCCCGATCATAATCGTCCTCCAAACATTTCATACAACAACATGGTATTTTCGTGAAAAGAGAAGAAAAGGAAACAGCTTAGTGGTGACGTCCAGCCTTCAACTCAGCCAAGTGACGACGAACCTTGCCGGCAGCGAGCTTGGCCTTGACCTCAGCGGCTTGCTCGTCAGCAGCCTCCTTGTAAGCGACAGCGGCGGCGTAGCGTGCGTTCTTGGTTGCCGAGGCAGGAGCTTTGCCCTTGCGGTGGAGTGCTGACACAGAAGTGGTAGACGAGGACTTTGTGGAAGAAGAGGCGGGCTTGCTTGAGGTGGCGAGGGTGGTTGCGGATTTAGTGGACGAGGTCTTGGAGCTGCTGCTGCTGTGGCTGGTGCTGGAGCTGCTGCTCTTGGAAGACGAAGCAGCAGAGGTAGAAGAAGTAACAGAAGAGGAAGCACCAGAGACGGAACCACCATCGGGACCAGTGTAGGCATTGTTGGTGCAGCTGGAAAGACCGCTGCAGCTCTGGTAGATGGACAGGGCACTGCCACCACCACAGTACTCGGTGCTGTCACCAGCGCAGGGGGTGAAGCAGTTGCCGAGAATGCCGGTCTGAGGTGCGCGATCAGAAGGAAGCGAGTTGCCACAGTAGCACTGGGATGCGTACTCAAGACCTGCGTAGCTGTATCCCTTGCCCGAACAGAAGGAAATGCAGGATTCGATAGTCATGGAATTGCTGCTGGTCGAAGCGGCGGTGAAGGTGCGGCTGCCAACGTTGTCGGTACCGCAGCCAACATACTGCCACTTAAGCGACGAAGTGACATCCTTGAAGTACTGCTGGTAGGCACCGATGGTAGCGACCTTGCTGTTGGTGTTGGCGCAGGTCTGAACAGAAGCCTCGCCGGGACCCTTCTGGACGGGGTTGCAGCCAGGAAGAGCCTCAAGCAAGCCAGTAACCTGCTCGTCAATCTGAGGAGGAATGATACAAGCTTGACTCTCCTGGGTAGTAAACAAATCATTGGCGATGACAGGGCAGTCAGACAGAAGACCGCTGTCGTTGGTGCACTCCTCGATAGCGCTCTGAAGAGTAGGAACGTCCCAACCGTTGATGAAGTCACCGTGGAACCCGTAGCCAGTAGGGTCGCCCATAGCAAAGACGAAAGGCTGGCCGCTGCCATACCACTGGTTGCTGAAGTCACCGGTGTTGTAGTTAACCTCAAAGAAGATGGAGATCAAGTGGACAGGGTGGCTGCTGGGGCAGCTGCCGCTGTCGTAGCTACCGCCAACGGGGTACGACATGTGAGACTTGTGGTCAGCGGAATCAAGGTTGACACCATCCCAGCACGAAGGGAAGAAGACCTGGGCACGGAGACCATCGGGGCAGTTCTTGGTAGGAAGACCATCGCTAGTGCTGGAGCCGCCAGCGTAGTCGAGGCAGACGAAACTAACGGCCTCCGATGCGAAGTCGTTAGTGTGGTTGCGCTTGAAGGGGTCACCAGCGACCATGCGGAAGCCCTCGGGGAAGGCCTGGAGCTTGTCGTTGTTGGGACCACCACGCTGGAGATAGTAGACGGTCATACCGCCATAAACACCAGTACCATCGCCGGACTGGTGGACACTCTCGAACGATCCGTTCTGGTGCTGGAAGTAGAGCAGAGGGGTCCAATAGTTCGAAAGATCCGCCTTGATGGGGCAAGAAGAGCAGTCCGAAGAACGAGCATCGGCGTAGTCCATGTCAAACTTAAAGCCATTACCACCGGAAATGGTGTGAGTGTGGCCGGAGACTTGTCCAGGGGAGATGATGGGGTCGGCACGCTCGGTGACAATACGACCAGGGCAGGGCATACGGAAGAAAGCAGCAGCAGGTGCGGCGAGGGCGGCAGCCAGGCCGAGAATCTTGGTGGAAGTGTACATCTTGAATCTAGATACTGGGACTGGAGTCGAAGACGGAAATTGAGGATATCAAATCCTGAGAGAGGAAAGGTAGAAGGAGTGAATGAAAGGAAGTGTTGAATGAATGAATAGCCCAAGCAAGGACTTTGGTCAAAGAAAGAATAGGTCACAGACCTAGAAGGTATAACGAAGACAAGAGATGATCGGAATAGATGAGTTCAAGACTAGGGGAACATGGCTGAATACATATAGGAGTAGAGTAGGTGAGAAGGGCGCACTTTGAGTTTCAGGCCTTGAGCCGTGCCCTACAGGGAAGGTGAGGAGTGGCATGCGGCGGGAAAAAAGTGACAGCGTGGATCTCAGAAATTGCAGGGAGTCCAGAGCGCCAGCAGCGCCATTCCCGCTGCATGGTATCCACTTGCCTAGGTGCAGCGATCAGATGTGCCTGGGAACCGCCGCCACGTTTCCGAGAGCATGAGAAACCACAGTTTGGCGCTGACTCCAGCTTGACCAGATGATTGTTTCACATCTACGCCATACCGTTCAAAAACCGCTTTCTTTCATGTGTTCGACAAGCTGGAATTGATGTTGTGTTTGCCCAGCGGAGAAAAGGGGCATGGCAACCAAGGAGGAAAGAACAAACGTTACAGTAGCGAGCTAGCGAGAAGCCGAGAGTGTGGAGTTTGGCTTACCGCCGCATCTCTGGATTCTGGTTCTTCATTTCCCATCACAACTGCCAGCTGCGGTCGATTCGAGAAGCTGCAGAGTGCATGCAGACCCGGAGAGCCAGGGTGCATGTCGTTCGTCGGGCGGACATGCCATCTGGTTTTTGCTTTCGCAGTCAACGCGTGGATTTTTGCTTCGTGGTGGGCCTTCAAGAGATGAAGCTCCCCACCTCCTTCACCACAACCGATTATTCGTACGCGAGTGGCAGCTAGATCTACGGAAGATCAGCCAGATGAGCTTAAAGTCTGGCCGAGTCAAGATAGGCTTCGATTGCGCACATCACCAAGCACAGCAGAGGCGTCTTTGGATGTGGCGCAGGTACGAGTAAACCGGAGCCGAATATCCTTTGCCTCGTCAACATCGCCAAACATGTCCTCATGGGAGAGCTTCGAGTGCTGGCATGCATTCACCTTTACCGGGGACGGCAAGTTGTGTTCGCGTGGTGTGGTGTTAAGATTCAAGGTACCAAACGCATCAGCATGGGGATGGCGTGGCTAGCGCAGGAACAAGGCCGAAGAAGGCGCATCTCGAAACACACTAACCCCTGTTGCTCCTGCTACACCTGCTGTACATTGCTACACGGCAAGCATTGGGGAGCTGAAAAGAAGCACCTTTTTCACCTATCCTGCTCTAGTCTGCTCGTTGTTTTTCACTTTTCTCTTGCTCCACCAACCAGCAAACACTAACAAAGACAACCGTCTCCTCGGCGAATTATAGTCAACACACAGCCCACAGCCTGTGCTTCCAAGAAATCCTAAACACACGATTGCGTGTAGAACCCGACTCGTCATTCGGCAACAGATCAGAACTGTCATGCAGTTCAAGTCTGTCGACCATGCGCTCACAGCATCTGCCACCCGTCGAGGCGCCTTCGACGCGCCTGCTATTACTCAAAGCATCAAGGATGTGGCTATCCAAGAGACGGAAACATGCAAAAGCCGCCGAGCGTAAAGAGCCCTGCTGCATATGTAAATTCGGACAAATGGACCAATAGGAAGATGCATCATGCACGCATTTTGTCCCGCCCGCATTTTCTACCCCCGGAGTAAGCGACTCGTGTTCTGCGTTCTAGCTCCTTGACCTGCACTACGAAGAAGGAGGAAGAGAGGCTTCACAAAAATGGCATCGACATATCTCCGTCATTACTGCACATAATCGACCGCGACTCGGCCGACCCATTTGAAAGCTGCTTCTCGAGCAACAGTGGATTGGTGATTGTAAAGAGACTTTGCAGCATGTACTCATATGACCAGAACAAGGCTCCACTCCACCATGATTCGGGTGGGACTCCTTGCACGTCGGTAAGCGTTGGACCTGAGGCGCTTGTGGTGGGAGAGCCTGAGTCAACAGAGCCATCGTTCGCAGATTGGACATGCTGCGTTTCGAAATTCACCGGCTTGAACATTGGTCACCCTAGGCGAGGCGAGCAAGGTACAGTACACATGGCGCAACTGCTTGTACCAGCTGTCAGCCGGATTATAGGAGCATTATTATGAGCTATCCGATCGAGATTGACTTTCCCTTCGGCATCAGGTGCATTGCAAATGTCATGAGATCGGGTAGAAAGGCCGCAAGGCGTGCAGGTAATATCATTGGTATCTTGTTCAAACGTCTAAAGCACAGCGTCTTGATTGGGCCGTTGGTTTTTGTCGTAAATCATATCTACTTGAGGGCCTTCTTGGCGAAGTTGGGCAAGACAAAGGCGGCCTCGTGGATCTCCTTGTTGTAGTACTTGCAGAGCTTCTCCTCCTCGGCCTCGGACCACTGGCGCACAGGCTTCTTGAGGTTGCGGTTGGCGTCAAGGCAGCAGACCATGAAGCCGATCTGGCCAGAGGGGTAGGTGGGGATGGTGGTGTAGGCGTACTCGACGTTGGGGAAGACCTGCTTGCAGTCCTGCTTGAGCTTGGTGATCAAGGGGAGGTGGAGCCACTGGTTCTCGGCTTTACAAACAGTCAGCAACTTCTGCTCTTGTGAAAGAAAGAGTGACAACGCAAAGAGTGATGGAAAACAAATCAGGGGACAAGGAAAGGATGCTTACAACCTTGGGTAGTAATGACACCGCCCTCTCTCAGGGCACCCTTCAACAGCTCAAAGTAGGGCTTCTGGAACAGAGCCTCGGCGGGACCCTCAGGGTCGGAGCTGTCGGTGATGATAACATCGAACTCGCCCTTCTTGTCGTCAAGGAACTTGAAGCCGTCACCGACGTGGGTGGTGACGTTGGGGTGCTGGTAACCAACAGCCATACCGGGGAGGTACTTCTTGGAGAGACGGATGACGGCCTCGTCAATGTCGCAGAGGACGGCCTCCTCGACACACTCGTGCTTGACGACCTCACGGAGGACACCACCGTCACCACCACCGATGACGAGGACCTTCTTGGGGTTGGGGTGCGAGTTCATGGCCAGGTGGGTGATCATCTCCTGGTACGAGAACTCGTCACGCTCGGTGCACTGGATGACATTGTCGAGGACAAGGACCATGCCGTAGTCGGTCGACTCGAAGATGAGGACATCCTGGTACTTGGACTTTTCGTGGTGGACGACCTGGTTGACCTTGAGGGTCATGGCCTGGCCGGGCCACATGTCCGAGATCTCGCGGAACCAGCCATCTGCCTTTTGTATGAGCCTCCATTCTCTTTCAATTGCAATGTGGAGGAGCTCTAGCTACCCTTGATGGTGGGGTGAGTGATTTCGCTCATTTTTGTGGTAGGGGGTTTTGAAAGGATGGAAATAGGAGCTTTCGAGGTTCGTGAATACGCCGGTAGTCTTCTACAGGCGATGTGAGCAATACGAGAAGCAATGGTGACGAGCAGCGTCGAGGTGTCGTAGATAGCAAAATTTCGCTTCGCTGCCCGCAATCGCAGGGCACTGACCAAGTATTTGCGGGGACTGGGGACCTGACTGTCCTTGCATTTTTACTTTTATTCTTATTTTTCTCTCAGATGCTGACCTGTCTGTCGACATTGATTGCTGCGTCCCTAGCCTGCACGTTGAATGCAAGCTGATAAAGAGTGCTTGATTATCATTGTTGTCTTGATTGCAGCCCAGTATACAGAACAGGCAGCTGCGTCGGACTCTCCTCCACTTGCCGACTTCACTGCCGCCTGGAACGCGAATTGAGCCTCTCGTGAGAGTCTGCTGCCTGCCTCATCAGATCTGCCAAGCACAGCGACAGGTAGAAGATAGATGAGCTAATGCTGCGATATATAGTGGGAATTCCGCGGTGTGTCTCTGGTGATTGTGATGGTGGGCAGGCCTATTCACAGTGTGACGACAGTCGTCACTGATTTGCCGATTATCCTTTTTGACGTAGCCATCGTCAACTTCGACTCCTAACGTGACCGCCATCTCTCTTCGCACCTATAACATGGCAGAAGTTGGCACTCGAGACAAAAACGTGGACTGGTACCAAGCCGAGCTAGAGGATGTGAACCCTCAGGCTCGGTCAGTCCTTGAAACATACTGCAAGATACCCTCGGATGAGGTCGTGCCGCATGTCTTGAGAATCGTGAGTATCCCTCAATATCATCCGAAGAACAAAACAATTTTATGTAGCGATTGGTTACAAGACACGTACTACTCGTATTTGCTGACAAGCGACAAGCGCGAGAAAGCATGGGAAGTCTTTCCATATCCGTGCATCGGCGGATTTCGCTTTCTGGACATGCCCTTGGCTGGCTTCGATACATACCCTGAAATCGTTAGCAGACTCAAATCTGGCAACGACAAATACCTCGATCTGGGCTGCTGCTTCGGACAAGATATCCGCAGATTGGTTGCTGATGAAGTTTCTGACGAAGCCTTGATCGGCAGTGACCTTCATCAAGGATTCTTGGATCTCGGCTATGATCTGTTCAAGGACAAGGACAGGCTGCGAGCCAAGTTTATCGCTGCAGATGTCTTCGAGGCTCAATCAGAGCTTACACCTCTGGAAGGAAACATTGACATTATTCACGCATCGTCTTTCTTCCATCTGTTTGGGTGGGAAGGACAGAAACAGATTGCAAGACGCGTTGTCCAGCTTCTCAAGCCAAAGAAAGACTCGCTCCTGGTTGGACGTCAGGTGGGTAACATCAGGGCTCACGAAGAAGAATCATCTGCCAGCGGAAGCGGCAACATGTTTTTGCAAAACATCGAATCGTGGAAGCAAATGTGGAAGGAGATTGGTGAGGAAACAGGCACGCAATGGAAGGTCGAGGCTACCTTGGAAGAGTGGCCTTTGGCGCACAATATAAAATCATGGCACAGGGAGGGAACCAAGAGAATATTCTTTTCGGTCAGAAGACTTTAGAATGCACATCCGATTGGTGGTTTTACGACTAGATAACGGTGAGGAACTCGGAGCGAAGCAGAGCAGCACGAGCTGGCTGCGACGAAGAAGACTGGCTACGATTAACACTCTCCTTGTACGCATACACGGGTAGACTAAATTCCATCGCTTTTGACATGGTCACATTGCTCAACGTACAGTTCTTGGCAAGACCACGCGTCGTAGATTCTCTATTGCAGTGGATGATAGGTCATCTCTCAGTGAAACATTTGCTGCTTTGTCTCTCAAGCCCGATGTGCCATGCTATGAGGCATGCATACCATATTTAGCACACGAACAAAACTTGTTCCCCAGCCGTAGCCCAGCGCGTCGTCAGCCAACAGGTAAGAGGATCTAGAAGGGTCCATATCGTGAATGTCAGAGGAGTCAGTGAAGTCATATGGTCCCAGCCACTCGCTAGACAGGGTCCAACAGCTTCAGCCACATGAAGTCATTGGCTTCACATGCGATCGAAAGTTGGATCGGCCATCATAACAATCAGTCCATGAACATTTATTTAAACCTGTGTACATCCCCAAGAACACTCACACAATACACATCTACTCTTTTCGCAATTCAATCTTCGAAACAACCTCAACCACAACACCCCGCCTCAAAACACTAAGAACATGTCTGACAAGAACACCTCCACTCTCCAGTCGTACATCGACTCTGCCTCGGGCGCCGCTCAGTCTGCTCTCGGCTCCATCATTGGCAGCAACGCCGACAAGGTATGCTAAGACACCTTCACTGCTGATCAATAAGACACTAACACAAGGACAGACCGCTGGCGAGAACAAGAAGGCCGAAGCCGACCTCAAGAACGACGCCTCGCACGCCGGAGCCAACGTCGGCGGCTACAGCGTCTCCGCCTCAGGTGTCGCTCAGAACGACCCCGACCGTAGCGCCGGCTCGTGGAACCAGACCCTGGGCTCCGGCAAGGAAGCCCTTGGTAACATGCTCGGCAACGAGTCTCTGAAGCAGCAGGGTGCTCAGCAGAACCAGGAGGGCAAGGAGCAAGAGGCCAAGGGCCAACTCAACGACCTGGGCTCTGGTATCGCCGACCGCGTCTCTGGCACTGTCGGTGGTGCTCTTGCTGGCATCACTGGCAACCGCGCTGATCAGGCCAAGTAAGTAAGACAAGGGTACAAATAGAGCAGGTCAACAGCCACCAGATGGCTTCTCGACTGCTGATGTGCCATTCTCACGTCAGGAACATGCTAACTGTACCTTTTCTTCTAGGTACCAGGCCCAGCACGACCAGGGCAAGACTCAGCAGCGTGGTGTTGAGGCCGACCTCGACAAGCAGGCCAGAGCTTAAGTGTTTCGGATCACACAAGTGCGCATAATCACCAGCAACACCAGTACACACATGAATTGGGATGGGAAGGATGCTTTTTGGGATGATACCACCGCTGCGATAGCCATGATTAAGACGAATTCACGACATTTCACCTTCTATCGTTCGTTCGCCTGTGCCACTGCAGTAACTAGAAGTCTATGGATACAGGCATTTCCTCGTGTGGAGAAAGTGGAGAAAGTACTCATTTGGAACGCTGCGAGACTCATTCTTGTTAGTAACACTACATCTTGAACTTTCCTCACGGATATTGGCAGGCTTAACTCGTGCTCAACATCTCACAACGATTCGCATATGGCGCAACATGCGAAACCAGAGTACCTCTTCACATACTTCTGAGACGGAAAGCACTCTGTACACGCAACAGTATCTAGGCCCGAAGCTTCAGAGCATTGCATCTGTGGCGTGGTCTGGTCGTCTCCGACCCCGGAGTTCTCACCATAAACTTCAAACCTCGGCAATCAAATCAGCCAAAAACGGGACATGGGGAAGAGAACAAATAGCAGGGACTGTACCTCTAAGTAGAATAGTTACTTACACACGCATTGGCCTCCTTGGGCACGAGTATATCATTTCTTCTTTCTTTGATTGTCATCTTTTTCTTTTGCATCTGTCATCTCAGTGGATTGTAAAGTTGGAGTTGACAAAACTGCCAATTGCTCATCTGGGGCTCACGCCAGGGATATAAGTACCCACCTATTTCACAGAAAATTCTGGATCCAAGGCAGAGTTAAATCACCTGAATCATGCCTCTCCTCGAAGACAAACAACCCAAAATCATCATCGCCGGAGCTGGAATTGGCGGTCTCACCACCGCACTATCCTTACACGCAGCAGGCTTCACAGATATCCACATCTTCGAGGCTGCTTCAAACCTCACAACCCTAGGTGTGGGCATCAATGTTCAACCCTCAGCCGTCTTGATCCTGAGGAACCTTGGTCTTTTACCTGCACTGAAATCAACAGCCATTGAAACCAAGGAACTGAACTTTTACAACCGCCATGGAGATTCCATTTTGAGCGAACCCAGAGGCGAGAGTGCTGGTTACTCTGTACCTCAATTCAGTATCCATCGTGGTGAATTCCAGATTTTGTTGTTGGATGCTGTTAAAGAACGTGTTGGCGCTCATCGCGTGCACCTAAGTCATGCCTTAGCAAGTTTCGAGCAGGACGAGAGTCTGCAAGGAGATAGTCCCTCTGGAACAATCACAGCACGCTTTGTACGCAAGGGCGACTTGGCTCTGCAACCAGAGATTCCAGAAATGACGGGCGATGTTTTGATTGCAGCTGATGGCATCAACAGCGTGGCTCGCAAACTGCTATACCCTGATGAAGGTCCACCTCGTTTTTCTGGTCGTATCCTCTGGCGTGGGTGTCACGAACAAGACCCTTACTTGACTGGAGCATCAATGGTTTGGGCAGGTCATGCGGATCAGAAATTCATCGCGTACCCTATCTCAGGTACTTCGATGCGCAAAGGCAAGAGTTTGGTGAACTGGATCGCCGAGTTGCGTGTTCGTGACAAGGATGATCCGGATCTTACTCCTCCTCCGGTAGACTGGACAAACACAGTGCCTAAGTCGAAGTTCGAAGGACCGTTCCAGGAGTGGCGTTGCGGTGGTTTGAGCATGAAACAACTCATCGACGACACAGAGAAGGTCTACGAGTTCCCCATGAGCGACCGTGATCCTGTGGACCGCTGGAGCTTTGGCAGACTGACGCTCTTGGGTGATGCCGCACATGCCATGTACCCGATTGGAAGCAACGGCGCGTCACAAGCCATCATTGACGCCGAAGCGCTCACCAACTGCCTGACCAACAACCCCCGAAACATATCTCTGGCTCTCGAACAATACCAAGCTATCCGTCTGCCACCAACCGCCAAGATCGTCATGGCGAACAGAGCCAACGGCCCCGATCATGTTCTCCAGCTCGCTCACGAACGTGCTCCTGATGGGTTCAAGGATATCTATGATGTGATTCCCAAAGAGGAGTTGGAAGGTGTGGGCAAGCAATACAAGTTGATTGCTGGCTTTGAGATGGATGCTGTGAACAGAAAGGCGCAAGAGACGGAAGGAGTGGCCGAGAAGGCAGGGCTGAAGAGTCCCGTCAAGTGGACTGTGACTGGCAAGAGCGGATGAAAAGTGTTTGTCATGTTAGCAAGTTTCACTTCACTGTAAAACACAAAAGTCAATCACTTTATCAAGCAGTCATGCTTGTTGTTACTTATTCCTACGGATGGTCTTCTCAAGCACCAGCGGTACGATGGTGTAGTCGGAAACAGTGTTGCAGGTCGCCTTAGACCACCTCACTGCGACTGACTGAACTGTCAGGTTGTTGGTTCGATTCCGACGTGGGCCACCACTGGTCTTTTTGCACTTTTTGCACTGATCACTCTATACTTGCTCCACTGTCTTCGACACGAATGTTCTCTTTGAAGGGGCTATGACCCGTCTTGCATACACAGTAGCACAGAAGGAAATCCATACATATTGACATTCAATGAGAACCATGGATACATTTGAGAAAAAGAATGTATGAGAAAAACAAAGAGCTACGAAAACCAAACTCAATCACCAGGCAATGGCTCGAACTGAAAACAAACACACATTATATGCTCATCAAATCACAATCTCCGTATCCAATCTTCCAGCTCTGGGCTGTCTCATTCCCCAAAGATCAGATACACGTCTCAAACTCCATCCAGTCTGCTTGCCCTTCTTGATGGGCTGAGGAGCGCGCTGGAAACCTTCCTCAGAGGTGCTGTTATGGTTATGCTTTCCGCCTTTCGGAGGCAGAATGTCATCCTTGACGACAAACATCCATTGTTGCGGTTTCTCAAACACACCAGTACTGGCAGTGGCATTGTCAGGCTTGGCTTGCCATTCTTTGACTGGCTGTAAATCCTTAAAATCGGAAGACTTCGAGAACATCTTTGTCACATCAACCACGAGCTTCTTGTAGAAGTCGGCGGACTTGACCCAGCCACCATTGCGCTGGTAGGCGGCCTTCAGAAGCTTGACTTGCTGGAAAGCCGTATCAGCATTGACGGTGTCGGTGGTGCGCTCCTCGCCATCATCGCCGGAGACGATGAGCTGCAAGATCTCCTCGTGCACGTTGAGAGCCTCGCCGTGCAAGTTTGCAGCAGTGTACAGCTGAGAAAGTAGGTTAGACATTTTGAGAGTGTGAGGGTGAAGTCCACCAAGAACACGACGCAGGTTGTAGGCAATATCTTCGGCAAGGTGAATGGCACGGTGAGAGTGTCCCTTGTCGGATGCTAAATGACGTGATACAACGAGACGCTCTCCAAGATTGATCATTGTGTCTTCACTCCAGTTCTTCTGACCTGAGCGAGATTTCCAAAGAGACTCCAGAATGATGTCGAGCTCTTTGTAGTTTTCCTGCTCACCGAGCAGCTCAACTAGATCATTGAGCTCGTGATCGTGCAGTTGCAGGAAATTAATCTCCAAGGTCTTGCATGCATTCAAGACTTCAGTCATGATTTCTCTTGAAGCTTGTAACATCTTAGTGTGGATCTCGGCCTGGATGTTCTCCTTCATGGTCAAGTATTTGGCCAGCTTGAATCCATAGCCAATCAGACCGGCTTGCTGGTAGCCGCCTTGAGTCATCACGAACTGGAACGTACAGTATGCCACCTCGATTGCTTCCTGGTGCTTGCCACTTGAAACAAGTGCTTCGATTCTATGGTCGCCAGCAATAGATGCGGCCCTAGCAGCTTGAATGTCATAAGCATCAGCAGATCCAATGTGAATTAGAAGTGCTGTCAGGAAGACCTTGATCATTTCCGGTCTTGTCTTCAGAGCATTGCCGATCTGCTTGTTGAAGATCTCGAAGACGTGTTGATCGAGCTCCTCGATGTCGTCATGACGCAAACGGTCGTGCCAGAAATGTCTGAGGTGAGCACTGCGCAGAAGGAGTTGCTCTGTCTTGACTTGAGTGGTCAGGCATCGATGATAGTTATTGAACAACACAGACTCGGTCAGCCAATCTGCCATCACCTCAGAGTAGTTGTGTCCAGAAGAGCCCTTGAGCACCAGTTCGAAGGTGACGAGGAAAACAAAGGCAACACGACCGATTGACTTGTCAAGCTTAAAGCCGGTCTTTACGTCTGCGTGACCTGTAATGACTTGACGTCTGGCAGCCCGGACAAGCTGGAGACCGTAAGCGTGGTAGCCACAGGTGATGTACATGGCACCGATAGTGTTTGCCGCTTCGAAAAGTACCTGAGATCTTTGTTCCTTGGTGATAATTTCGATAGTGTTCTCTTGAAGCATACGAACAATAATTTGTTCGTCTTCTGTTGTCTTCTTGGTTTTGTAGCGCATCGAGACAAGTTCGCTGAGAATAGACAGAGTCTCGGAGTGTGCACATCCGTGGATACTCTTGAGCTGTTGAAGTCTTTCTTGCAGCACTGCAATGGCTTTCTCGGTTGTCTCTGCTGACGAGATGCCCTTACGGTGTACATGTACATAGGCTTCGGTCATACGACTCTTCACCATCGACATGGTCTTTTCATCAATCACGACCTTGCTGTTCTTAGTGGTTGTGATAATTTCCTCGTAAGCGGCAACAGCTTCGACCTTAGTCGACTCATCCTCCATGAGAACCGAAGCATATTCGATCCTGGCACGAATAGCGACCGAAGATGAGGCGCCGAACTTCGTTATACATATGTCTCGGTACTGCTGGGCGACCAAAGCCAAGAGCTTATGATCTGCTTTGCCATTGCTCCTGTTATGGTGCTTCAAGACGTAGGAATATCTGATGTACAACAGCTCGACGTAATTCTCGTCATAGTCGTACTCCTTTGTCTGTGTGGTAAGGAGATTCCAAAGGACGTCACAAACGATTCTGAGCTCAACCCAGTTGCTCTCATCGTAGTAGATCTGGCTGAGTCTCTTGTAAGCTTTGAAAGAGAGCTTGTAGTTGGACGTTCCAATGATCTCGACAATCTCACGGTAGTAGTCTTCGGGGTAACCGTGACCATGCTCAAGGGTCAAATCACCCAGGAAATACAAAAGACCGATTATTCGCTCGTGAGATTTTCCTAGGTGTCTGCGATACTCGAGCAGTAGATCTTTATGAAGCTCTACCAGAGCTCTCCATCTCTTGTGCTCTGTATAGTTCTGGACTATGATCTCGAGGATGGTACTTCTGCGCTTATCATCGATGCTGCAAGAACTTCGTACTGCTTGCCAGAGCTGGAGGTAAACCGCCAAGCTCTCTGAGTGGCGCTTGCTTCTTGTGTAGCACTTTCCAAGTTCAAGAGCAAACTCGATGGACTCATCGGCGTAGTCGTTAGGCAAGCACACTCCACCTCCCCAAGAGCCAGTGAAGTGCATGAGATCAAGCGTTCTCATTAGAAGGCTGATGGCCTCTGACCAGTTTTCTTGCTTCATGTGCATATGAATAGCGGATCTAGCGACTTTGATAGTCTCGTGGGACAAGGTAGTCGTCGAAGAGCTGAACATTCTGCGGACGACACTCTGCATCTCGTCGGTTGACTCGCTTCTGAATGAAGAAGATGAGTGCTTCTCTGAGGTCTCTTGAATAACCTTGATCATGGTGTCCTCGCATTCACGAGCATAGCTACTCTCGTGCTTGCCGACAGCCTTGAAGAAGCTTGAAACGCGCTCGAATACAGAGATTGACAAGTTGTGAAGCTCCAGAGATCTCATCAGTTTACCAATGATCATCAGTTGCTGATAGAAAGCCTCAGATTCGCAGCCGAAGTGCTTGTGTTCGGACCACAAAACGATAAGTATGTTTTTCGCTTCTTCTTTTCGTTGCTGCCTTGTTAAAAAGTGAACGTATTCAACGGCCACTTGAAGCATGCTAATGCGAGTCTCAACATCGTGCGAGTGGTGACCCCTGCACAAACTTAACAGGCGCGTCCACAGTGTGACGTAGAGTTCCTCGGCTTCGTAGAACTCTTTACGATGCTCGCAGCCCTGTGCGAGCTTCAAAAACATCTGGATTCTTGCAAGATTCCAAACGACAGCGCTGTCTTCGCCCACGGAGAAGATATCATAACGATATTGTTCAATACCCCCATGATTGTGATCAGCTTTCAAGACCACCATGAGTTTGCCTGAGATCTCTCTCTCAAAGTCAGAACCCTCGCCGTACTTCTTGATAATGACGGTACGAAGTTCTTTCCAGCACACTGCTGCGTGGTCTTCTTCGTGAATCGAAACGTACATCTCAGCTAGAGTCTTGGTGAAGCGAATGACAACTTCACTCGTCTCTCCATGAGTTTCCTTGTAAGCTGTGATGATGAATTTAAGCATTTCCTCTCTGAAAGTCACAAGTTCCGTACGACTGGTAAAAGTCATCGAGTCTGTGATGGTCAGGAAAGTCTCAGTCAGAGTGACTGTAATGCGATTATGTTTTGGCAACACGTGCTGGCAAATTCGTGAAGCTCGAACAAAGTAGGGTGCAGCTGTGTCCAGGGTTGAGTACATATGGTACACATAAGCGCAGGTGATAGAGGTCTGCAGTGTCGCAACATGCTTGTCTTGGAAGACTTCAGAACGGATGCGCAGGGCAAGCTCGTGCACAGGCAGCAGCTCAGTGGTTGGGAACTGTGCATCCCAGCATGTCCACTCCAGCAACGGCAGCAATGGAGTAGTCGGGAAGGCGGCCTTAACATCATTCGAGAGACCCAAGGTACCAGTTGGCTTGTATAAGGTGGACTGCCGGAAATGAATTGTCCAGTTGCGTACAGCATACTCCAACAGATCGTGTTCGGTGAACAAACGCTCCACATCACCTTGGGGCAAAGGCTCAAGAGAGACATCATGAGGCTTGGACAAACAGACCTTGCTATAGATAAGAAGCCTCAAGGTCAGGTTCGTGTGAGCTTCTTTATAGGAAAGGAGCTTCTCTCCGGTGGTCTGCAGGGCGATGAAATACTCTCGTATGGCAGGGTGCAAGAATTTCACCAACCCTGCGTTGTTGGGACGTAACAATCCAGATGTCTTCGCAAACTTGCTCTCAAGGTCTATTTCACGACGTGTGTTCGTCTTCTTCTGAAGGTCGACTTGAAGAACGTCGTAGAGCTCGTCGACAGACAGTGGACGCTCAGTCACCATCATGAATGAGATCAAGAGCTTCACATCACTATCAGCAAGATTATCATCCTTGAAAACACGATATTTGATGATCTCGTCAAGTGTGCTTTTGAGGTCTTTGAAGTTCTTATCCAAGTCTTCTGGCGACTTTGAGAGCTTGAGGTCATCGGCAGCTAGCAGCAACCAGAGGAAATTACCCTTTGCTTTCTTGGCTAAGTCCTCCAAGAACTTTTGTCGGTCTGTGTCATTCTTTTTATGGTAAGCTACGCAGTCTCGTAGCTTATGCTTGGCAATGTGTTGGATATCATCGTGAACATGATCGGGCTGTATCTCAAATGTCTTCCAGATCTTGTCATTCTCAGGCAAAGTTTTAGACCTTGAGAGGATGATGGATTTGAGAGAACGGTGAGAAGTCGAGAGTTTCGACATACGCTCACAGACCTGCTTCTTGTTGTCACGGAGCTGGTCCAGGCCGTCGATGATGATCATAGTAGGCTCAGAGGAGTCAGGGAAGGCTGCATCGATGGCATTCCACAGATGATGCTCCATGTCCACAGCGCTTTTGCTGTTGTAGGCCTGGACGATAGCTTCGAACATGCGGACGTTACCCAGGCGAAGGTCCATCAGCTGTAGTGCCAAGCTCTTTGCCAGAGCCAGCGATGTGGTCTCGCTTGGAATGTCTGAGTCAAACGAGAACATCACAGTACTGTGCGTCTTCTGACCCAAGCGACGTTGCAGTCTCTCCTGAATCCAGCTGGAAAGCACTGACTTTCCACATCCGGGAGGACCGGTGATGGCGAGTATTTTCTCATCTCCACAAGAAAAATCGTACAGTGTTTTCTGAAACCATTCACATGTGTACTCATCGTACTGGGATGCATAGGTAAGGGACTTGGCGGGTATGCTTCGAAGAAGAAAGGCCCTCTGGTCGAGCCACTTGCGGACTTCATGCACTTCTCTGACTGCATCGCCGCCAAGGGCGTGGCTCCAGATATGATTCATGATGCTAGTTAAGATTAGTGTTAAGCTATGAGAAACCCATCATTAAACGTACCGATTTTTGCGGTTCTCAAAGTTGTTGAGAGGCTCTCGGAAGAGGGAAGTAAAATCGAGGGTAACAGCACCATGCGAGAGGCCGCGGACAGACCCTTGATAATGAGATGCCACATCAAAAACCAGATAATGAATGTCGCGGAAAGCTCTGCTGACGTCCTCTCGGACATCGGTGCTCAAGCTCAGCTGTGTTTGATGCGATGCTAGAAACGACAAAGACAGACCAAGCTTGTAGAAAACCGAGAAGGTTGTATTGAGAGCGCTAGCATTAGCTTCTCCGAGTTCAACAATGCTGCGGAGCAATGTATAAATCTGTTTTGTTGCATACTGGCTCTCAGGGACGAATGACTCAATCTTCTTAGCATAGTTGTCAATCTGCAGAGCATAAAACTCAGCCCAGCGGAGGACTCTGTCCCAGAGGCTGCCGCGGCATGGCATAGAGCTCAGACGCTCTCGGGCGATATAGTCTGAGAATGTTTCGATGTTCATGTTGCCCATCAACGAAGCATCAATTGTGTCAAAGTCTCTGAGGATTCTTGCCTCCATGTGCATGACATGGCTGTCCTGGTTGCGCATAAGTGAGCCATTGTTGGAGAATGGTTGGTAAGCGATTGAGCTAGAATCGAGGCGGCGATTGAGTATTCCACTGCTAGCCGGACTCTGGGGAGATGGTTCATCAGCTGCAGAGTCTTTACGCTTCTTTGCAACCATGAGATTGTCCAGAGCGGGTGTTTGGTATTGGTAATCCATGTTGTGTTCGTTGATAGATTGGATTTCTGTAGGTACAGCAGATTGGAAGCTGGGGACGCGGTCTAACACCAAGGCCGCAGATCAGTATGGGGATTTCTGATATTTGAATCACGGGAAAGAATTGAACCACACATGTACATACTCAAGGGATTTGTCCGTAGACCAAGCATGCTCCAAAACGAATAGAATGAAGAGAAGCAACCACAGCAGCAGCAACGGGAAGTCTGTTCACTTAAACCACGAGTCCTTCCTTGTCGCGGCATACGACATCATTGAGTTGACAAGAAAAAAGAGCGGGGATCTTTTAGCATTTGATATGCTTGATGACTCCATCGAGCTGAGTGGGGATCCCTCACCAATCTCATAGTAGCTGTACAACGGTTAGCTGACGGCTGAACTGATTTGCTCCAAACGGATACCAGTAACACGCAGGGGCATACTACGCGCGTATTCAGCTTCCACTAGGCAGAATATGCACTGTCTGAGAGACGGTCCAGTCTCGACAAGGCAAATGGGGGTTCAATGTCTGGCAAAGCTGTCACTGATCGATGAAATCGATCAAGCACCATTTTCCTCAGTCATGTCTTGATGTTCATACACCGCAATATTTTGACTTTGAGACGAAGACGTTAGTCTTTCGGTTTTGCTTTGTTTGGTACCCACGAGGTGCGGCCCGCCATGGAAAGATTTACGGCGTTGGATCGTAGACCCGACTAGAGAAGACTGCCATGACCATGATTTCGTCCGTATGAAGATGGATGGTATAAGATGACAATCCAGTCCCTTGTGGCTTGAGCTAATGCATGTCCCTTAGGCCTGCTTCTCGAATGTCAAATAATTCCTGGGGCAAGTGGCAGGCTACAAAAGTTTAGGAGTGTCTGCTTGATCGTGGTTGCCGTCTGGTACGAACGGGGCGGGCCAGGCGGGGTACCCGATGGTCTGAGAGCTTGTCGTTCTAACGTTTGCTGCTGATCGCAATTGTGTCCATATACCCGAACGAGACCACGCAGCCAGGATCGAGTCCAATTCAATTCACACATCTCAAAGCAGTACTCGGAATATGAACTATGGTTTGTTAGCTCGGTTATGGCAAGGGTTATTTGGGACTCATGTCGCTGCAGTAGAACGCGCAAGACCGAGATCTACGTAGCAGGTGGGGCTGGGGCTGGCTGATCGCGACAGCTAGAGCTTGAACGTGCATTGCACTTCAGCTCGCCATAACACAGAGCACGCGGCAGATTCCCAATTCCATACGTGACTGACCTATGGGATTGTCGTGTTGGAAAATCTCGCGCTCACTCAAGACTTTGGATCCGGTCTCTCGCTGCCTCCGAGGATCATATGAGCCTCTCTACGGAGAAGCACATCGTGGAGCGAGGATCGTGTCGCTGTGCTCGACTGCATGAATGTATGCATGCATGAGCTAGTCTTGTCCCAAAAGAGCTCTGGATCTGGAGAGCGATGGCTCCACCTCCCCGAAAAGGGCCATGCACCGAATGCTTCAATCAGAATTCTGCAACAACGTTGGTCTAAGACGGGCATCCTTGCTATGCGAGTCGGTGACTGCTTTGCTGAGACACAAGACGATGGTCTCAAGACAACCCACAAGAGAGACACCATTCGCAGCTGCTTTCAATATTTCATCCATTCAGGAAGTTGGTCAAGAAGATGCGACCAACGCGTGGATATGGAATGGAGATTCTGTGCACTGATCTCGTGGTGTTGGCTAGAGGATAGCTGGACGCGACGGATCTCAGCGGATGACGGTCTTCTCTACACTGACGTCCATTTGACACGATCTGCCTCTCGGCCTGATCAGCATAGCTGTAGACCTGGTTTGCTGGTTGAACAATGTCGGACTCTAAACGAGCACACTTTGCCCCAGAGTTGTGGAAACAACATGCCCAGCAGCGTGGTCAATCCATTGGAGACTGCCGAATATCTGCTAATGCGAAGATCTGCGGACGTAAGATCTGATGTGCAGTCCCCTATTGAGCCGCTCTGTCCGTTTTACGAGCCTCTTCAACATGGAGCGAGCGAATTAAGCGAAGGTGATCAATCGTCCAGGGTGGCCTTGTAATTCGACGCGAGTAGCGTCTCTACTACTAATGTCAAACAATCCCAAGATGAAAACCGGTAGTGTTCGCTCATGTCAAGTAGGTATTGACGGAGCTTATTCCGCACAATTTGATCATTCACGTCTGTCTGCCTTTTTGTCGCTTATACGTCCTACAGTGTCAGAAGGCAGCCCCTGTAAGACCTCTTGATCGTTCCTGGAGTCAAATCGGCGATTGGAAATTGCTAGGCCGAGTCACGATGGATATGTCGCTGCTCCGGAAAGAGGTATAGTCAAGAGAGTGACGACAGCGTTGGGTGAGCAGTCAAGGTCCTGTGATCGAGATCTGGCACTCCACAAGCACTGAATAATGGGTCGAGGTCCGATCATCTCCATCAGTAGAAACCACAACTTTGTGTGCTTCTAGCATCATCCGAGTTCTTGCACGTCGCAAGTGCTTGGTGACAAACACACGTAAACTGCCAAAATCATATCTCAGTGCGATACGGGCTTGACTATACGTCATTTTGGGGCTGCTGGTTGAGTAACCCTGTCTTGAGGCTACATTCATGCTTACAGGTTTTACCAAAGCTTGAAAAGATATTTAATCTCCAAAGTATTGATTCGGCCTTAAGATAGCGAATTATACTGTGTTCACATGTAAAGATAGCCTGTTTGGGGTTGCAGATGAATATAGATGATCATTATCAATGGATGGTTGGTTTGCTGTCACGATGCCGTGTGCGACGGCAAGGCTGCACGGAGAAGATCGATGAACGGTCTGAAGTAGGGACAGCACATCAAGATTGGTAAACTGCTTATCCTGCGTTTGTGTGAGAACCTTGTCCCCCCTTCGTATAAGTTGTATACACCCGATAAAGTACATGGCTGTTGCCAACAGATTGACACTGTATGTAAGCTGCATGCATAAGAGTTGTGTCATGATGTGCGAGTATCGCTTCCGAGTCAGGGTGGCACCATCGCCAGTGATCTCAATCCAGAACAAAGAAAGATTGTCTTCGAAGAAGGCAAAAGATGATGCAAGCATTCATATGCTTATATAATAGAGATTATAGCCTTGTGACGGAGCCATGAAAAAATGGTTGTAACCCTTCGTTGTGATATCGCGAGGCCATTGATCTTTTCACAACCATGAGAAGGCACGAATCAACGGACACAATAAGTTAGTGTCGGGGTGTGGTTCATGGAGTCTCCATGGCATGTGTTAGCAATGCTACTATGATGCGTCTCCTGTTGCGTCGCTTCTTTCTTCTTTGCTCCTTGTAACAGGCCAATCTGAAACATCGCAGACTCACCCACATCTTCTTATAGACGCGCAATGGCGTTGACTACGAAACGCGCAGGGCTGGCTCCTGGGTTCAAGAGGTGTAAGTGACGAATCTCTTCGACTGTGCACTCATCGTTGAAGACCCCTGTGCGAATAAACGGCGCGTCTAAAGGCTGCTGTGACCTTGGTTTGCGCATAACTTACGAACGTCCTTGTACTTTTGTGTATTCTAGCATGCCTGACTCTCAGATAGTGACTCCTATGAAGTCTCTAAGCATCGCAATCTCGACTGCATGGAAGCCTGTCTTACCCACGCCTACTTTCGATGCCATTCTCACGCAATCAAGATTTCAGAGTAACAAGGCAAAGATCCAAGAACTCTCGGCCAACGAAGGTCAGAAACTCCTCGCGGACCTTCGTATGCACCGCCCTGTCTCTCCTCACCTCGGCATCTACAAATGGAACATGGGCTCAATCATGTCGTCCATGATGCGCATCACAGGCGTCGCCTACTCGAGCTCCTTCTATCTTTTTGGCCTTGCCTACCTCGTTTCACATTATCTTGGCTGGGACCTGTCTTCTGCTAATATCGCTGCTGCTTTTGCTTCCATGCCTAAGCCGCAAAGTCGATTATCAAGTTTGCTGTCGCTTGGCCTGTCATCTTGCACTCCTTCAATGGTATGCGTCATTTGACATGGAATAGGGCCAAGGGCTTCAATAACAATTTCATCCAGAGGACGGGTTGGGCAGCGATCTGTGCGACCACCTTGGGCGCGGGCTACATGGTCTTTTTGATGTCATGATCGCTTGAGTCTGGTCCAAGAATAAAGCGATCAAGTTCGCGCACTGTTACTGCTGAAGGGTACCAACAAATGTGAAAAAGACGAGATAGAAACACGGTTGGGACGTTTGAATGAGCACACCAATCTGAACATCGTTCGCCAGTCCCAGAAGTGACCAAGAAGTAACTTCAAACATGGCCATGTCTGTAGCATTTTTTGTCCTGCGCCCTCTGCGAAGAGCGCTCTTCCTTCGCCAATCTACATGGCCGTGTTGTAAACACAGATAACGAGGGCAAGGAAATTACTTACCGTCGCAAGTCCATTTAGCGCAGGGCCAGGCGGCGCTGCAGTCCATAGAGAGCCTTCCCATTCGCCTTTAGCCGCTTAGACAGGACCATGTTCTAAGATCAGATCCGTAGGAACAAGGCAGATCTACTCTGCTTTTCATGAATTCCAGTAGTTGTAAAGCGAACAGCACGAGTCGGAGGTTGTGAAGCCTGCAGGAATCCTTGACCAAGCATAGACTGTGGAAGCAGATACAGCATTGAGTCTTGCTTACCTACCTACCAGGTCCACAGAAGAAAGATAGCGTCTACCAAGCGTCCAGGAGCCATGCCTAGATCTCAGATCCCGATTGCCTTTTCGGCAGAGAATCTTTGCCCTTTCAAGGAAGCACAATCGTTCTGACTCAATGAGACGGTCCAGTACGGCTCAGTATAGGGTGCTTCCGTCCTGTAGGTAATCGTCGTCATCCTCCCTCATGTTGACGCATAGTTGCAGATGTTAGCCAGATCGATCCCAGTGATGAACAACCAGGCACCGGTGCTGCAATTGGATCGAATTTGTCCAGAGCCAGTATGACGCAGTGCTTTGAAGTTCCCTTGCAAGACAACAAAGATACTGAACTCCGAGGAAGAAAGTGGGATTCGGTCGCTGGCGCGCAAGGATGGCCGCACACACTTCGAAAGCATCAAACTTTCTCTCGTCGATATAGCCCTCTGCAGTTTTTGACGATGAGTCCAGATGCAGCGCCAGGACGACCATGATGGGCTAGGACGGATCACCGTAGACCTCAGCCTCGCTCAGCCAAGCCGAATGGCGACAAAGCGCCCAGTGCAATGACTTTAAATACCATAGGACAACGGCGCAGTCGAGGACTCCGCGAAGGATGCTATTCGTAGGCAGGCTCTGTAGACCTTGGTAGGAAGATGAAACTGTTGAGCATGTATGATTTTGCTGGAGAGAACCAGATCAAGTTCAATTCACCCCACTCCACGGTGTCCACTAAGGAGGCCATGGTGCGACGTGCAGAAACACTGAGTCCAAAGTTTGGCCGCAAATGCAGGTTGCGCAATCTGATGAATCGAAGGCATCCGAATTGACATGTAGTGCCCTGGTACTGTATTACAGCGAAGTCATAACTTATATGTGTTGATGCACAAAGGTTGGCTGAAGAAACTTGAAGAAAGAGCTGTTGGCAGAGATGGCGCGCCGGCATCCCTAATCGAGCAGGCGGTGAGGCTTCCGCCACTGGTAGGAAGGAGCTCCTGAAACTCGTCCTGAAACTTGTCCATCAGGACCTCGGATGATACCTCAAGTTAACACGGGTCAAGTATATGGTGCAGAGACAGTCCAATCTCCGTCGGCGCTCAACACTCTCTGCATGGACGAATGGATGTTAAAGAGCAATATGAACCCTGGTCGCCTGTCGGTGTCTGTGTCAATGCTCTCGGCTAGCAGTGACCGCCGCCACGAACTACCGACTGACGCACAGAACTCTCGATGAACCCTGACTCCTCGAGATTCCGCATCCGGTGGTTCACGCCTGTCACTGTTGCAAGACCTGAACGTGTCGCTTGTCTCTCGTTGCTGCAATCGATCTGATCGACTCATGCCTAGCCCGTGCCTTCTCAAAACTGCAAATCTTCTCTCCATTCGATGATACGCACGGCCATAAAGTCGGCAACAAGCTCTGGTCAGTGGTTTGTTAAACCCTATGGCGTGTCTGGTCCATCGAACTCTACCCGCACACGACTCTGTCGCTGAGAACAGGCGGCAATCCATTTCAGCCATGCTCGTACACTTTTCCTCGAGTCAACGCAGACCGACACACTGTGGTCTGTAGATCGCCAACTCGGATATACACCGCTGTTCACCACTGCATGTTTGCTCTACCACTTTTCCAGACGAGCTCTCGCAGCTTGCTGTGGTATCCAGCTTTTGGAAGTTCTTGCAGTTGCTGGCAACGTTGGCCATTCACCTGATGTTATTTTGTCTCGTGGCTATAATTGATTGAGTACTATATACCCTGACGATCCCTGAGTCGCGACTCACGACCCTTGACTCGAGCCTCGCTACCAAGTTCTTTATGGAGAAGGTCTGTTGTTGAGACGAACACAAGCTTTCAATCATCATTGGCCTTTGCGACTACACGGCGCCGTCGGCCTAGGTTCGCGATTGTCAGAAACGTGTGCTTCACCTATACAAAGGTGGCAAGGCTTCCGCAGGCAGATTTATCGTCGAATGGAGGCGGTGGTCTTCTAGTCGTCTTCTATCTATCGGTGATGCCCAAACATATCGTCTCGAGTCAACAGCTATCATTTGACCATGTTGTCGTGCGGACGACTGACCATGGGATGCCTAGATTGACTTGTGTCAACACTCATTTCACGTTTCTTTGAGGCCCCTGGCTCAACTCTATAACACCATATTGGACCGAGTTTCGGTTCTTGTTTCCGTGCAAAGATAAGTGGAGAGGCCAAGATGATCGGGGTAGGCAAACGTGTGACATCCCGAACATCTGGACCGCTAGCACATATTCTAAAGAGGCTATACTACTGTTCAGACGCCAACTAAACTAATCTGGACCTCGGGCTTAATCAAGTGTAGAGACCAACAAGCAACGACGAAAATTGACTGCAGATCAGTGTGGGCACCGAAAAATCTCTCGACTTACATATCGAATCATGGCAGTCAGGGTAGGTAACCGAGGGCAATTATAAAGGGAGCACTTGATCCCTCCACAACTATCGTGTTAAGCTTAACATCTTCAAACCTTCAGCTCGATCACATTCGTCAACTGTACAAAGATGTCCTCCACAGCCACCGACGTGAACCGTCCTTCAGCAGATGCTGTCTTTGAGAAGTCACACAACCACAACCTCAACATCACCTCTTCTCACAATGGCATGACTATCTCGCCTGAGCTGTTCGAGAAGCTGTACCTCACCCCTAAGACTCCCCGCCATGGCAACAACATCAAGCGCTTCGCCAATGCGGTGCCCATGGGTTTCACTGGCTTCGTCATCTCGACCTTCACCTTCTCCATGATCCTGATGGGCTTCGCTGGTACTAGCAGTCTTGCTGGTGTTGTCGGTATCTTCTTCTTCACTGGTCCTGTTCTTCTCGGTCTCGCTGCCATCTTTGAGTGGATTCAGGGCAACTTCTTTACCGTAAGCCGGACAATGTTGATGATACATGCTCGAGATACTGATTATCCTGCAGATGAACTCCCTTTCGCTTTTCTGTGTCTTCTGGCTCTCATTCGGCATGATCCAACTCCCTTCTCTCGGCATCGCTGCATCCTACTCACCTACTGGTAATGCTGCCGAAGGTGCCGCCAGCCCCGACTACAACAACGCCATTGCTCTCTACCTTATCGTCTGGGGCTTTGCTTTCGTTACATACTTCATCTTCTCGCTCAAGACCAACGCCATCTTCGCTGGTATCTTTGGTGTCGCCGCCATTGCCGTCTACGTTCTTGCTGGTGCTTACTTCAAGGTTGGCACTGGTGACTACGCCATGGCTGGTAACCTTCAAATCGTAAGTTGACTCTCTGCTCTTGGTATAGTTGTGATCATAGCTAACACTTCTGCAGGCTGGTGGTGCTCTTCTGTTCGTTGTCGCTGCGTTGGGTTGGTACATTACCTTCGTCATCATGGCTGCTGAGATGCGTCTGGGCATTAACTTCCCTGTCGGTGATCTTAGCCACCTCTGGCCTGCCACCGACGTTGAGTTGACCGAGATCGAGAAGCAGGCTTAGATCTGGCATCCCTCAACGCGTTGATGTTTGTGTGAAGGAATGATAATAGTGCTTCCATGTACGCCTTGCAGTCTTGGTTCTTGTCACGATAGTTTGCAAGCGATATACCCACGTCGAATTAGCTTATTGCTTCTAATGTCAGTCATGTATCCTGTTATGGAAAGATTGCAATTGTTTTGAAATCAGGCTTGCTTTCATTTCATCATTGGGTATCATGTGCTGCCATATCTGAATGGCCTTGGGCAGTGACAAAGGAAAAGAAAAAGCAGGTCGTTATCATCACCCCTCCCGCCACATTCGGCGTGTCTCGAAGCCGTTGTAGAATATTTTCCCTCTCTCCATTGTCCATGCTGGTGTCTCTCTCAGCTGTGGAAAGGCACAGTGCTGTTCGGTATCAACGGTCTGGCTGAACGATGATGAAACCAGCTCCTGCAGGAACGCCGACGTACGGGAAGCTCTTGTGAATACCGCTGTTGACGAATGCGTTGTATGTGTCGGGTGGAAAGTTCTTGAAGGTGTTGAACGGATAATGTGTAGAAGAAGGCAGAGACATGAGCAAGGAAGCCCAAGCAGAGAAGCTGGAGAACCAGCATGATGAAGACGTGGAAGTTCTTTGAGGTCGCCATGTTGGAGGAGGCGAGCAGATGCCAGACTGTTGGTTGAGGAGAGGAAGGAAGAGAAGCAGCGAAGCGATCGTGTCGCTCGAATACCATCGAGCGGAAAATCCGTCTTCTCATTCAGAGCAGTGATCAGTGATGTCCGACTTCTCACTTAGATCGATGAACAGTGAACTCTAGAGGTCGCGGAGCGCGTTTAATGCGGACCTACAGACAGATCATTCGCTACCTACCGTGCATCGGATCGAAACAATGCCTATGTAGCTATTCACAGGCTCTTAGATGTGTGACCGATATTAGACTTCATCTCACATGTTCTTTGGATGAGCATTCACTTGCGCGAGAACATACAAAATCGAAATACCAACCATTCTCGAACTGTGGCTCCGTCAATAAACGATGAGCACGGCCATACTGTGCATGTTCATGAGTGACACAGAACCGGCGAATGAGAGAGCTATGTCTCTATAAGTGCCAGAGTCAAGTGACCGCAACCATTCAATTCTCTTCTGGGCGACGAGTAGTCGATAGTGAGAATTCACCCGTGTCATATCTCTTTGATAGTCAGCAATTGTCCGTTTGTTGTTATAAGGTCAATGCCAAGAATTTCTGGCGCGTCCGACCACTTTCACGTGCGGTAGTCGTTGCAAGTACTACTCACCAGCCAGTCGAGTTTGCTTGCTCATGCGACACTAGAAACAGCGCATTGCGACACGTCCCTTCAATTTCAAAAGCCTGCGACTTCTATCAACTCTCCTTCGACAACACAGCCATCACATCTGAACAATGTTTCTGTTCTCCTTGTCATACCTCCTGCTCACCTTGCTCAGTCTAAGCACCGTGGCGCACTCATGTCGCCCCTCGGTTTGGGCTGTCGGACTCAGAGGCGACCAGACGCTTGACAATCATCTTCGCATCGTAGGCCGCCCAATCACCGTCCGAGAACACAGACTGGACATCAACGGATACACAACTTCCATTCCGGACGACAACAAGGCGTTGCTCGAAGCAATCCGCAAGGACCCCAGCGTTGGTTTTGTGGTCAAAGTTCCTCAAGACTATTTCCAAAAATTCGACCAGTTCATCAAAGTTGGTTGGGATGAGGATGATCGCGACCTTTACCACCATATGCTACGACCGACGTATCAATGGGGTCGATTGCAGAGCCGAGACCCAGAAAACATCGAGTCGGGAGGCAGGTAAGTGGTTCAAGGAAACATTGGTTGAGGACAAACGTTTGACTGGGCCTTTGCACCAGGAGAATACCGCTGGAGTGGATTCTTAAACTGGAAGAGGGCTACAGCCTTGATGTTCACATCAACCTCGTTACCCAATTCAACCCGAACTCGGTATCGATTGTACCAGAACTTTCCAAGAACACTTACTATCTCAAATTCAAGTCAGAAGAACAAGAAAGGAAGTCCTTGCCAATGATTCGCGGTGATCCTCGTGTTGAGGATATCTGGCCCAGTCGTTGTTACCAGAATGGGATCAGAGACTTGATCAGAATAGACGGAGAGGATATTCAAGACGGAGAAGATGGCTGTGTCTTTCGTCTAGGTTATCGTCAGTGGTACAAGGTATGTACTCGAGCTTGGATGTATTGGCAGCAGTTCTGACACATCTTGTCGATAGGAGCCGATTGTCACTATACCAAGCAAGCCTTCGACGATGACACTTCATCCAAAGATACGCAGCATGCGTTCCGAGGCACTCAAAACCTACTCACAACGTCGTCCACAGACACCTACTCCAGCTCCGACTGTGCACTCCTGGGAAGCAAAACTTGCAAAGGACAGGGAGGAACAAGTGCAAAGATGGATGCTTGAGCATGAGATGTGGAAGAAGCAGGCACGATATCATCAGTCACAACAGCTTCAAAGGCTTGCAAGAATGAAGGACGATGACAAGAGAAAAGGTATCAGGAGAGATGGTGCTTGCATGAGACATGGGAGGTGAAAGGTGAAAGCGGTGTCTAAATCTTGGCGTCGGACAGGGTGAGGTGGGGCAGGTGCGGTCGAGATGAGACGGTGCGCGCACGAAAAGTGAGTCAAGTTGTTGCGCTGTTGCACCTTCCTGTCGCATTCAGTTACCGCCTGTCGCAATACAAAAATTGTCATTCCTTTCTCGCTACATATAATTCCACGCGACCAAGACTACGCCAGCAACAACAATGTCCGAAGGCATCGTCGAGGGCGCCCAGCCCCAGCAGAAGCCCGCTGCCGACGCAAAGGGTGCGCTCATGCCCAATGAGTTCCAATTCGCATAGTCAGCTGCTGACGCTTTGTCTTTACAGAGCAAAAGGACCAGAAGAAGGCACAGAAGTCCCAGGCCAAGCAAAAGAAGGAGCCCAAGGTCGCACAGGGCGGTGGAAAGAAGAAGATGGAGGGCGCTGCTCTGATCGGTATCGATGTGGCCAAGGAGGACGACCTTTCCGAATGGTACCAGCAGGTCATCACCAAGGGCGAGATGCTCGAATTTACCGACGTCCCCGGCTGCTACATCTACGAACCCGGTTCCTACGGCATCTACGAGCGCATCCAGGACTTCTTCAACGCTCGTATCAGAAAGATGGGTGTCCGCAACTGCTACTTCCCCCTGTTCATCTCCGAGGCCAACTTGCAGCGTGAGAAGGATCACATCGAGGGTTTCGCTGCTGAGGTCGCTTGGGTTACTGAGGGTGGTAAGAACAAGCTGGAGAAGAAGCTCGCCGTTCGTCCCACATCAGAGACTGCCATGTATGGCTACTTCTCAAAGAAGATTCGCTCTCACCGCGATCTTCCCCTCAAGCTCAACCAGTGGAACAACGTCGTCCGTTGGGAGTTCAAGCACCCCATGCCCTTCATCCGTTCGCGCGAGTTCTTGTGGCAGGAGGGTCACACCGCTCACATGACTGAGGAGGATGCTGGCAAGGAGGTTCTCCAGATTCTCGACTACTACGAGGCTATCTACCATGAGTTGTTGGCTGTTCCTGTCGTCAAGGGTCGCAAGACCGTTGCTGAGCAGTTCCCCGGTGCCCACTACACCACCACCGTCGAAGGTTTCATCCCCTCAACAGGCCGCGGTATCCAGGCTGGTACCTCTCACTGCTTGGGTCAGCACTTCGCCAAGATGTTCGACATCACCGTCGAGGACCCCCACGCTAAGGAAGGCGAGAAGAAGGAGAAGTTGCACGTCTGGCAAAACTCATGGGGTCTCACTACCCGTTCCATCGGTATCATGATTCTTACCCACGGTGACAACAAGGGTCTGGTCATTCCTCCCCGCGTCGCTGAGATCCAGGCTATCATCGTTCCCGTCGGTATCACCGCAAAGACCACCCCTGAGGAACGCGAGAAGCACTACGCTGAGACCAACGCCATCAAGGAGGTTCTGCTCGAGGCCGGCGTCCGCGCCGAGACAGACATGCGCGACGACCAGAGCCCCGGCTGGAAATTCAACCATTGGGAACTCAAGGGTGTTCCCCTCCGTATCGAGTTCGGCCCCAAGGACAGCGCCAAGCACGTCGTCACCGTCGCCCGCCGTGACCAGCTCGCCGCCGGCAAGAGCGAGATCCCCATCGCCGACCTCGGCAAGGACGTCCCTGCCCTGCTCGAGACCATCCAGGGCGACATGTTCCGCAAGGCTTCTGACGAGTTCCGCGAGCACCGCAAGATCATCACAAAGTGGGAGGACTTTGTCCCTGCCCTCAACACAAAGAACACCTGTATCATTCCCCACTGCTTGGTTCCCGACTGCGAGGACGAGATCAAGGAGCTCAGTTCGGGCAAGATCGAGGGTCAGGAGGTTGATGCTCGTGCTCCCTCTATGGGTGCCAAGTCGTTGTGCATTCCCTTCGACCAGCCCGCCGAGGGACTCGTCCACGGCGAGACTAAGTGCACCAACCCCAAGTGTGAGCGCAAGGCTGAGAAGTGGGTCATGTTCGGTCGCAGCTACTAAGCGCACAGCTTGCTGTTGAACTCGAACGTTGATCGCTTGAAAACAAAAAACATGATTGGAAGCGCTATGCATGAATTGGGAGCTCATAACCTTTTTTTACTTTTCGCAATGAAATATGACATCAAACGCTAATGACTTTTCACCACTCCAAAACTGACGTGAAAGACATGAATATGGTATCAAATAAAGATGCCGGCTTGTCTCAAGCTAAACTCCATTTTGTAATACCTCGACTGATTACTTCTAACCTCTAAGACCAGCAAAGTAGAATTGCTGCAGAGCAGCCGAAGCCATAGGGACAGGGTATTTTAAGGCCCTTGCCTTCTCAACGGCAGCCTCCAATCTCCTTCTGACATCCTCGGCAGCAGCACATGATGCCAAACTCCAATCATCCTTCTCCAACATGGCAGGAATGTGCTTGGTGTACATGTCACACCAACCAGCAGCCTTTGAGATGATCTCACACATGAGCTTACGATCCATTTCTAGGTGCTTGCAGAAAGCCATTGCTTCTACACTGGCTGCGAGGTGGACACCAGCGAGCAGGTCGTTGACGGTGTCGGCGCTGACTTGGTGGTTCGAGTGCATCTTGACGTCTGCGGTGGAGTTTTCCTTGACTAGCGAGGGCGAGGATGAGGGGATGTACATGGTGACCAGCTTTGCATCGTCGTCTCTGAGGAGACCTGCTTGCAGACCTTGCAGATAGCATTGCTCGGCACAGTCGGCGAGGGGTGTGGGGAAGTAGCCTGAGCGAGCGGTGGCTGTAACAATGCCGGCGTCCTTGAGAATGATGCCTAGGGCTGAAAGAGGCGACCAGTCGTCTGCAAGCATGTGAGGTGCGCGGTTCTCGAACATGAAGGATGTTCCATCGTTGGCCTTGACGTGTTCGTATACTTTTTGGGTGTTGAGGCCGACGGTGGCAGCAAGACCCATGGCTTCCGAGGCGAGGATGATATTCGTGGCGGCGAGCAATTGGTGAATGGTCTTGACTTTTGTGCCGCTGCTGATGCCGCCCTGGATGCGGTAAAGGTTACCAGACATAGTGTTGAGGATGTCCTTTGATGCCTCGACATCTTCCTCCTTGCCGGCGGCGAAGATAGAGAGGGTACCGTTTGCAGCACGGATAGTGCCTCCGGACACGGGGCAGTCGAGGAGCTTGACATCTGATCTGCCGGCATCGTCCAGCTTTTGTCTCAGTTCGTGCAAGTAGGCAGGAGGAGTTGTTGACAGCAGGATAACAGTCTTGTTCTGGCCAAGTCCCTTGATGGCCGGGTGGTCACCGTCAAAGAGGGCAGAGCTGGTTTGGTGGTGGTTGGCGACCATGATGCAGAGGTACTCGACATCTGTGGCAGTCTCTTGTTGTGTCTTTGCTGCCTTGCCGCCTTCCTTGACCAGAGCATCAACTAGCGGTTGTGCCAAATCGAAACCCTTGACATTGTATCCCTCTCTTGCAAGGTTGATGGCCACACCACCTCCCATAGCACCAAGGCCAATGAAACCAACATCTTTCAGACCCATCGTGTATGTTATGTCTTGGTTGTTCTTTTCGTGCTAGCTGTGATTATGATCACTTTCTCCAGATGGTGAACAGTGAGCTTTCGGATAGGAGGTAGAATTAGTTGCGTATGCAGTAGAAAGACAACAGAAAAGTATTGCCTCGAGAATATAAAGGGCGTGACGGCATTAAACATGTGTTCGGGAAAGTGGTCGCGGGGTATTTTCCAAACCCCCACCGGAAAGAAGTGCGATCCCCGTCTTTGACTGCCGCCAGATTCGGCGGCTGTTTGACCGTCGGACTTTAGCCGTTTCGGTCTTCACTTCTAGATGCTGTTTGGAAAGAAGGCCGAGTCGACGGCTTGCCAGCTTGAGTAATGGGAGTACTACGCCCTTCGGCATCTGCCTCGGAGATGTACACCGGACAAAGGGTTCAACACGCCGAGAGACAACCATCGAGATAGATCAAAGTGTATGTTCCGAGCAACGTCTGCTGACCATAATATGTAAACACTGTCCGACTTGGATCTCTATACACGGTTCCGGAGACCAAAACATTAAGCAGAAGAGGAATGAAACAGCAAAACAAATCCCCTCTGTTCAGGCATAGCCTGTTGGAGGGGAGAAAGCCACCAGTTTACTGGTTTCATTTCGATAAGAGCATTGCAGCTCTGATGATTCGATGGCGAGAATCGAACTCGAGACCCCAGTAGTGAGGCCAACATATAGTTGGCGCACAATCACTGGGCCACCACCGCCTGGCGATAAAGCGATGGGGATAGGTAGGTGGCTGTCTTTCTGGTATATATGGGTGACTAGTGATTGTAGTGGTCTCAGTCATAAGCCGATGTGGCTTGAGATGATCCTATCTGCTCTGCGCATGTGGATGAGAAATCTCATCTAAATGTCACGCGCAGCTCTTGAAGACCTCCGCATACGACTCTTGTCCATTCCGGTAGCCCACGTTCTTATGGTTCTTCGATGGATGCCCTTTTTCATGCTCTTTTCGCGTCCAGTAGCGTTAGGAGTGAGATCACACCTTCGATGATTCGATCCGCTCTGCCAGTGATGACTTGTCCTTCCTTCAAGCCGTCTGAATCCTTGCCGTGCCATTCCAACGCTCTGGAGTATTCCAATAATGAATCTCTGGCATCTCGTGCATCTTTAGTATCATCTGCCTTGTATGTGCCCTCTATGCGGCCTCTTCAAGCAGCTTTGACACTGATCTTGGTAATCTCAGCATCCATATCTTTTCCACTCTTCATATTCTGAGTCGACATCAAACCGCCAGGAATCAAGAACACAACGTCCTCTCTAGGTCCCGAAGAAGTCTTTGTATCCTCAAACTGGCTCTTGTCGAGTGAGTACGCGACACTCAATTCACATCGACCGCACTTGTGGAAGTAGCGCTTTTCGAAACCGTCTTCGCAGCGGATGACAGTAGGCTTGGCATCGGTGGTGGTGTTGGCTAGCGATGCGTAATGGGAAGTTGATGAGGTTGAAGAGAGGTCGGGGAGAGGGAGGATGTGCGATGAGTCTGAGGTTCGAGTCTTGAGGCTTTCGAGGGTCGATGTACTGGCTAGAACGAGCTGCGTGCATATACAGTGATAGGTGTGTATTGTCATCTCGGGCGACGACATGTTTGAGTCTGGAAGTTGATTCTTGATGGGTGGTTTATAACTTTGAAGCTCACGGATTGAAAGTACATGGAACGCGCCAAGACAGTACGTCACCCTGTCACGACCTAGTCACGTCTTCCTCCAACACCTAACCATTGGAAGCGGCGTGGAGGAAGGAAACAGAAGTTCCTAGATCCAAAGACAGAAACAAATTGACTCAGAAGCAAAGGGCAAGTGGCCAAAGCTGAAGATGCTTCGAGTCAACAATCGAACAAGGACAAGATCACTGGAGCACAAAAGCGGAAATTAGTGTTCTTCGCATACATGCCGGCACTCAGAAAACTTGTAACTCAAGTGAACTAGGAATTTCAAATTGGAAAGTGGAAGAGGATGTAGCAGAGGAAATGGCAGGAAAAGAACCCCTGAGTCTTACATACAGAGCCACAGCTGAGGACTTCGGCAGGTTATTGAATTCTCAAATACTATAGAAGATCGGCCCCTATGGTCAAACAAGCATCTATATGGAAGCTCTCAAGCATCTTCTTCGTCTCCATTCTTCGGGATCCTTCCTTCTGCCTTCTCAGGCAAAAATCTTATCGTCACAAACAAGAAGAAGGACATGATGATCATGATCAACCAAACCAAATACCCATTGAGGATCTGACCCTTGACACCTGTGGCAAACAGACTAGCAAACAAGCCTGGTGCTATGGCACGGATACCCGCTACCAGACTTAGAGCCAATGCATTCATGGTTCCCAGCACAGCAGGCGATGGTGAGATATTGTTGACGCACAGCTGGACGCAAGTGAACGCCATACTCGCACTACTGCCAATCACCATAAAGACAGGCAAGATAATCCAGAAAGGGGTTGTGACGCCATGTCTAAGCGCAAACTGAAGAATAGGGTTGCCTATGTAGCCGATGGGGAAGACCCAGCCGCTGTATCGCAAGACGCCGCCGGTTCCCCAACGCCTTTGCATTGGTGGGAAGACGAAAAGCAACCAGATTGCTTGCGAGATTCCAGCGAGACCTAGGAAGAGTGATATTTGAATAGGTGAGAAGCCAAAGCCACCGAGTGGGATGCTAGTAAACCAGAAGACGGGAAGGACAGCAGTGTTGGCCAGACCTTGGAGTGAGACGAAGCACCAAAGGAAGAGGGTGAATGCGACACCTGGTTGTTGTAATAATTTCCAAGTCGACATGGGTGGTTCTGCAGGCTTTCCACTGCTGTCTTTTGCGGATTCGAGAGTCTGCAAGATTGCAATGTTAGCTGATACTTTGAAGAACTACGAGCGTCCGTGTGAACTCACTTCTTTGAGATAAAATGCTGAAATCACAGCAGCACTGAAGCCAAACAAGCTGGCGACTATATTTGGTAGAGCATATGGATATTCCTCAAAGAACCAAATGCCTCCAAAAACACGAGGATATTGTGTTGCGGGAGTAGACAGAGCGCCACCTTCAATCAGACATTAGCTCCATGTAAGCACAGATAATCTGAGTTATAACATACCAATGACTGGGCCTAGGAAGATACCCACGTTACCAGCAAATGCGAACAGACTGAACGCTCTTGCTTGAGTTTTGAAAGTCGAGTTCTCCGATAACATAGTTCTAACGGTACTAGCATGTGGGTCAGGATGCTAACCCTTGTGATGCATCAAATGGGGTACCTACACAATAGTGCCTGAGAAGACTCCAGCAAGACAACGGAAAAGGATCATCTGCCAAATAGATTTGCTGACTCCGAACAAGCATGTCATGATCGAAACACCGATAACAGAGTAGACAAGAACAGGCTTGCGACCATACCTGTCTGAGGCGCGACCCCACGAGATCATGAAGATCATCTGCGTGAGGGAGAAAAGAGATTCCTAGGAGACAGTTGTTAGTATATCACAGTCCTATAGCCCAGAACTGTAGTTCTGTAGCATCTCATAGTTTGATGCATGTCTAGCATTTGGATGGGCTTGAATACAACTTACAATCAAACCGCTGTAGAAGCCAACATCCTCTTCTTCAACGCCTCCAACTTCCTGGATCATTTGGTTGATGAAAGGGAAGATGGAGAAGAAGGCGATGGGCTCAACAAGTCTAGCATAACACAGGAGCATGATCTGTCCCATAGGCAAAGGCTTGTCTTCATCTTCATCTCGGGTCTCCTGTTCCTCCTCAACAGTGGTCGTACCACCGATCTTGTTGATGTCCAGTGTTTCCGAGTCCGCTTGGGTTATTGGATTTTCTGCTGATGCTGCCAATAAAGGTGTCGTCTCAGAAGCATGCGCTCTGGCTGACGCTGGGTTCGGGTGTGTATGAGTTGCCTCGCCTCCTGAAGCCACTATAAAGGCATCTTTAATGTTGCTTCCAGACATGATTATCGTTGGGTCGAAACGGTCAAAATTGAGTTATCGCACAAGCGATCAGGGTTATCTCGTAGCCAACAGCCTTTGGTATGGTTGTTCCTCGCACTTATATGTCGTGTGGAACAAGCGAAAGTACTGCGATTCTTTTGTACCTATGCCTTAAATGCGACAATGCTGGCAAGGCATCAACCAGCACACGAATGCAACTTGAAGGTTATGATAAGGAAAAGGATGTTGCCAATATTCACACGAAGAATTGTAGAACCGATCAGATTAATTAAATCCTTGTCCCGAAAAGACCGAGTTCTCTCTATCTTCGGCAAACATTCACACCGACATACACAATAGGAAGGTGACACGGAAGGATTGAACGAAGGAAGAAACTTGGTCTGTGCGGTGGGGTTCTGACAAGACCCTCTTGAATTCTGTACATATGCTGACCACCATGTTATATGCTTCGATATGATATTTCAAGCGTTGGAGAATCTCAGAGCATGTTTAAGACCGATCCCGTTCTGCAAACGAGTGAGATGATATTCAACAGTGGCAGCATGCTGACTGATGCCTGCTACAAAGGGTATCTATATGAATGTGATTAAAGGTTTCTACAGCATCATGAAGGACTTTTCATCAGTCGGCAACAGTCTTTGTTGCCTCTGTCTCATCTGCAGCATCTGCTTCGGCGACCTCTGCAGGCTCAGGAGCGGCTTCGTCCTTCGCTACAATAGCAGGCTCTTTTGCTGATGCATCGTTTTGTTCGGTCTCGGTCTTGGGCTCTGACTTCGCCTCTGTGTCTTTCGTCTCTTCTTGCTTGGCTGCCTCATCCGACTCTACCTCGACAGGCGGTGCTGACTCTGTGGTCGATTCCTCAGATGCGGCAGGGGCGGAAGCAGTATCTTCTGGTGAATCTGAAGTGCTGGCAGCCGAAGCTACATCGGCATACGAAGGAGGATCACTTGACGGGTATTCACTGGTCTCGCTCTTAGCTTCCGATTCGGCGTCTAATGTGGGTTGTGAATTGGAAGCTTCTCCAGCATCATTCTCGGTGTTGGCGGTCGGCTCTTGTTCTTCAGATTGCGACTTTTCAAGTTGCTCTACAGCAGAATCTTCTGCATAAGGTGGAGGATCTTCGGCGGGTATCTCTTGCTCTTTCTCCTGGTCCTGTTCTTCTTGGTGAGGGGGTTCTTCGCCGTGGCGGGCAGTGTCGACTCGTGTGAGTAAGAGAGGACCGTGTCCAGTAGGCTGTTCGCCGTCTTCATCCTCTTCAACCTCTTCGTGAATGACAGTCGAAACAGACACGGAACGGTCGTGGCTCATTGTGTGTCTGTGTCTTTTTGTGGTGTTTCCAGTGGCAAGTGTTATGTTTCCAGCAGGCTCGGAATCAGCAGGATCTCTCTGTAGGATGCTCGGAGAAGCACGAGTAGCAATGGGAGTGGTCTCGATACCCTCTGCCTCGGGAGGAATGGTGTAATTGTCTTCGGGGATCAAGCGGTACTCATCGCAGACAGTCTTGAACAGCAAGTACAAGCCCGTCTTTGATTCTACCCTCCAAAAGACATCTCTGTGAGAGAACCAAGCGTGGGCAAAGATACGATATACACGGCGGAAGACTTCGGTCATTTTACGGATTTGTGCTTGGGCCGAGAGCGTCTCAGTGCCCAGGCCGAGTCTGCTGGGGAACAACTTGGTCGATGTCAGAGCGGTGGCGCACCAATCGAGGGTGTGACAGCAGTAGTCAATGGCGCAACAGGACTTGGGAGGTTCGTGGGCGGCGCAGAGGTACTGCCATTCGCTTGCGCGCATCTCGGGACATGTGGCAGCGGAACAGGGAGGATCATCGGCGAAGAGACCGCAGGCCATCATGTTTGCTTTCTGAGTGAGGAAGCGACACAACTCGTACAACCAGATTCCTCGGTCGACACCAGGCGGTGGTTGGGCTAGCGATTGGGCTGTGGCTTTGTCTATGGCGATACGGCATGATTGAGTGTGTTCGTTGTGCAGAGCTTTGAGATGCTCGGTCAGTTGGAAGGCCGAATCGATCTAGACACGGTCTCGTCAGCTGTTGTTGTTTGTTTGTGGGAGGTGGACGGGTCAACACACTTGGTGGAGTTCGACTAGCGGAGGACCCTCTTGCATATCCTCAGCCCTTGTGCCGGGCCTTATCCTCCTCGAAGCGTCCATGTCGGCCTTGTGTGAAGCTCCCAGCATCCTCTCTTCGCTGTCGAGACCTGCGCTGGGTGAGATCTGGTCTTCAGCGATAGGCGGCGGGCTTGGTAGCCTCGGAGAACTGGAAGGAGAGGCCATTGTGACTCTGACAAACTGTTCCACTCTGCTCAGAAGGAAAAGAAAGGCCGTCTCCCTGCGCGAATGGAGACGAGCATGTGATCAAGAAAGTGTTTGTGTCCGTATAGACATTCGTCGGTCGCGACTTGTCCGGCGCGCAGCTCGGCCGCATCCGACCCGAAGCCCCACGTCATCTCTAGATATATTCCATCCACTGTTTTTGTCTTGCTCTCCATCACGACCAATCATGAATTCTGATATCGACTTTGACGACGATGGTCCGCCGATGCTGGTTGCTGCTGACCAGCCAGACGATACCGAGAACCTCTCTGCTGAAGTTGATGACATGAGCTTGACCAGAGTTCCCATCACAATCATCACAGGTATGCAGCATGCAGCTCTAGTTTTCGAAGCTCGAACCAAGCCAATGTCATGTAGGTTATCTGGGTGCTGGTAAAACCACTCTCATGAACTACATCTTGAACGAACGTCATGGAAAGAAGATTGCTGTCATTCTGAACGGTATGTGTCAATTCATATCTTTTGCTCCTTCACGACTAAGGCTCTGACAGTATGAACTTCAAACAGAATTCGGTGATTCTGCAGACATCGAAAAGAGCTTGACTGTCAGCCAAGAAGGTCAACAAGTCGAAGAGTGGCTCGAATTGGCCAATGGCTGTCTATGCTGCTCTGTCAAGGACTCTGGTGTGGCCGCCATTGAATCCCTCATGGAGAAACGCGGAGCTTTTGACTACATCTTACTGGAGACAACAGGTCTGGCTGATCCTGGAAACTTAGCTCCTCTCTTCTGGGTTGACGATGGTCTGGGTAGCACCATCTACCTCGACGGCATCGTCACACTGGTAGATGCGAAAAACATTATTCGCTGCTTGTCTGAACCAACTCCGGACGAGACCCAAATGGATGGTACAGAGCATGCTCACGGCCCTCACCTTAGCACTGCGCATCTACAAATTTCGCACGCAGATGTCATTGTCATCAACAAAGCAGATCTGGTCTCCGAAGCTGAGCTCGACCAAGTCAAGGCCAGAATCTCTTCCATCAATGCCCTAGCAAAGATCAATGTCACAGAACACAGCAAGGTTCCAGCTCTAGAAGGTGTTTTGCTGGACCTTCACGCTTATGACAAGGTAGATGCCGACAGTATTGATTTTGCCAGCAAAGGTCACAGCCATCTAGACCCCGCCATTTCGACAACAACACTAACATTACCGCCTTTATCGTCAGCTCAGTTGGAGAAGCTGGATACATTTTTGCGAAATATTCTATGGACACGCTTCTTCATCTCACACCCGGAAGCCGAGGGTGTGTCTGTCGAGTCTGCAGGCTCAAGACCTGAGATTCACCGTACAAAGGGACGTCTTGTGATGCAAGAAGGTGGAGTCAAGCTTCTGCAGGGCGTACGAGAGGTTTTCGAGTTCATAGATGCTGCAGATGTCAGTACATCTGGCACTAGCGGATCTGCTGATAGAGGCAACAGCAAGATTGTCTTTATCGGTCGCAATTTGGTCCCTGCAGCCTTGCAGAAGAGTCTTGAGGATGCTGTCTTGAACTAGCACACCTCCACAGTATCTTGTCGGCTTGAGTCGTCAGGCACACTTTACTCGTACTGTGAACTGGCACGGACAGCTTGGCTTACGCACACGATGTTGGAAGCGAGTTGGGTGAGTATGTAGATGCATATTGTATTTACAGATTAAACACTCCAACCTTATGCTTGAGCTATTGAGTGCCTACTGTAGCTCAATTGCCTCAACTTTGCGCTGCTTGTTGACTACCAGTCGCAGCTGTTTGCCAGTTTCTTGGAAAATGCCCTTGCGAAGCACATCTGTGTAGAGCTCGTAGGCTGGATAATCTATGCACCGTTAGTCAGTAAAGAATGCTTGGAAGCAAATTTTGTCCACGAGTAACTTACAGCCATTGACAAACTCAATCACCTGCTTGTCTTTCATACCAGTGCCCTTTGCCTCTCGCAAGGCACGCTCTTGCTGCAAGCGCCATTCGTAAACGAAAAGCGTATCAGCAGCATCAATAAAGATCAAGGCACCGAAGTAGCTAGCAGATGTCAGTAGAGATCACATTCGACATGACCTTCGCAACATACTCAGTCAAAGCATCATACTGTCTCAATGCTTCATTGACAAATGACACATGCTCCAATTCCATGGAAGCAAGCCTTCCGTGATAGGCTTCCTTATCAAAAATCCTCGCTGCCTTTGCATCCTCCCATTTAGCCACCAACTCCTTGTCGCTTAGACTCCTAAAGCCCACACACCAGCCCTCAAAGATCACTACCTCGACTGGCGGTTCGCCGTCCTTGTTGACCACTTCCCAAGTCCCAGGATCTGTGCGATCTCCTTGGCCATGGTGGAGGGATTTATCGTAGGAAGGAATGCGGATGTTTGGTTTGCGGGCTGCGAGTTGGGCGAAAACCTCTTTGCCGAGTGGTATGTCATGAGTCGAGGGTTGACCGCGGTGTTGAATTAGTGGGTTCCTAGGCTGTGACTTCGCGAGCGCTTTTTGGTCTGAGTGAGAAAGGTAGAGATCATCAATTGAGAGGATTACGGTGGGGAGATTATGAGGAGGCGAAGTCAGGGTCTGATAGAGGGCTGAGACCTGTTGGTGCTTAGGTTAGACCCAATATGTACGGTGTAGGTTGTCATTGTAGAGAGCCCAGAAAGGGGAACTATCCAAGATAAGTAGTGGAGACAGGAGAGGAGGTGATCAAGGTCAAAATTCATGAGTTTCTAGTCTATCTGGAAAGAATTGATGTACTTACCAGAGTGGTCTTGCCAGCACCTTGTATTCCGTTCAGACCGATGAAAAATGGCGGAGCATCAGTGCCTTCTTTCTTGTAATAGTCACAATGTGCCTTAATCTTATCGAGGATAAACGGTATGCAGTGCTCGGACTTATCGTCAACTATTTCAACAGCCATTTTGTCGTCAAGTTGTCGACACCTGTGCAAATCGATATGATGGTTGTCAGGCTGCAAGAGATAACATCCCCACCGCGGACAAACACTCTACCGGATCGGTGACGTCTTGGCACAGACGAGCAGATGATACGAAGCCTTCAATCTCAAGCCCCATATCGCCTTGGACATCTTGCTGAAGTCATTGTGAGTCTGAGTAATCGATGACATGCATGCTACAATTGTGCATTCATATGCAAGGCTTCTCACATGAATGTGGCCATGACAAGTCCCCCGATTGTTCTTTCTCCAGACCATTTCATCATCATCCCCCGCACTGTCGGCAGCTGGCATGTGAAAGGAGCGAAACAAAGCAAACAGACCTCGAGACCATTTTAGTGTTCTTCGAACGCGAGCCAAGGCCTGGGCGAGCGCTGTTTCTAGATGCGGTAACCGAGGAAGCGACGCATGCCGTTCCAGGACTTCTTTACACGGTTCAAATGGCCGTAGTGTGGCTATCCGGCTACCGTGGAGCTACCGTGGGCCGAGGCATGTCAACGACCGACGAAGCTGGAGATCATGAGTGCTGTCTCTGCTCAGCTTTATGTAGACTTGTCCCTCGAGTCGTTTCTTTTTCTCCCCCACTCATCTTTCGGGATATCTCAATTTTGTAATCCCACAAAACATGGCACACAACTCATACGGTCTCGCAGGGACTGAGGTCTCGTCAAAGCCGCTTCGCTTCGATGGCCAGACAGTCGTTGTTACTGGCGCTGGCGGTGGCCTCGGTAAGGCATATGCTCTGTTCTTTGCTTCTCGCGGTGCCAACGTCGTTGTAAACGATCTTGGTGGCTCTTTTAAGGGTGAGGGCAAATCATCAAAGGTCAGTGAATTCTGTAAGATGCGATTGCGGGACATATCTGACGGTTCGAGACAGGCCGCAGATGTAGTGGTCGAGGAGATCAAGGCAGCTGGAGGCAATGCCGTTGCCAACTACGACTCTGTCGAGGATGGTGACAAGATCATCGACACGGCCATCAAGGCCTTTGGCAGAATCGATGTTCTCATCAACAATGCCGGCATTCTTAGAGATATCAGCTTCAAGAACATGAAGGACGATGATTGGGACCTGATCATGAAGGTTCACGTTAGAGGTGCATACAAGTGTGCCAGAGCGGCATGGCCCCATTTCAGAAAGCAAAAGTACGGCAGAGTCATCAACACAGCGTCCGCAGCTGGTCTGTTTGGTAGCTTCGGTCAGACCAACTACTCTGGTAAGCCTCGATTTGCAGACTACCTGGAACTCGGCTAACACAGTCCAGCTGCCAAACTTGCACAGGTCGGTTTTACTGAGACACTCGCAAAGGAGGGCATCAAGTACAACATCCTCGCCAATGTCATCGCACCTATCGCCGCATCTAGAATGACACAGACTGTCATGCCCCCGGATGTCCTCGAGAACCTAAAGCCTGAGTGGGTTGTCCCCTTGGTTGCAGTCCTTGTACACCCCTCAAACACACAAGAGACGGGAAGCATTTTCGAATGCGGTGGTGGTCATATGGCAAAGCTCCGCTGGGAGAGAGCCAAGGGTGCTCTGCTGCGTGCAGACGACAGCTACACCCCCGGTGCATTGCTCACCAAGTGGGATGGCGTCAACGACTTCAGCAAGCCCAGCTACCCTACCGGAGTTGCAAACTTCATGGAGCTGCTCGAGGAGGCTCAAAAGCTACCAGCAAACCCTCCAGCCAAGAACCCCGATTTCAAGGGCAAGGTCGCTCTTATCACTGGTGGTGGTGCTGGTCTGGGTCGCATCTACTGCTTGCAGTTCGCAAAGTACGGCGCAAAGGTCGTTGTCAACGACTTGATGAACCCCGACGACGTCGTGCAGGAGATCCAGAAGCTCGGTGGTGAAGCTGTCGGTGTCAAGGCTTCGGCAGAAGATGGCGATGCAGTTGTCAAGGCCGCCATTGATGCTTATGGTCGCATTGATATCATTATCAACAACGCAGGTATCCTGCGCGACAAGGCCTTCGCCAACATGGACGACAAGCAATTCGACCAGGTCCTCGATGTTCACTTGAGAGGAACCTACAAGGTCACCAAGGCTGCATGGCCTTACTTCCTGAAGCAAAAGTACGGCAGAGTCGTCAACACTACCAGCACCAGTGGTATTTACGGCAACTTCGGGCAAGCCAACTACGCCGCCGCCAAGTGCGGTATTCTCGGTTTCTCCAGAGCTCTTGCTAGAGAAGGTCAGAAGTACAACATCCTGGTCAACACCATTGCACCAAACGCTGGTACAAACATGACCCGTACCATCATGCCCGAGGAGATGGTTCAGGCCTTCAAGCCTGACTATGTTGCTCCTCTCGTCGTGCTCCTCAGCTCCGACATGGTGCCCAAGCCTGGCACTGGCGCTCTGTACGAGGTCGGTTCCGGCTGGGCTGCACAGACTCGCTGGCAGCGAACTGGTGGTCACGGCTTCCCTGTTGATGTCCAGCTGACTCCTGAGCATGTTCTTGGACAGTGGAAGAGAATCACCGACTTCAGTGACGGTCGCGCTGATCACCCCGCTGATGGCAATGATGGCTTGAAGTCAATCATGGCCAACATGCAGAACAAGAGCTCTGGTTCTAAGCCTGCTCAAAAGGAGGGTGGCAAGAACGGCGATTACCTCGCAAACATTGAAAAGGCCAAGAAGATTGAAACTCAGGGTACTGAGTTCAAGTACGACGAGAGAGATGTCATCCTCTACAACCTTGGTCTGGGAGCCAAGCGCACCGACCTACCTTTGGTTTATGAGGGTGATGACAACTTCCAGGTTATTCCAACCTTTGGTGTCATCCCTCCTTTCAACGCAACTCCTCCTTTCTCCTTCGATGACATTGTACCCAACTTCTCACCTAACATGCTTCTCCACGGAGAACAGTTCCTGGAGATCAAGACATTCCCCATCCCCACTGAGGCCACTCTGGTAGCATACCCCAAGCTGGTTGAAGTTGTTGACAAGGGTAACGCTGGTGTCGTAACATACGGTTCCACCACCAAGGACAAGAACACAGGCAAGGAGCTGTTCTACAACGAGTCAACCGTCTTCATCCGCGGTTCAGGTGGTTTCGGTGGCCCCAAGAAGGGTACTGACAGAGGCGCCGCAACTCGTACCTACAAGGCTCCTGAGCGTAAGCCAGACGCCGTGGTCGAGGAGAAGACCAGCGAAGATCAAGCCGCCATCTACCGCTTGTCTGGTGACCGCAACCCATTGCACATTGACCCTGAGTTCTCCAAGGTCGGCGGCTTCAAGACTCCCATTCTTCACGGCCTCTGCTTCTTCGGCATTGCTGGTAAGGCTGTGCTGCAGACATTTGGCGAGTTCAAGAACGTCAAGGTCAGATTTGCTGGTGTTGTCCTGCCAGGACAAACCCTTGTTACCGAGATGTGGAAGGAAGGCAACGTTGTTGTCTTCCAAACAAAGGTCAAGGAGACCGGCAAGCTCTGCATTTCTGGAGCCGGAGCTGAATTGCGCAATGCCGCATCAAAGAGCAAACTGTAATGGATGTCGTGATCAAAGTATTGTAGTATTCTAGCGTTATCTCTGAATGTCATCATGAACTCTCATCATCAACAAATCTTGGTACTGCGTATGTATGATAGTGTTCATAAGGGTGGCATCGTATCCGGCAACCGGCACTGCTATGCAATACGTGGTTGTAGATCAAAGATAGTGGCTGTCAGCACAGTTGTCACTGTGTACTTGTACCATTGACCGGGAACATCACTTGAGTCTAGCATCTTCATGCAGAGTCTATTCTATCTATGGAGCTATACGGCATACCAAGAATCTAGCAGCAAGGATTCTTCTCAGCATCATGTATGAGTCAGCTGGAGTTGCATGGCAAACCAAGCATTTGCTGGGTTGCGACTATTGATAGCCACGACACAAAACCGTCAAACGACGGATACCACGCATTTCGCCAAAATGGCTAGCAAGTTTCACGGTTTTTCTCCTACAAGAATGACTCGATGAGATGGAAGTTTTGAAACATGAAGCAACCCGTTTCATCAGCTGAGCTGTCTCGTCTCATCCCCCACGCAAGCTGTGGTGAGACCATCATGGTATAGAAGCAAGGCGAAGCGTGGTGAAGGATTCCTCGAACGACAGGGATTCCTGGTCCTCGTGACAAGTGGCCCGCGCTTCTTCAGATAGCTTAGGACCAGGTGCGCCGCCTCGGCCCGCCCAAGGCAGATCTTTCTTGTCCCCGACAAAACCCTTTTTCTAAAAAGAGATGCTGCCACCACACAACATGCAAATCAAACTCAAAAAGAGGCTTCCACATCCCGGTGCGCCCACAAAAGGTGTTCATCAGCTTTATCGATTGTTGTTGTTGTCCGGGTCGATGCTTTGTTAGAAAGCTTGATTCGAGAGCTTGGATTGATGTGCCGCTCATCTCATTTCCACCTACCCCTGCAAGATAGATCTGGGGAGCACTTTGACATATATTGCTGTCCACCAGGAGGCCCGATTGGCATGTGCTAATCTTTATTTCCACCCTGCTTGGCGGTCTCGTAATTTTTGTTTGCTTGGTTCGCCACACGCTGGTTGTTTAAGTCTCTTGCTCCTAACCAATGGTGTGGTGACATTCGTATCCACCATTCCATTTTTGAATCCCACGTTCCACGCTGTATGAGTCGAACCTTCAGCCGAGGCGGCTTGGCTAGGCCCATATTCACGAATGCCCCGCCGCTGGGCCGTCGCGCATTATAAAAGTGGAAAGAGTACAGGCAGAGATAGGTTGATAGCAGCCACGGGCCAATTTCCTCCTGCGTTACTTTAAAGCTGGTTTTTCCCTCTCGCGTCTGGCACGGAAAAGACTCCCTTTCACCTAATACATTCCATCATCTCGGCCTGCATCGACGTTGAAAGCAAGAAAACATAAAACGTGCGTTCCCCGGACTTTCGCTAGACGAAGGAGCATATCGCATACCGCAACCTCACTCGTGGTAGTTTGCTACTTGGGACATCTCGTGATTTTTGTTTATCACCTGGACTACCTGGACCTTATAACTGCTTCTTGACAGCAACGTCTCTGCTCCGGTCATTGCTATTGGTTGCTTGACTGAAACAATATCAACATCTGGAATACTGGATACGGCCAACGGCATTGTTTTTGCTATCTAACGGTCGTTAATTTCGGTCACAACTGCGCAACCTGTTTACCATCACTGATCTGGGCTGGCCATCAGAGAACCAAAAGTTCAATCCAGCAAACACCCTTTTTCTTTTATCAAAGCAAACGTTTTTCGAAAGGTTTACCCCCTTTGGTGCGAAACTACTTTGGATTCTCCTACATATTTACCAACTGTTGCCGCCCTCCGAACAAATCCTTCTCCCTGCATACCTTCCAAGAAATCGATCCCTCTCATACCCCCGAAATTCTCCGTTGTCTACCTGCAGCACACTGACACAATCATCGTTATCGAAGATGCTCTCCCGTGTTCTATTTACTGTGGCTGTTGCCGCTTCTACCGCCATGGCTGTGGCTCTTCCTAAGGAAATCACTCTCCCTCAGGAAGTCGTGCCTCAGGCAGTCGTTGCTTCTTTGGACGAGGTCGAGTCTAACCCATGGACACTCGTCTCTCCTGATGGCACATGTGGTGGTGACACCAAGTACACGTGCGCTGGCTCTCGCTTCGGTGACTGCTGTAACACATACGGATTCTGGTAAGCTTAATCTGTTATTTTGCCATACAAGTTCTTATCCTAACGGCTATCACAGCGGTGTTACAGATGCTTTCTGCGGTGCAGACTGCTTCAACTTGGCTGGACTTTGCGACGCCGACCTGCAAAACAACAACGTCGTCAGCCGCCCCAAGGCCACACACGTACCCTGGAAGCCTACTGTGCACCACGACCCTCACTTCAAGCCCTCTTACGTGATTGACAATGGCGAAAGAGCTCCTAACCAAGTCTGGTCATGATCACTGGGAATTCCCTATCAGCTGCTTCATTTCCCCAAAGTTCTTGAACGATCCACTACGACTTTTACACACATGAACCAAACGACCCTGGGACTGCTCTTTTTTCTTTCTGGATTCTGCACGCAAATGTCAAATCTTTCTTCCCTTCCAGCGAGGCGTTTCTAAAAGGTCGACATCCTCCCCTCCAAAGAAGAGGGTCTGAGGCAAAAATCAACTTCACTTCTTATACATCTTTTTCGCCCTGGCTGGACTGCCTATCAGGGTTTCTTGTTTCTTTTGTTCTTTTGACTTCTTGTTGTCTGCGATCCTCTATTGGGATTTGCAATCTGCGTTCTACATCTATCGCTCACTGGTTGTGTATAATGTGTTTCTATTTATTACTTCAAGGCATCTAGCTGCCTTTTTTTCTCATATACCCCCTTTACATTCTTAGCAGATACACTAAATCTACTATCAACATCAACAATTACTATTGTCCAGCACTCCATCATCAAACCCATCCCTTGGTTTCATATCCCTGTCACACCACGTGCACATGTGCTTCAAAAACTCCGTCATCGCTGTTTAGAGGAGGCTCCTTCATAAAAATGCCATTGTTTCAGCTTTCTGACGATCCCCCGGGAAATGTCGTGGTTTCATGCGCATGACTTGCATACCTCGAGTTTCACAATTTCGCTTTCTGCGATGCAACGAGGTGAGTAGGTCACACGAGCTTAATTGTTACTATTCTGTGACGTAGCTTTCCTGGGTATGTATGGTTCATTAGATAGATGAAGTTTGAGATGGAGTTTGTCAGGTGCCATGATGACCCATGATTGTTTCGGCCGAACAGGTGTCGTAGAAAGAATACGCAGCAGAGGGCAAGATCCTAGACCGTGGTTACGCTTTCTGATGTGATTGCTTCCTCAGCTGTGCTTGTCGAGCAAGAGCACCGATGGATTGATACTGTGCAAGGGAAAGTGTGCAGGACGGTGCAGCCGCGATCCGACCGAGAAGTAAACAGAAGGCGCAACAAGCCAGAGTGAGCACATGAGAGAAGCGGTAGGAGCGACCCACAATGAGAGACAGTGTAGAAGAAAAGATATAAAATTGTACAGTAGAAATTTGCTGCACCTTGCTTCTTTCTTTTCGCTATCTGAGAAGTAAAAACAACACAAAAGGCTTTGTTACAGACGACAAAATTCGAAAAAAGAACGCCACACCTTGCAGAAACCCCAATTCCCCTATCCTGATGAACATAAAAACAAAAGACCGGCCTTGTGCCCCATTGCTCAACGCATAGCCTGAGCGATTCTGCCTCTCAGAATGTCAACAGCTTGTTGGTTTGCCGCATCCAGGTCTTGGCTTCCAGCAAGACTGGTAAGGAGTTCGTCGATACCAGCGGCACTGTCGTCGCTACCGAAGAGGACGCTGTCGCCGTGGCGTTCGCTTTCACGTAGCCAGGCTTGGATTAGGTAGATGAGGTCAGCGGCAAGGATGCGACGGTGTCTGCCAACGAAAGGTTGCTCGTTGGTGTAGTACATTTGTTCAACAACGGGTACCAGCACTGAGGGACGGATATCGAGCTCGAGGAAGGTATCCATAACCCACATTGGTGAAGCAGCGTTGTTCTGGAACTCAAGGGCATAGCGGAGGAGCATTGGCAGCAAGATGGGGATGGGGAAGGTAGCCTCTGCGGCATGTAAGCGTTGGCCGAGCGAGCGCACCTTCAGCGCTACTGCCTCGAATGGTTGCATCTGGTCGCTGTTCTCTGCTTCCTGGTGCACTTGCTCGATGAGCAGTTGCCAGGTCGACTGAATGTCTGCAGGGTTGCGGTGGTCGGCGCAGTGGTAGATGAGAATGCAGATATCGTAGTAACCTGCTTGGTCGGCATACTGATTGAACAACTCGGCGACCTCTAGGATCTGGCCATCGAGTGCCTTCAACACTTGAGGTCGACGTTGCTCTGTCAGACGTGAATCTGACTTCATAAGTTGCAGGATGTCGTCCTGAATGTTGCCCACTTCGAGGAGATCGGTGATTTCGCGGAGCAGTTGTTGTCTACCTTGTGCGGCATCAAGCAAGGAAACGGTGCGAATCGAGGCATTGGTTCTTGCACGGCTGAGGTAACCAATGCGTTGCTCGAGATTGAGGTCAAAGCCACTCTTAGCAAGCAGTAGTTGTACTGAAGCAGCTTCGAGGAAGTTGTTGTGGTGGGCGTAGTAACGCCAGAGCAGGTCTGCATGGTCGGGATTCTTGTCCATGCGTCTGCGTAGGTAGCTGATAACATATGGCGAGCTGAGTTCCAGAAGTCTGTCATTCCAGCCTTGGCCCATGTACCAATCATACAAGTTGTTCTGGAAAACTTCATCTTCCGAGTTGTTGATGATTTCATACGCCTCAGATTGTCTCTTGGCAGTGACGGAAAAGGCACCATCGGGGTTTGCCTCAGCTGTTTGCTCGAGAGACACAATGACTTGGTGAATTAAATCGTAGCATTGCTTTCTGCCTTCGAACGCCGTCTGTCGTGGGTCATCTTCAGGGCAGTCATCCCTTAGCCAAGAGAGGGCACGGTTTGCACGATCAGACTCGTGTGCGACGGTAAGAGCGAGCTGGATGGCACCAGCATAGAAGGACATAGGAATGTATTGCGAGACAGCCCACTCGAGATGCTCCATAGAGAGCGAGCCAGCCACCTTTTGGAAGAGTCGCAAACTCTCGTTCAGCAATCTACGACTTGCTTCAGATGTGGGTCCAGCTTCGGATGCTCTCTTGACTTGCTCTTGAGCCTTGAAGATGACAACATCATCAGCGCTGCAGAAGCTGCCACAGCGTCTTCTCAAGGCTTCAGCTACTGTGTCAACATTAGACCCATTAGTGATGTTACGGTTCACAATAGCCTTGACAAGCTCTTTGGCCAGGTTTCTGCCGTCAGGTGAGCAGAAAAGACCCTCATATGTGAGCTGTCTGGCACGCTCGCGAGAACCTTCGGGGAGAGATAGGATGATTTCATCGACCTTTTCGTCAAAAAGAACAAGCACAAAGGCAATGCCTTCAATAATGCTCGAGATGAGTTGAATGAGGGCATTCATGGCGCGATGTTCACCTTGCAAAGACAGTTCGTCTTGTTTGTTGGCAACGCGTCCCAATGATTCAGGTCCAGACAGACCTTCGATGGAGCTTTTGTTCTTGTTCAAGAACTCTTGCAACGAGTTGAGGGCTCGTTGAATATTTTGCAGCTTGGTCAGTGCTACAGTCGATGTGACTACGAGTCCACCAACAGGTGTGGTCGTTTGTGTCAGCACTGGAGCCCTCCAGATAGATCGCACCAGGCGAGTAATGTATAGTGCCATGCCGTCATGTCTAGGAGAGGGGCGGACATTGTCAATTGCGGGAGTGTTGTTATCCAAGACAGAATTTTCGTTGAGCATGGGCTTGCCTCCTTGAGTGATGAAGGCTTCTCTTGCGAAATCAACAATGTCTGGTTCTGTAATGTTGGTGATGCGAGCATCGGCGTTGCCATCGGAAGCTTCGCCACAAGCAACAGCGAGGGCGGTAGCAGCAGTCTCAGTGCGACCATAGTTGCGGATGAATTTTTTCACCTGGCCATCACGGCCTTCGGCATCACCGCCGTAACGAGCAAGAGAGGCAAAGATGTCGACCAGTCTGCGACGACGCATAATTTGCACACCAGTACTAGTAAGAACAGCGATTTCAGTAGGAGATTGATCGAATTGAACCGCGAGTTCATTGGCGAAACCCAGAGGCGTGGAGGCTGCGGCAAAAGGTGGGCTGACCAAACCAATACCTTGGGAGGGGTAAGGAAGTTCGAGGAACATGCCAATCTCGGGGAACAGAGTGGCATGGCTGGCGTCGCGAGGCATTTTGATGCGACCAGAGTCAGGAGCGGTGAAGAAGATGGAGTCTCTGTGGGGATCTTGTGGGTTTGGTACGACCCAACATGAGTAACCAGGGGCATATCTAACGCCAGCCTTTGTGTTAGCGAGGAAGCGAGTGTTGGTATCCAAGGTTGAAGGGTTGGAAGCATAAGGACCGAGCGAAGTGGATGTTGACTGAGGTTGCTGAGGCTGAGGAGCAGCAGTTTCGCCATCTTTTGGAGGGAATTTGATGTGGTGGACCTGCATGCTGGTCGGGGCGGAAGAAGAAGAACTGCCATAGAAGGCACCCGAGGTAGCACTCAGGAAGATACGGCAGCCGGTGCTGGTCAGAGCCTGCAGACTGAGTCTGTTGGTCTCTTGTGCCGAAATTGGGCTGATGGAGACGAGTGAGGTATTGCGTGCAAGAAGATCGGAGCTGGGTACCATGTGGGCAATTTGGGCCAAGAGGCTGGTGAAGGGACGTGACAAGGCCAGATCAAGGACGTTGTTTGGCTTCATGTGGTAGACGCGAATGGTCGAAGATGACGAGAGCGTGTAGAGCAGATCGCGCGAGTCATCAACGACCATCTGCTTGATGTGTTCCTGCTCTGAACGAGCGCCAAAAGGCAACAGCTGGAAGGCAGATGTGATGCCCGAGTTTGTGTGGTTGATCTTGGAACACCGGCTGGCGAACCATCGTTCCTCTTGCTGGTAAGTGAGCTCCCATACATCGGTAGCCTGGTTTCCGCCGAAAAAGATGCGCCCAGTCTTGTCCGACGACTCGATGTAGCTGATAGCAGTGCCCTTGACGGGTACTTTCATGTTGGTCGAGTAGAGCTGGACAGCCCAGCCACCGTGTGCAGATCGAGCGGCTGCCAGACCGATGAGTAGGATCTCAGCGTGGGTTGCGACAACCAGCAAGTGTGTGATGGACTCGATGAAGACGCCCTTGCGCGGCTTGACCAGCTTGACGGCCGTGATGGCATTGGTCTGGTCCTCGAAGCCAATGAGCTCGGGGTTTGGATGTGTGTAGTCCCAGAGGTATAGCGACGAGTCAATAACGATGAAAGCGTGATTGAGCTCGGCGAAGAGACCAAGATGTGTCGAGACTTGGGCCATGTTCGCCTGTTCGAAGATTTGCTCGGGGATATCATAGCTGCGAGTGCGCTGGAAGGGTTGCCAGGCGTTGTTGAAGGTAGTATCGTAATCGTTCGAGATGCCCTGACCGACGTAGTTGTCGAGGGCTGGGTACTGAGCCTCGCTCTGAAGGGCTTCATTGACGGTACGAGCGGCGCGCTCGATGGGCGCAAGGGTATCTTGAGTAGCAGTGGCAGGTCTTTGAGTGGGCGCATCGCGTGAAGCGACCTGACCAGTGCGGTATCCAGCCAAAGTAGCGGCAGCATTGGAGCGGAAAGGTTGTTGCGCCATCTGCCCTGAACTGCCAGGTCTACCAGGGGCTGGAGTGTTGAAGAAGGCGCCTGGCAGAGGACGCTGTGGCGTCGGTTGTGGTGCTGCCAGAGCCATTGTTGATAGGAAAGAGCTGGTCTAAAGAGAACCTGAACTTGTAGCGACCTTGAAATGCTCGCGAGCATCGACAAAGCTTTGGCGACGCAGACGCGCCGACCTGCACGGACCTTTGGATGCTGTCACTCGTCAAACACGTCCAAGTCCATAACCATCGTCGACCAACACCTTGTCTCGAGAAAACAATGCCCATATGTATCGAGTGTCGGTACCCCGTAAGCAGCCTGTACACTACATACAGTAAGGCCGATGATCGTACATTGGGAAAGGGTGTTCGTTTGACTCAGTGCCCGCGGTGCAAGCGTTTTGCAGACAAATATGTCGAGCATGATTTTGTTGTTCTATTCATCGATCTGGTCTTGATTAAGCCGCAGGTAGGTCTTTGTGTTCTCTGTTTCTCCTGCTAGCCATCTTCGTCTTTCTTTGTCTCGATTTGTTTCCAAGTCTTCTTGAAACCCGATTCTCAAATTGTCCCGTCAACACCATTCTAAACGCGACCAAGAGATGCTTTACCCAACACCAGTACTGATATACACGGACAGGTCTACAGACATCTTTTGTTCAACCGCCTGGGTCGAGAAGATGGTCGCTTCAATGTACGTCTTAGTATCCCACGTCGACGAATCAATACTCATGGCTGCAGCCCTCCATAATACGTTTGGGCGTCTTGCTCCTTCTGTTCGACGTTTACTTGACTTGGGCGCGTATTGAAGAAGCTATGCCCTCTTCTTCAGCCACAGATGCTATCTCCATGCCAACCCCATCAGATCCATTTGCTCATCTCACGAGTAATGCTACGGGGTCGAGCGACTCGAGTACATCAGGTCTACTTCCTTCTTCTTACCTCCTTAGCGAGCAGCCTATCATCCTGCAATACGTCTTCTTCCTTTTACTATGCGCGCTGGAGACTATCTCGTTTCACCTCCCGATTCGCACTGTCTTATCTCTGCGCTTACCTCGACCACTATCTTACCTCATACCTCACTACCCCCATCCTGCTGTCATAAGCACGGCACTGCTGGTGTCAAGCTTTACAAAGCTCTTTCCGCTGTTGTTGCTGATCTGGAAGTATGACCTACCGAGTAGCGCGAGTGCTGTCTCGTGGGCTGTCATCATCAACAATGTTGCCGCCCTGGAGATCTTGCTTGAGTGTGGAGTCATCAGAGCTGTGATACTGGCGGCAGTCGGTGCTGTGTGTCGAGCAGGTGTTGGATGGGTGAGTCTTGTAATAGCTTTGCATGTTTTGCTTTCACTAATGACAATGCAGGGTATCCTGAGAGCTGCCGGTGTTGGATCGGGTGTGGCAGCTGCTGGTGTCGTCGAAACGGGCGATCTGATTGAGTTGTGGAAACGACTCGCACTCCATGTGGGTATAGGGCAATAAGCACAGGTATGAACAGTACACATGTCCCACAGATTGCAGTATCAGAAACAAGGGCTGCCATGTGGCAGGCCCATTACGAGTGATATGTCACAGTGTATCTCCCAGTAAACTCAAGCAACGCCAATGCCATGTAGAATGTTGAAACAAGTCCTGCTGCTGCGTGCAGCTTCTCTCTTCACATCTTTCTCCTCCTGTGTCGTCCCTGCGTCTAATCTCTGTGGACGTATTCGGGTCTCAGGTCGCTTCGCTGGGGTTGGATGAGGGGGTGCCACTGGGCGAGGAAGGTGATAGCTATGCGATCGGTCAGTTAGGTATGTTCCTAGCGAGGAGAGTGATGTATACATACCCCACATGAGGTAACAGCTCCAGGCCGAGAGAATGAGGGTTGAACGCCAGACACTGTTGACGCACCATTAGCCTTGCGCTCTTCACACGACATGGGCCTTGTTGACTCTGTCGCAAAGCCGCACCAGCAGTTCAAGTAGAGTAGCGACTTACGTTTGTGTCTCGCCCTTGGGACTGGCGAACCAGGACACGGCGCAGAAGGCCAAGATGAACAGGAGGCCGACCAGAAGACTCCACCTGCGCGTATATTGTCAGCTACCATTGCAGGAATTCAAGTCTATCTGGAAGCGATTCCCAACGTACCCGTTAGCCATGTTGATGTTGAGTATATGGACAAGGAGATGGTCGTCCCGCAATTGTTCGCCGTCGCGGTTGGTTGCCCAAAGGGTCGGCGTCATCGCACCGAAGCCTTGGCGGTTGTCACTTCCATCAATCATCACAACTCTCCTCTAACGAACATCGCAACTTCAGTTGGTTCATAAGAAATCATAGACTTTGGCCATTTGCCTTCGAGTGTAATAGTCGCATGCTCAACACATCTCAACATATTAGCTGTTACAAGAGCAGGACAATATCTTTGCACGCCCATGGCGCATTAGCCACGACCATTCTACAATGATCATAGTTCTACACCAAGCAAGCATCTTCCATCCACAAATTTCCCCTCAGGCGCTCGATGGATTCAAGGCCGTTAGTCATGCATCAAAATCCGCCTTGTCAAGTGAATTGGCGCAGTCAACAGATAGAACACCCACGACAAAATCAACACAGGCACTGCTGTCAGATCCATCTCAATCCTCCTCGATTGATCTTTCCCAAGAATTCTGGCCGCAATGACAAGATTAACACAACAGGTAGCACTTATTGTGTGCCACCAAAGCGATGCCACTTCTAGCGCCGTAAACACATTTGGCTGCGTGAAATATACCCGCAAAGATTTTTCCATCGAGCAGTACCTCATGTTTCTTATGCAGAGGAACATGACAAGATGGAGCAAAACAATTAGTCCAAGACAGGCGCCTCCTTTGCAAGCTTTCGCAACCCAAGATCCGGGCATTGGTACATAAGGTGTTGGGTCGTCAGCAAGTGCTCTTGCTGGATCAACAGGTCGTTGATGGAGTTTCGGTGCATCGAGATCTGGAACTCCTTTGACCAGCATGATCAAGTATAGACTAATGCAGAAGCACAGGAATGCCAGAGTGCAGAAGATCAGAATCGCGGTGAGGTTTGATACATGTGCGAGGGGTCCAGCTTTGGTCAGGCATTGTCGTCCGGCTCCAGCAGCACTGCCAGCTGATAGTAGAATGCGGCTTGACGACCGAGCCATTGTTTTGAAGTGCAAAGTCTGAATCGAATGTGTGATAAGGGACTTGAACAGAAAACAGAGTGAGGAATATTTGCTGGCTGCTTGTAAGAATATCTCGGGAAGACCTTTCATCTGATTATGAGCGCCATGGCCTTTTCCCACCAAACTTCGATTTTCACCGAACCTCACCCCCTCGTATTCAGACCAGGCTACTGGTTTACATGGCTGTCCGCGAAGGAGCGCTTCTTTCACCGTTTCAAAGACACGGGGCAATGAAAGCCGAGGATTGTTTACCTTACAACAGACTGTCTCGTCGATCTCTACGACTGTCTACTGTTGGCAGAACGATGTACATGGACAACAAAGTTCGTACTCTATTGCGTCAAGCTTTTTATAGTGCACTAAGAACATTCTTGTCTATTGCTTGTTTCGTACTTTGCATAGGAGATGCATGGAGTATAATCACGGTATGAAGCTAAGCGAGATTGTGCGCCCTCAGATACTTTCGACCAATACTGACTCCTCCGAATGGCACCTCGAGGTGTCTCAACTGGCAAATAGCCACGGAATTCAATACCGTGGCCTGGACTCTCTCCAATTCTCAAAGTGCATAACGGACGCTTGCGCACGGACACGATGACCATAGCACAAAGACACGTATATGTGTCTGTGAGCACACTTCACGAACCAACAGACCCTAAAGGGGAAAGCGGAGATACTGCAGTCCCGTCGTCTGCTCCAATGAGCGATATATCCTGCACAAAGTGTTTACGTGCGAAGGATTCCAACCAGCCAGTGCTGAAAGCCACATCAATCCAGAGCCCATCCAGGATACAGAAGGATCAAGGTGAGGTTTGGCGATGATATCGCTTACAAGAGGAAGGCCAGGTTGAGCGGCCTGAGCAAGCCCAGGACTGCTGTATAAATAGGCGTTGATGGTCCTCCGTCCAGCAGACTCATCAGACAACTGCCTCTTCGCGCGAGTTCTCCCTGCATATCATGGCATCCAAGATCTGTTCTCTCCTGCTCGGCTTGACCGTGCTTGGTCACCAATTCCAAGCTTCCGCAATGCCATTGAATTCTTCCACGGCCACTTCTCCCCTTCACGACAATGGCCCGGACAACTATGGTGTCTACATCTGGATCTCGAACGTGACTTCCACAGTCTTCGGTCAGGATGCCACAGACTTTGACTACCATCTAGCTGGAGAGTCTGCCCCAGGAGTCGAGGCCGTCCATTCCTTCGCTGCAGCTTTCAACGCCAACGACGACGATGCCATTCTCACCACATTCTTGAATGCCACCATGGCCGGCACCATGACTGCCGAACAAGCTGCAGACAGAGCTTGGCTTTGCCAGGAACTCAGCGGCGACATGGCCTCTACGACGCAGTCCTGCGATGGCGTTGACCTGACCGAGCCCGCCGCCCTCGAAAAGCGCGGCCGAGGCAGATTCGGCTGGATCGTTTCCGGCGCTCACATCTCGAGCAAGTTCGCCATGGAAATCCTGCAGCGATCGCTCGAGTCCCGAATCTATGATAGTTTCAGTCAGTCGCCGCGTTCATGGTGCAATGCCGTGAATGGAGTCACGGCTTGCTTGTCTTGGTCTGCGGTCGAGAACTGGCAGCACAATTATGCTGTTACGCTGATGAGTGATGCGATGAGCTATGTGGACTTCAACCATTTTAGTGCTCAGGCGAACAGAGCTATTAACGGCCGTAAGAGGGGTGCTGCCGATGTGTGTTTGAGCAACCGTGCGGATGGATGCACCTGATTAATCTGTTGAGCTAGGTCACAAAGTCGAGCGGTGGAAAGGATTCAGGGTAGTTGGGAGTTAGTAGGAAGAAGAATAAGGATATGAAGACAAGCATGCGTATGAGCAAGAGATTGCCCATCAGGGGTTGACTGCAAGCTAGGCATTACATACAGAAATTGATGGTAACCTGGTAACTTAAGTTGAGCAGTCTCGTGATCAAGACAGCCCATATTCATTGTCCTGAGAGCCGAACGACAACACTGCTTGACAGCGGCGCGGCAGTTCACGACCATTTCCGATCATCGAGGTAGTTCAACACGATACATGCTCACCACAACCATGAAACAACACGGCCACACAGGAAGCAGTCAGGACACATCATGCTTGTCTCTTTTTATAGCCTACGAGCGATTTCCGGTGAAAAACACAATTCGGACACCTCGTTATCTGAGCTTCTCCACGATGTCACTACGACCCTGGCTTTCCTATGTTTCTTGAGTCACGAGTGTCGACCCATCCTTCTTTTCCTGTTACTTGATCGACTCATACATTATACCACCGCATCGGCCTGCTTGACCACACATGGCCATCTCTCCACTTTCCTGGCAACCACGTCGATGCCCCGAAGTAAAGGGTCAAACCATATCCCTCCCCCAACCTTTTTAGAAGGATGTGAGACTTTTAGCACGAATGATCCTGAGCCAATAAGACTGACCAGAGTGTCATACGCAATCTGAAGTTTGCGAGAAGACACACCATTTCGACAGCACTCATTCAAGGACAAATCTCTCATCGACACACACGGCCTAAGACTATACATGACCCGAAGATGGCTTTGAATGGAGATCAATATACTGCCAATCCGACATCAACTCCATCCAGAACTCGCAAATCGCAAGATTGACCGGTTCCCGGATAGGCGAGATGGCCGAGCGGTCTAAGGCGCCAGCTTAAGGTTAATCCAATACGCTGGTCCGAAAGGGCGTGGGTTCAGATCCCACTCTCGTCAACATCCTTTTGCTTTTGGGCTCTACATCCCTGCTTTTGATGGAAGAGAAAGCAATGGGTGAAATGTCGGCTCGAAATTTTGCTGGACTCGAAGTTTGGATGGCTCTTTTTCTCCAGCTTCTGAGTGCGAAGCATGGCTGCATAACCTGGCTTGGCACGCTTGTGCTCATGCATAACTTCCTTGACACCACCTCCTAAACAACGACACGAGCTCTACACCACACAGACACTCAATGCTACAGAGATAGCGTCATCCATATACAAGCTGGTATATACAACAGGGCATGCTGTTGCTAGGATAACCTGCCGAGTCGGGTCGTCTACTGCCTAACAATAATATAGAAGTTGTCGTTGGCCTGGATGAAGAGCAGTGCGATAAGTTCGAAAGAGATGAGATGTGGGCAAGATATGCTACGATATGCTAGTTGATTCAAGACATCTTCTAAAGGAAGCCATCTTGAGAAAGAAGTAGAGGCACAGAATACAGTAACATCAGACAATCTTGTCAAGAGTATGACTACAGCCTCGGATAGGTCTACAACCAACAACATTCTTTAGATTTGTCCTATGTCGCCTCAAGCAAAGAGGAACAAAGTACTGGGTACAAGCCATGTAAACTTTGTCTAGTCTCTCATAGCTTTATCTAGATTCACAATTTACAAACCCCTACGAGAATCATTTCTTCAACTTGCCATCCATGCTCTCTGAGTCTCTCTGCAGAGTTGATCATCACAATCATGTAGCATGGCTTGGCTGGTCTGGCAGAAACTAAAGTATTGTTGACCTCGTGGTTCTGTACACCATCTAGGCATTGGGGAAGCTGAGCAGTAAATGGTGCCTCTACCCATGCTCGAAGCTGTGCTGGGACAGTATCGGGGTTCTAGGCTCGATAGATGAAGGCGGAACTCGATCGGAGAAGCAAAAGTCTCGGGTAGCGATCGAAGGACTTGGTCAATAAACACTGAAGCCGCATCGGTAAATAGCTCAGTTGACGAAGAAGCTACGGGTGGGACCATCCTTCTGATCTCAGCAGGCAGCATAGACGCACACGCAGTCATGGACATGAACCAGAGATTTGAGCTGTTAGAAAAGCTTGGGAAAATCTTAAACTTTTTTTCATTGAAATGTATTTGGTACAGCAGATACAGCAACTAGGTCGGCTATTTGACAGACTCCATCTCGGGACCTCTGCCAGCCAGCTCTCTGGCAATCATCATCTCAGACTTTGAGAGTCCCAGGTTACCTGCATACTCGCCAAAGGTGACGACAATCTCGTGCAAACCATCGCGCAGAACTTTCAACAACTCTTCAACTTCTGGAACGTTGCGATTGCCATCAAAGTCCACGTCTGTCCAATGTGGTGGCAAGTTTCGGATGAAAAGTTGAATCTGTTGTGTGGTAATGATGAGAGTGCGCACGATAGTTGAGATGTCTTTTTGCACTTGGCCAAGGTTGTCTTCCTTTAGACTGGCAACGGCAAGACCACAGACTGCTTGTACAGCGTTGGTGATGATGGCGCTAGTGCTGAAAGGTACACCAAAGACAGTCGCATTGACGCGACGAGCAAATGATTGACGGAAAGGTATTCCGAGTGGCGTCCTGATGAGCCAGGAGATCAGACCATTAGCATTGTCAACCATTCCGGCTCGACCGAGTTGTTGCTGCTGCTCCTTGGTCAAGATACGATCGGCGCCATACTCGAGCAGTTTTTGTGCTCGTGGGCTGACGGGATTTGTGGCGCCGTGGGACTGGCCGTAAGATCTGGCGACCAAGCCAACAGAGCTTTCGAAGGCTTGCAGGCCAGTCGCAGGTGGCGGAGGTGCCATGAAAATAGCATCCTCTCTGACAGGGCGCGATGAGATCTTGGGCAGAGTTTGAAGCGGCTGAGGAGGTTGCTCAGGAGCGTGAGCGACAGCTCCTTGCGAGTCTTGGATACGCTGAATGACAGATTGGATCTCGATCAAGCAAGTGCCAGAGATCTGAGACCAAGTAGATTCACCCTTTCTGTCAAGCTCGGCGAACAGAGTTTTTCTACGTTCCTCAAATTTCTTAGTGATCATGGCAAGCTCCCAGAAAGCCATGGTTTTGGGGATCTCTTTCTTTGCTTTCAGTCCAGCGATCAAGCTACCATTGGGATCTTTTGAGTCTGCGGTCAGAGGCTTGTCCTTCTTGACAGGTTCTTGAGCAGTGTAGATGGTGAAGGCACGACTGGAAAGCTCCCACAAGGCAACCAGAAGCATGGCAGACCAGAGGAAGCGTGCAATGAGAGAGACAGGGTCGGTAAGACCTGATGGTCTTGTGGATTTGGGCAAGAAGAACAGAGTACGGCCGATCTTGAACGCGAGGGCCCATGCGAAGTTTCTCCAGACGGCGAAGTAGACGAAGGGACCGAACAAGCAAGTGAGACTGACAACCTTCACAGTGTGGCCTAGGATGATTTTAAGCTCGTCTCTTAGCTGCATGACTGGCGAGTTCTTGGCTGGAGATTGCGGTAGACGAATCAGGTCGTAGTCCTTGTAGAGATGGATGGCAGATTGGGCCAGAGCAAGGAAGAGGAACTGGGAACGGAGGAGGATAGGGCGCTCGTTCAACTTGGGACGTTCATAGGATCTGCAAGAGTCAGCGCATAGGCAAAAGGAGCGAGACTTGAGAGACATACCTGCCAGGGTCGATCCATGCAAGATTGGCATCTTTGGCAGTGGTGAAGATGTAGAGCTCTGCAAAGAGGAAGGCAGAAAGAGAATACCAGAAGCAGGTAAGGACAGTGCTCTTGGACACAAGATAGCTCCAGAAAGACTCGAAGGGCGAGGTGGTAGTTCGCGGACCAAAGTGCAATTGAGCAACTCGGAGGACAAAGATGGACAGCGACGAGATGAAGAGGAAGAGAGTGCGGATGCCAGCAGGACCAAGAGGGAACCAAGACCAGAACAGGCTGGGGCTAGCCATGGGAATTGAGATGAGCCAGCATGCTGCAAGTCCGATCAGAGCAGCACTGGTAAACCTTCTGTGCAAGGACGGAGTGAGGAAGTCGCGGTATGGACGAGGCAAGGGCGCCGCCTTGACAGGAGCGGGCGGGTTCATGGCGACTCGCACCACTGACAAGAAGGGAATCAAGTCTTTGACTTTTGTTGATGGCAGAGCTGCAACCAGACAAAACACAAAAGAGAAGCTGCACATGCACGCGCCAAGCAAACACCGTTTCGCGGGCAGTCGCGACCAGGTCGACGTCACCCTGCCGGCCAGGCCAGGCCCCGTTCCTCCCTCAACTCTCTCCGCATTCCGTACACCACACGACGACTACCGCCGACGCTTGTGCAACCATCCCAGGCACCGACTTTGTAGAACCACATTTGTTTCGTGACTGCCGACTCGACAAGACTCTACACCTCTAACCTCAGACGATCATGTCCTTCCAAGACTCGCCCAACCTCGAAGGCAAGACAAAGCGCTGCCTATCTCCCAACCGCCTGCCTGCTCTAACACCTTGACAGCCCAGCCCACCACATGGCGCCGCTCCGATGACCCCGAATACCAGGATGATCCCGAGTTCAACTCCTTCACTACCGACCTTTCCGATCGCTTGTTCTCCCTCACCGCAAACATCTCGCGTCTGTCCAGCCAAGTCGCTCTACTCGGTACCAAGCGCGAGACGGATCGCGTGCGCGAAAGAGTCCAGGACCTCCTCGAAGAGACGTCTGCAAGCTTCAAAGACATTGGTGATGGTTTGAAAAAGGTTCAGGCCTGGCACGATTTGGGTGTATGTTCAATCTTGTCCCAGCGCGTCAGCCCTCCTACTGACACAACCATAGCCTGCCCAAAAGTACACCCAAGGAAAGTTGAACCAGGAGTTCAAGGCTTCCTTGACCGAATTCCAAAGCCTGCAACGAACTGCCCTCGAAAAGCAACGCGCCTCTGCCACCGCCGCCCGTACAGCTCTCGAAGAGTCTGGTTCCCCAACAGTCGAGCGATCGCAACAACAACTACAGCAGCAACAGCAACAAGAACAGCTGCGTCTGGCAGATCAGTCAGAGGTCGACTTCCAGGAGTCTTTGATCGTCGAGCGTGAGGCCGAGATTCGTAACATCGAGCAGTCCGTGGGCGAGCTCAATGAATTGTTTAGAGATGTCGCTCATATGGTCCACGACCAAGGCGGTCAACTCGACATTATTAGCAATAATGTCACGAGTACCAGAGACGACACTCAGGGCGCCGACCGCGAGCTGCGCACCGCCAGCAGACATCAAAAGAACGCCAGGAACAAGATGTGTTGTTTATTGTTGATCCTCGCCGTCATCCTGACTGTTGTCATTGTTGCTGCTGTTGCTGGTTAGATCTCCTGTTACGCTCTAGACTCGCCTCGTTTACCTCTCCGTTCACCCGCCCTTTTTGTCTAACTTCCACCACTTCTCTACTATACCCTTCCGCTTTCTCTAGTTTCCCGGTCATCTGTATATACAGCCATCACATCGCAATTTGTCTACTCAATGTTTAGTCTACCATTGTTCACACCTCCCGTGTTCCCAAACTCTGCTGCTTTAGGAAAACAGTCCATCAAGCATGAACCTGTTAAGGATAACTGAAAATTGCAGTGATCAGCAACGTTTGTTCCTATTCCCAAACCTTGACCTCCACCAATCCAGAAGCGAAAAAGTGCCTCCTCGATTCATCCAGTGTAACATCGTATTCCTCTATCAACCGCAAAGCTTCAAATCCTGTTTGATCGTGTATATGGGTCGGCAGTTCAAAACTCCATGTGTGTTATGGATATCTTCGAAACTCGGCCGTAATCCTGCGAAGCCACGCAAACGATTGCATGCAAGTCTTTTGCGTCAAGTAATTCTATGCGAAGTTGAGAACATAACTTTGATTTATGCTTCCGGGAGTTGATTCACGATTGTCCTTTGCGTGATCCTCCCTCGTGGGTTTCACGCTTCCCTATGAAATGTGTGGATTCTCGGCCGGCATCGGTCCAGATGCTTGTCCATGAAACGCGGGCTTTTTCGTGAGGCTCTTGGTGGATGTAGTTGCCTCTTTTGCTTATGGAGTTTGGGAGCCATGACTTTGGGAACCCGCAAGGCATTGATGTCGTGACGAGTACTGAGCCCTATGTTTGAACAGTATTATATAGCAGCTCAAAAGAACGCTTGTGGATAGATTCAAAAGAGGCAAGCCACGACCGAGCTGTGTTGCACCAATCATCAGGGCATGTAGCCCTAGGACTATCATTGGCATTATCTCGTTGATAGGGCACGAGGTGTGCACACCCACAAGCAGAGTCTTACGTATGCTATTCAGAGGTTCGCACTTTGTCCGCATTGGTCTGAAAAAGAGCCGCTGCATTGTGCCATTCAACTTGTTACCAACAGATCTTCTGTAACTCGATTTTCTTGATTGTAAAGCAGGGCATAGTCCGCACCGCTCTTCTCTCCGATAGTGACAGCAAACATAGAGTTTCGAGGGTATACGACGACACTCTAGCCATAGACATTGGCGAATCATACAGCTTATCGGCTCGCCAGACTTAACAAAGATCCACTTGGGCAAAGAGACTTGGTGCAAGCTTTCTTTGACAGCGCGAGCAAACGGTATGGCCCCACATCTATACAAACACTGGAAGACGGGATATAGTTATATCCCTGCTATACTATCGCTCTACCTTATGAGAAACACCCTCTTAGCAGTAGGCGACGTGAACCTTGCTGCTACACTATTCTTTGCGAGGAAGGCAACTGTGCTCGTGACCGATGATGTTTCTGCTCACCGCCCACACACCCCCATGTCGATAGAGTGTGATAGACATGGCAAATGATTCATGAAGCGAGGTTGGTAGAAGAAATGGAAAGACGACAGCTTTCTCGGAGATAAATGAATAGCCGGTGCACTGCCATTGATCGATCAACACACGCAACCCACCTCGAAAGGTGGACAGTCCACCCACTTTATCCAAAACATGCAAATGCAGTAACGTTATTGGGTGGGCGTGTGGCCCACTTCAGCCTTTCTTCTTTGCTGTTCAAAGAACAGTCAGAAGTTCAGCTCACCGCCCGGTTAAAGTGATTCAACTGACCACCGCTGATAAGTGCGCATGTTCATGTAACGACGTTTGACGTTTGGCGTTCCAATTGTTCATGATGTGATGCGTACTGTATGCAAGCGAAGATCTCGTGGCTATGGAAAGATGGTAGATCCGATCGCTTGCCCGCAAAGAGAACCAATGACTGTTGCCTGCATTCGTTTTTCCGACCTCGATTCTATGGTTGGACTGTTATCGCGGGCTTACTTCGAAGTTGGTCGTTTCGTGGTTGATGTGCTTTATCAATTCTCGGGACATCCAAACAAGTCACGGTGAAGTGATCGACTGCCTGTTCCACGCCTTGGTCCTTGCATGAATCATTTTTCTGGATCAGAGAGGATGGGACGGTCGCTTCCTTCTGCTGCACGTGGGTGTCGATCTTTCTGGTTCGTTTAGCGGCGCATGCACTTTTTCTTTTGGTTAGAAAGAGCAGACGATCGATATCTGCAGGATCGTTATCTTTCTGCGTGTGGATGCATCGTAGTTCGTTATGTACATCATCTCGTGTTTGTTTCTTTTCGTCAGTCGTGCTTCCCTTCGAAGTTCGCGTCATGCCATGGTTCGGATTGCGCCTGCCCTCGCGGATCTCTTGCGTGTTCTTCTGATTTTCAGACCGCAGCATGATGGGATCATCAGCACGTATGTGCCTCGCCATGTTGTATATTGCGGTGAATCACTCAACTATGCGCCAGACATGGTTCCCCTCTAACCGAGGTTTGAGTCGTAGAAAGTGCTGCTAGTGACTGGGTGAGCGGGTAAGACGGCTATTGCGGAAGGCGCAGAGAAATACCGGAGATGTTTCCAAAAGAGTCCTGCATGGTCGCAAGACTGCGACACCACAAACGACAAAGCGCGAGTCGCAGCAAACCATGCGTGAATTATCATATAGAAGCAAAGTCTACAATGGCTATCCCATGGATGGCATTCAGCGTGCAAGTGCAGCCAGACATCTCGTATCGCTGTGTATTACGCGTACAATCTATTATAATCCTTACTCACCTTCGATATGGGACACATCATAAGCACAGAGTGAGTTCGCGTCCGCTGGATAGTGCGAGGCTCGCAGCCTGCTTGTTCTGCACTTGGCACATTTGCGATTTGCTGCAATCCTTGAACAGATGGACGCGTGGATGCGCTCATGATCTAGCACTGTATGACTGCATCACGTTACGGAAAAGACGTCGTCCGCGATAGATGAATTCAAGCCTCAAATCACCAGATTCTGGACGAGGCTGCGGACGAGCACATCCGTACATCCACTGCTCAGTCTCGGTTGGCCCGGAAGCTGGAATCAAGCCCTGGGTCTCCGTCAGAAAATTCAACAGCAACCAGGGACGCTCCAACTGCAGTGGCGTCAACGAGTCGTCAAGCGCGAAGTCGACTCAGACCATGTTGACAAGCAAAGGCAGAATATGACGGTGGCTGCAGGTGTTGGGAGAATCTGTGGAAATTTGGGAAGCCACCCCGGATGGCGCCTCCATTCTCGCCAGTTTCAACCCTAAAAGAGCGCCAGAAGCTCTGTGGAACAGGGATGGAAGCTTTGTCGAATCAATTTAGCATTCCAGGCCTTCTAGAACAGCAGCCAAGCAGTCCAAGCTGGACCGAGATGAAGTGAGAAGCAAAACTCCCTTCGATATATTGGATGGTGATGTCAAGTACAATAGTGGTCGGACCATCGTGGCTTGATAGTCTGGCGTAACTGCTGTGACTTCTCCGAGCTTCGCTTCGTGTTCTAGTCGATTTCCTCTTTCTTCTCTGGCCTCTATTTACCCTCTATTGGCTCGGATGGCTCGGGCTCATACCAAGTTTCAGTGGTATAGAAGGAATTGACGTAAGGGATGAATATTTCGTGAAACGGACTGCCGAACTCAGTTTTATTTGTCGCTGTCACAGCTACGAGGCAAGTCCGAGGCAAGAATTAGCATCCACGGCGCACTTGAGGGCGGTCAAACACGCATTGACTCTTTGTTGCCCTCTTTTTGCGGGCGTGTCATTGACTCGTACCTGCGGGCAATTGTCGGACGAACCGTAGTCTGTGGTCTACCACGCGATTGCCACGTGCGAGTACAAGCCACATGCGTGTTTGACCGCTTCGAGTTCCTAGTGTTCCTCATCTACTCCAACCACCATTCGCAGTCCCGGTGAGAGTCATGTTGCCATTTGTCCATAATTCCGTGAGACGACTCAGCAAACGCGCTTAGTATGATCGCCCTGTAGCGGTGAGCGGTGACAGACGTACTATCCTCGATTAGTGTCCACGTGCTGAATCAGACTGGGGTCAGAATACGGGGCTTGTTCGGACTGTTGGCAGGATGTTAAGAACATGAGTGGGAAAGTCAGGTCGGTGATCCCATACGGCTCTGACCATTGAATTTGCACTCCTAATGGCCGCCGGCTTCATACTCCTGCTTCATCCACTCACGAGTTTGCCTCAAGGGTAGGGCCAGAGAAACTGGGTTTCAACGGTTGGCCATAAAACTCAGTCGACGGTGAGTCCGAGCGCTTGGAGAATGAGTAAAAGGAGAAATGATTGGATGAGCATCAAAATTTTGAGTAACCTTAGCAAACATAAATCTTGGCTCTATGTTTGGTGTAAGAGAGGTGCCTCGGAGAACTGGACTTTTAGGCGTTGGCCGAAATCTAGCACAAAAATGGTAACCTGTTGCGACGCTGGAGTTTTTTTCTTTTTCAATTATGGTAAGAATGTGGATTTTGATGCATCACATTGTCAGCATGTTCAAACGGAAGTCGCAGCCACGTTTGCCAATGCTTCGAGTGTAAGAACCAGATTCAGATCGGTGAATGACGGAAAGGTCAAATTGCAGATGCAGATCTCCGCCTGTCAACCGTGTGATCTCCACGGAACAACCAATTCTCTGGAGCCATTATCCTTCGCGTGGCAGCAGTGCTCGTGATCCTGCAGCTGCGCGATTTGAAACGGTAGCCACCATGCGAAAGAAGCATGTCTGTCGACCAAACAGCTATAAGAATTGATCGCTACCATGAGTCTTGGACGCAAGGCTGTCAAAGTGGCTGCACCCCAGTCATGGATTGATGTAAATTTGGGCAGAGCTCTCCCCACGTTCATGCTCCGAGTCTGACCGCTTGGTGACCAGTCACAATTTTGCTTGTGTTCTCAACGACGAAATGGCCATCCCTCGGCCTCGGCTCCCATGCATACGCTTTCGGCAATGCGCTTACGCTTTGGTCTCTTTTCTCCGGCAGTGCCACATGGACATGATCTGCTCGAACTCTGTCAATCGACTCGCGACGAAGGAATATATCTAGCGCTCATCAATTCATATTGGTCAGCAGTGACGAAAGGTCATAGGCGTAGTTCTTGCGGCCAAGAAGTGAACCAGAACTAAGCTTAGATATGCCTTACGAACCCGTCATACTATTCTCATTCCCGCGATATTGAACGTCGCATATTGCACCGCCTGGTTGGGCGGTCACGCCAGCAGTCTGATGGCAGATACGAGGATTCGTCCAATCCTCACAGATGTCTGAATATGATGCCCGAGGCAAGCCGCCAGCAAGGGAACATTGCCTGCCAACACTTGTTGATGATCTCGGCAAAGAATGGTACACCTAGTTCAGGTAACCACAGAAGGCAGTGTACATAGGTACTTTGCTGAGGGCGCTGAGAACCGTTCACTTGCTTTAGGTCAATCGAGATCCGCACATGTCGTTTGTTGTGCGTCTGCAAGGGGATTGGTCTGTTTGGCTGTTAGGATCGTATTTTATTTTCGAGAATTTCCGTATCGAGACGTTAGAAGTTAGTGCGGCTGTCGAGTCAGGGTAGAGTGGCGCTGAATAGTGATTAAGATGGAAAAGGATAACGGAGCGGAGCCTTGCCGCGAGTTGTGTGTTGCCTTTTCTTGGCCGTCATCTCAACGACGAAATGTTGAAGTTGGTGGCTTCTTGTACAGGAAGAGCTTCAGGAATGTGTTGAGAAAGGCATCAAAGTCGTCTCACGGTACAGTACATGGTGCATGAAACCAGGAAAGCAGGCGCTCTACAGAGATCCCTGCCCAGACGGGCAAGAAAAGGCAGGATTCTTTGATCGACAGCTGCAACACGCTAAGCGACACGTGCGTGTGGGAACCTTTTCCTCGCACGATTCAAGCAAATCAAGCGGGCTGCAGGCGTGGCGGATGACTCGAGACGCCATACGATCTAGTGAAGGATGGATACATGCATGAGGGTGCCTGGGCATACGACGCACAGGAGCGGGCAGGTGGAAGAGCGCACGACGAGCGGACGCACGTGGAACAAACAGCAATTTTGCACGATCGGCGACGGGCGACAGACGGGCAAACCAAAGCAGAGCAGAGAAGGGTGCTAGAAGGTTGCAGCATGCGGTGAAGAAACGAAGGCGGCGAGCGAGATACGTGCGTAGGGCCGAGCGAACAGCAACAGGAAAGGGCACGGTGCGAGGAAGGGAAGAATTAGCTGTAGCCGTTTTGGCAACAGTCGGTGTTAGTGGGCAACGGGTGGATAATGAACAATAGTTGATGAGGCATTGCGCACGCGGTGCTTAGAGGTAGCGTGGCCGCCCCTCCGTGCTGGTCTAACGGCGCTATCCACGGAAAGGGGAAGGTTGATCAAACCCCTGCTACCACGCGAGCAGGGCGCCGGCTAGCTGATCTCATGGGTCCGAAAATTGACACATGAAGCGGCGCTGGTGGAATTCTTAGCTCGGGCTAGCATGGTCGTACCCACAGTACTTGAAACTTGAAAGGCCTTACGATATCCAGGCCACCGAGCCGTGCAATGCCTCATCCAACCCCGTCCAGCACTTATCCTCCTGCATCCACCACTCACGCGCCCTCACAGCAGTCCTCGTCGCCGTCAAAACTGACTACCCCCGTGCCCGACGAGCTGTGCGTGCGAAACAGTGAACTCTCGCCACGTGAACAGCGGACCAAGCACGACAGCCTTACCACATCAGACTCGGCAAGCCGATCTGCCGGCGTCATAACCACCAACTTGCACCATCCCGGTCCATCACCCGCCGTCGCTGCTGCTGCTGCTGCATCTCAGCGTCAACCCTCGCAACATCTTCGCTTGACTTCGCTGGGCCGTATTGCTCCTGCTCGCGAGTCTCTCGAATCCCCCACACGTTCTTCGTTCCGCCTGTCGCAGGAGTCGTTATCTTCGCTCGACTATCACCCGCGACGCCCCGGCCTTGACGACAAGCGAATTTCACTGAACACTTTTCTCGCAGCCACCACTCCTCCCTGGTCTGCAGAAGAAACCAGCGCCAGACAAAAGATGCACCAAACTTCGTCTCGTCTGTTGCGTCAGACCGACGATGACCGTCCTTTCACAAGAGTAAGCCCACCTCCGCCATTGTTTCTCCATACGTCCCCACTCACCTTGATCTTCCGTAGGATCTGAAGGATCTCTTCTCGACATTGATGGTCAGTCTGCCACTGACTCCCCACCGCGTCCGTTTCACAAAGGTTGAGCACACCTTCACCACCGATGAAGCTCTGACCAACCTTGGTTCGCTCAAATTCTCCCAATCCAACCGCATGCCCGACCCGAAAGACCCCTCCAGAATTGTCACCACGACAACTACGACAACTTTCTCCATGGCCAAGGAGATGGCTCGCACAGTTTGCAACAGATTCTCTGAAGCAAGGTTTGTCGAGTCGTTGGATGGCAAGACAGACTTTAGTTCAAGGAGTTCCGTTTGGCAATTGACCCCAAAGGGTATGCGCGTTCTCACTCGCTTCTGCCAACGCAACGGCATCCACCAACGCCATGTCAACGAGCTGCTGGACTCGCCCCGTAACACCATGCAACTCGTTATCCTCGAACGTGTCCCTGAAAATGATAACATCAACATTGACCGCGGCACTATTGAGGTTGTTTTCAGAAGATTTTGTGGAGAGGAAGGCCCCAACCTCAAGAGCACTGCCACAGCCGACTCGGAATCGATTCATGACTATGCAACTGGTCTAGTTGGGGTGCACATGATGAGATCCCGCAAGCAGTTCGAGAAGGACACTCCCTATATGTTCACTGGCAAGTCGGCTCTTGATTGGTTGATGGATTGCTGCATGGTCGTAAACAGAAAGGAGGCTTGCGATATCGCCCAGCAGTTCATGGTACATCAACTCATTGTCAATCTGACTGAAGAGCGCAACACGCCTGCTGCCTCCCGCTTCCAACCCCTCAAAACATCGCATTACGGTGTTACCGAGAAGGGAATGAGGATCGCAGGCTGGGTCAGAAGTACCAATGGTTCCATCAACGGCGAAGCTGTCGTCGTCAAGCTCCCCGCTGGTGTCGCTCGCGACTCCAACACCACCAGAATGTCACAAATCATTCACGATCCTGCACAACGTCTGGTCTTCCGCGAGTTCTTGCAAGAAACTCATTGTGAGGAAAATCTTACCTTCTATCTTGAAGTCAGAAGCTTCTTGCTAGACTACAACTCTGCCAAGCGTTCAGTTCCTGCTCCTCGTCTGGATTTGATTCGCGAAACACTGGCTTCGGCATACAGTAAGCTCATCTCACTAGTATCCTATATCCACATCTAGCTGACCCTTTTAGGCCTGTACAATGCTTTCCTTGCTCCTGGTTCGCCGTGTGAGCTCAACATTGACCACAATCTGCGTAATGCTCTTGCTAGCCGCATGACCCGCGCTGTAGGAGAGGACACCGAGATGATTGCTAGCTTGGACGAGGTCGCCACTCTCTTCGATCAGGCTCAGACCAGTGTCTTCAAGCTCATGGCCAGCGTAAGTCGTGCAGTACTCGGTGGAAAAAAAAAAAAAAAACGTTTGCTAACAATCTACAGGACTCCGTCCCCAAGTTCAGCAGAGACCCCAAGTACATTCGAATGCTCGAGAATCGTACCAACTATGATCAGATGAATGCAGCTTTCTCGGCCGCATCAGTCTCATAAAAGATATCGGCTGGCATTGGCCATATCTAACAGCCCCTATCTCGCCACCTTCAGCGTCCATTTTCTCAGCAATCTTGGTCACACTAGAAGGCGACCGTCATGCAAGATGAAACATGGCAAGTCGACGTAATCACCTCGTCGTACATAGACACGACGCAATATGTGCCTCGATGTATCATTCACAGTCACGCTGCGCACGATCAGGCGTGTCAGCTTTGGATACAATTTTTCCGAGGACGGTACCTGAATAATCCTACCAAACAGATGCCGCGTCCGAAGCGCATCGTGTGGCTCTTCCGATTTCGTGGACTTCAAAGTCCACAGTGTATTTTTTTTTCTGGTCTTCCCATCCGGGTCAAGGCATTACAGGCGTTTCGGGGTGCATAGCAGATGGGCGTTCTTTTCTGCTTTTGTTTTTGGAAACATCATCACTGCACAAGGGGAACGACAAGTAATTCGACGTTGCTTTTTCTTTTTCGTTTGGATGACTTTTTCCTTTTTCCTTTGTTTCACATTTCTTGTTCCACTTTGCTATCCTTGCATTTAGCAGCTACAGCAATGGCGGCAAAGCGAAGGGCGGCTCTTTGACGACTAACCGATTGCATGGAGGATACGTCTCGAGGAAGGACATGGATGCGAGCGCGCAGCTGCGCAACGGCACGTACTGTAGAAGTAACAATAGCTGATGCCACCATATGATACCTTACGTTTATAAGCACTCTTGTCTCACAATTAGTGGAATCGCAATACAAGGCTACGCGGTAAAAGGGACGAACAAGGTTAGATTGATTTTGTCGCGTGGCATCCATGAGGTGAAGGGGCTCATTTGCACGCCGAGGAGGGCGCGTTTCCAAACGCCAACGCGTCTTCCTGTCAATTCGCCGACAACAGTATTATCGAAACACACGCAGACTTGGATTTTTGGAGAGAATCAACAAGCACGTCAGTGCCAGCTGCAGTTGCTTCTAGAAGATACTATCGATTTTAGCACAAGTCATGGGCGTTCCGCCAGGTGTAAGTCATGGTTCATTCATTGCATGTTTGTACAGGACATTTTCCTCTAACGCGTTTCATAGTCGCAAGTAGCTCCACTTCCGAGCAATCTACCCTTTCGACTCGTCTCAAAGACGATTGGGTCCGGCGCATATGCATCGTGCGTACTCGGCTTGAATCTATACTAGACGTCGCTGACATTAGTCATCAACAGCATCCGCAAGGCGGTTCCCAAAGACAAGCCGAAGCCCGTCATCGCCGTCAAGTTCATCAACAAAGAGCACGCCTTTAGAGTAGGTCGACTACGACCCAAGCAGATTGAGCTCGAGATCAGTCTGCATCGCCAAGTGTCGGGCCACGCCAACATTATCCGTTTCCTATCGCATGGTGATGATCAGTCATGGATCTGGATCGCCATGGAATTGGCAGAGGGCGGCGACCTGTTTGACAAGATCGAGGCCGACGAAGGTGTAGGCGAGGACATTGCCCACTTTTATTTCAAGCAGCTCGTCAATGCCATCTCCTGGTGTCACGGCAAAGGCGTGGCGCATAGAGACATCAAGCCTGAGAACATGCTGCTGACGGCGAATGGCGACTTGAAGCTAGCCGACTTTGGCCTTGCAACAAACTTCCTCAATCTCAAGACCGGAGACACCAAAATGTGCGGTCTGGTCTGTGGAAGTCCACCTTACATTGCCCCCGAAATTATCCAGGTCGGTCACGCAAATCAAAAGAGGAAGCATGGCGAAGACAAGTTTGGCTACTGTCCCAACATTTCGGATATTTGGAGCTGCGCCATCGTGCTGTTTGTACTGTTGGTGGGCAACACTCCTTGGGATCAACCCGAGCCACGCAAGAGTGAGGAATTCTACCATTTTTGCGAGACACAAGGACGCCCTGAGGACGAGCTGTGGGAAAAGATACCCTCTGAGGCACTGAGTCTGCTTCGAGGTATGCTCAAGGTTGACGTACTCGAACGCTTCAAGCTGGACGATATCCGCATCCATTCATGGTACACGCGTCCAAACAAGTTTATGAATTCAAAAGGCACCGTCTCGGACTCGGTCAGTCTGGCTACCAACATGATTGAGCGCCTACACATCGACTTTACCACCGTTCCTGATTCGTCCCAGAGCCAGGAGCCACCTAAACAGGTCGAGTCGCAGCCTGCACCTGCTCTTATTTCCACCCAGCCCGTCACGCCAGCCTTTGACCAACCCTTCGATTGGGAAGCTCCACCACGTTTGGCAGGACTCACGGCTTCTCAGCCCGTAACCGCACACGACTCTTCTCGCGTTGCCGTCACTCACGACCTCATCGCCGCTCAGCTCTCCCAAGAACCGCACATGACCCAGTTCAGTCAAAACCACAGCGTGCCTCTATCTTTGACACAGAACGCGCGACGCTTCCGTGACATCGTACCCGCACAATCTCTTGCACGCTTCTACTCCTACCAGGCCCTGCCTCAGCTGTTGGGCACAGTACGCAGCGCCCTGCACACACTAAACGTGCCCATTCACGCCGCTACCGCCGCCGACGACAAGGCCAAACAAGCCTACATACGCATCCGCATGAGCGATGGTCGCAAGCAAGGACTCAGCGGTAACGTGGTCCTCGAGTCCATCACCGAAGACGGCCTTGTGGAGGTCAGATTCGTCAAAGCAAAGGGCGATCCACTCGAATGGCGTAGGTTGTTCAAGCGGGTTGCTGTGCTGTGTCGCGATGCGATTCTCATGCCTAGAGAGTAAGATGTTCCTCTCGCTGTCACAGTGACTTGGTCGAATCTTTCTTGTGGCTTCTTTTTGAGGCTTTTCAAACTTCTTCTTTGCGCAGTTGCGAGTTTCTTTTCCAGGCGGACTTCAGCTTTTCTTTGATTCAGATGGTCGCCTCTTCTTCCTTCTGTTCCTTCCTTCTTCAGGCCCAGAGATGTTTTCTCATTTCTTTTTTGGGACACACCTCTTGGTTTTTCTCTTTTCCACTGTCACGTCTACCATTGCCAAAGAATCATGAGCACACTGTTTAATCTTTTCTTTCTTCTTTTGTTTTTCTCACTTCTTCTTGAAAAAGAATGGGGTCATGAATGGATTTATGAGTTTTTTTTTTTTTTTTTTTTTCGTTCTGAGAATGGGATCATGAGAAAGAAAATTCAGAGAGGATAACATCTCGAGAAACGGAAAAGGAAGTAGTATTATACCCCCCTTTCATATGCAAATTTTAAACGGTTCATTGTCCTTGGATCTCCTGCTCCTGTTTGTGAAAGTGTTGCTTGATCTTGTTGATAAAAACGATTGAGATGAACGATGTCGGTGTCTGTGCAGACAGCAGAGAAACGAGGTATCAAGATCTAAGGTCTATAGCACAGATTTACGGTCAGTGACAGGAATGAATCAGAACACTTGTCTTGTACATGAAGACAGTGGCAGATAGGGACCATAGCCAAGCACATGAATGAAGTCTAGAAGAAGTGCAATGAGACAGAGACAAGGTCAGGAGAGAAGCACAAAGACCAATCCTGCAAATCACCCGAGCGAAAACAGATAGATATAAAGTTTTTGGTTTGTTATAGTCACTAACTATGTGACCTGAAGCTATGTATGTAGTGTCTAAAGACATATGGATATCGAAACAGGAGTCGGATGACCAAAGGAGGGTATGTAAAGACAAAAAGGTCAGAAAAAACAAAATCCCAATCGCTTGCTCGCTTCGCTTTCATTATAAAAGACAAGTCCAAAAGAAGAAATCGTGTCAAGAAGGATAGAAAGAAGAGGATCCCAAGGAACACCTGTTGATGCATTTTTGAAGACACCCAGGAGAATCAACAAGCTTATTAAAAGTTGGACGCTGTGTTGATCGGGCCGCTTCCTCCATGGTAGCGGGCTAGCGGAGGTTCGTTCTTTTCAGTCATGAGGCTTTCATGGGGCTGAGGACCCATGTCGTCGTCATCCATTCTGGGACCACTTGCACGACGGCGACCCCACATGCGCCACGCAACGAGAGCAAGACCGCCGAGAAGAATGGCACCACCGACACCTCCAACGACACCTCCGATAATCTTCTTACTAGAAGTGGAAAGACCGCCGCCACTGCTACCGCTGCTGCCGTTGTCGTTCAACGAAGGCGAGATGGTTGCAGTTGCATAGCCAGTAGTTGATGCAACGACCTCCTCAGTAGGGACAGCAGTGGTAAGAGTACTGCCGCCGGTGACTGTAACAATAGTGGTTGTGTAGTGGCGAGTCGACGAAGAAACAAGGGCGGAGGTTATCGTGGTAGCCTTGCTCACGGTCGAGCGGTTGATAGTGGTAGCAGCGGTTCCGGAGCCGATGACGACAATTTCAGAAGAGGTTGTCTTAGACGACTTGCTGGACGATGTCTTGGTGCCCGAAGAAGAGGATGCGTCGGACGAGGAAGCAGAAGAATCTGACGAAGCAGCTGAAGAAGAACCGGCAGCTGTCTTGCTGGCGGAACTACGATCTGCAGAGGAAGAGGGAGCAGCAGAGCTGGTAGTGTCGACGACGGCAGAGGTGGCGGATGAAGACGGAGCCTCGGAAGAGGTGGCGGGCTCGCTGGTAGGAGTGGTTTGAGTGGTCGAGGAAGGAGCCTGGGTGGTAGTAGTAGGTGTGTCTGAAGTGGTAGGAGTGGTCGATGTCGTTGGCGCTTCACTGGTTGTGGTGGGCGAGGTAGTCGTGGCAGGCTCTGTCGAAGATGTGGTGGGAGCAGCCGACGAGGTGGATACGTCAACGACGGACGAGGATGTCGGCGGCGTGGTGGTGGATGCGCTGCTGCCTCCCGTACCAACAAGGGAGTTCTGACGCTTCATCCATGGCAAGTTGTCGGCGTCGACTGTGGAAAAAACCATGATGAGGGCAAATAGTAGAGCGATAAGGCTCGGTGAGCGCGCCATTGTATGCGACATGCAGAAACGTCGGTAGCTGCAAAATATAGGAGCTGCGAATCGAACAAATGAAAAATCTCTATCCAAGTGATTGCCTAGAAGTTAGGCGGTGGTAGGATGCTGAAATGGCGGATCGCAAGAGCCGTTGGGGAGCTGGCAACGGTCGTGTGCGTGCGAGAGGCTAGATATAGTAGTGATGGCGTGGCCAGCAATAAGGGGCTTCTCTGTACAAGACGCAATGCGAGACGCGTTAGAGATGTCAAAACGAGTGGAAGAAAGTGAAAGGTCGGAGAAGAACAGCAAGGGAAAGACAAAAAGCAAGAGCGTATGTACGGTACGAGCGGGAAGGTACGTGCAAATAGTGGCCGTGAGAAGCGACGATGATGTTCGGCAGCCCTCTCTGCCAATTCTGTCACCAGCAGGCCAAGCCTACGCAGCCTGCGCGTGAGAAAGGCTAATGTTAGAATATCCGCCGCAAGCCATTCCCCTCCAGGCTAGTTGCCGTCACGGAACCCTTGTTGACTTTGAATCCTCCATCGGCCTCGCCTGTCGATCTCAGGTTACGCACACCTTCGCCATGTCATCTTGGCCACAAACACGAGCGACGTTGCTTTACAGTAGAAACAACCTTTGTAGCGGCTCGCAATTCGATCCTCTGAACCAAGCAATAATGCGTCGATCAAGACTGCTTGGATGACTATATCCTGCCAATCAAGAGAACGAGGGTCTTTCTGCCCCCACTCTCGGAACATTTTCCTGCCGCAGGAACCTGAAGGGACCAAAGTCCACTTTTGTTCCTGGACCAAACTCTCCGCAGCAACACGACCCTCCACACGCCTCGCACATCTAGAGCTGACGCCAGCCTACCTTCAAAACATCCACTCGTCTCAGATTCACGAGCATGTTTGGTTGAATTTTGGATGACTACTCCTGCATTTGCTCAACTGAGCTATTCGTACATAATTTCGTTCAAGTCGTCTCGTCTTCATGGGTATCTCATCGTCAAATATTTCTTCTCAACCTCCTGTTCGTTGTGCTTCTAATAAGTACGCGTGTAATGCGAACCTTTGCCATCAGTTCCGTTCATTCTACGGGTTCCTGCTCCCTGCAACAGCATTGTCAGCCATTACATGTTACATATTTGACTGCATCTGTCGGGACTTACCTTGACGCCGGGCTTGCCTGTGACGGTGCCCTTGAGGTTCATCATAGCACCACTGACTTTGTCGCCAACTGTTGGCTTGCGCTTTTGTACTCTTGTGGTTCCAGTTGTACCTGTGGTGCGATGGCCTGTCGTATGCCTTGTACTGGATCCCACGCCTCTGCTAGTAGTGGCTGCAGAACCAGTATGGTGGCTGGTGTGGGGACCGGATTCCTTTTTGGTGGTCGTTGTCGTGTGACTTCCAGTGATTGGGTTCGTCGAGTGCTTAGTCGTAGTCGTGACGGTGCGATTATTGCCCTTCAGGCGTCCCAAGAGAGATGGCTTGCTGGCTGTGGTGGTGTTTGCTGATCTTGTGAATGCCATGATTGGAATAATGCTTGAAAAATGATTTGATCGGTATAGGTGAAATGTCTCAAGGTAAGTTGTGGATGGTTATGGATGGCTTCGGACGAGCAGTCGCGAGCACGCTTGATATATGCGATGCAAAGAGATAGACCACCCCTGTAGAGGATGACGAGCCAGCCACATGACAGTATAGGACATATCTTACAAACTGGATTCTGATCAAGTTGGTGTAGCAAGCCATGCATGGCACGTCATTTTGTAGATCTGTCTATAGAGAAAATAAGCTTGGCTATGGCAAAGGCCTATGTGATAGGCTAAAATATCTTTGAACTCGCTCGCGTCGACATCAGAAGTTGGCATTAATCTTGTACAGTCGTCCATGGCCAAGTTGGATACCAGCAGATCCCACGTCACCGCCAATCTGTCATGCATGCTTGGAAAGACGCGCTCACAGCGACAGGAATTGTGAGTTGTGAACAAACATCAATCGTGCTATGAGTAGGTAAACGTCTATTCTGTGTTTGATCCGTGGCTTCTGGAAAAGAAATTTGCATTGTGTTATAGAGTAATGCACTATGACTTTGATGTTGGTCCACTTCAACGTATGTTGCTCTACAGTGTTCTCAACGCTGGAGACTATCATCAGACCTTATGCTACGCGACCATCAATATTCTACATGATCAAATATACCAACTATCGACTGAATTCGTAGCATAGAACGAGGCGACATCAATCAACAGCAAACATGGAAAACTCGCCATTATCGCGCTTACCCCTTGAGCTCCGCGAACAAATTCTAGACTATCTCATGCCCACAGACATCAAGCACATCACCAACTACACGAAACAAAACGCCAGTATCAGCTCGCTTGGCCCTGTCAAAGACATGATGATCGCACTAGCTCGTCGCCATACTTTTGCAGCCAGCTGCCGCGAACTTCAACACCTAGGCTTACGTCTGGATCTACGGCGTACAGAATTCATCTGGGAGTGTTGTCTTCCTCTGTCATCGCCGAGTATCCACAAAGATATTCGGAACCAGAGTGACGATATCGGTCTTGTCTTTCATACTTTGCCAGAGCTACATTCACAGGGATTTGTTGATAGTGTCCGCGGTTTGGGTGCTGTCGTCTCAGACGATTACCTACATCGCGAAAGCTTGACTACAAACGAGGTTCCAGATGCTCAAAGACAGGAAAATTGGACCAACGCCCCCCTCGAAATCATGAATATGTACGATAGAGCTATGTACATCGCTTCACGCCTACGCATCGAACAATGTCAGAGGGAACTCGGACATCACCAACTCTTCTACCGGCACAGCTACCGCTTACAAGCCTTTACCGATGGAAATGCTGCCAGACCCATCAAGAAAGCCCTGAGAAAGACCTGGAAGCGCGATACGGTAGAGATCACCATCGACCTGCTTCATGAAGAAACTTCGCTCCAACGAATGAGAGCAGCCATATCACTACTCGACATCGAGCACATTGAGAAAATGGAAGCTATCCAGATAGAGATTGATCGACAAGTGCCACTATCTTCAGTGGGAAGTGATGCTGGACTCGATCGTGAAAGGTCCATATATGTTCAGTTCCTTCGCGACATGGATGTCAAATATTCTCGATGGAAACAGCGAATTGAGAAGTTTCATGAAGGGCTGATTGAAGTGGTAATGCTGGGCTATCGAAGCAATTACTGTGACGTCGAAAACAGTATGAAACAACTGCGAGCAGGGCTCGAACAGACTGCACCGCAAGACTGGACAGGCGACCAATCGGTCGAGGCGGTTGTTGATATGATCAAGGCAACGAAGCTCCATGATATTGAACCAAGTCAGCATACCAGAACTAACTAAGACCAAACCTCGTGAACCCAAGAACCTATAACTGAGCTCGTGATTGTCATCAAAAGTAATTCACAACACCTTGTTCTCCAAAGTTCGGCATCCAAAACCCTGTCAAGTCATAGCCCATACGCCAGTATCTCAGCCCCTTCCAATATAGGTGTGGATATGCCTCATCTTGAGGATCGTCGCGTGTTGAATCATTCCCACCAGCGGCTAGATAGATAAACATTATAACACCAAATTTGCCCTCGGAAATTCTGTTGTGCAGTATGGCTAAATCGAAGACCAGAGGCTTGGTCATCCTTGTGTGAGTTGTGTCCGCGCCTTATGATGGTCGCAGCGAGTGCTCAGGGTAACCATCAACAAGGAGTATGCGATATCGAAGGCCTGTGTCGTAGCGGCTTTACGCCCCAACAACCATTTAGAGTATGCTTCCGACCGAGTCCTTCGTGGTGCACACCATGATCAGCAGAAGCCGAAGTTCTTCTCGGATAAGATTCTGATCTCTTGATTCAAGGCGAAGCATTTCATGAGCATCAAGAACTTGGCAATTAGCCGCCTTAGTCTCCTGCTTGGTGTGGTATAACTCTGAGCTTCCCCCAAAGATTTTGCTCTTACTAACCGATAACGGTCTGCCAGCCATTCTCGTGCATGACATCGAGCCAGAAGACGCTATCGTCACCAATATCAAATCGGCGCCAGACTTCCTTTATAAGCTTGATGATCATGAACACAGGCTTCGAAGGCAACCGCATGGAGAGCTCTTCCAGCCTGGTCGTGGCAAGCTCTCTCGCACGCAAAACATTAAGCGAGAATGCTGTCGTAGGTCCAGACAACTGAAGTTCAGCGGACGCTGTCAATATAATAAGTAGTTGAAGTGGTCGTGTACCAGAAGTCGGTGGAATGCTGCCAATCAAGTCCAGCATGATATGTCGTGCTAGTGACACCAACCATGCCTTCGGGTCATGAGGATCATGGTGGAGAAGCGTCCCGCAAAAGGGGAAGAAAAACTGACTCGTAGTTCCAGTGGTATCAGCATTCTTAAGCAGTCGATTGCGCAATATGTTAGGGAAGACTCGATAGATCTCCAGCAGAGCTGAGCAACGAGTCGACTCTGCAACCATGATGAAATCGAGCTTGCCCGTAAGTTGATCTTGCACGTCCACAAGGTCGTCAATGGCTGGCCAGCGGATATTGAGTAGTTCTTCCTCGAACTCCATGGCTGCAGTGATGATTTTGGTGGGATCAACGTGCTCGCTTGTTGCTCCATATGAGAGTGGCGACGATATAGCTCGGTAGTTCCGGACAAGTCGGCCGACCTCAGCGAAGAGGACTTGTGCTCTGGGGCCTACACCCGTCCAGGGGTGCGGCATCACCTTCGTGCCTATCGTTCGGGCCTCATTGTAATGTGTCTCGTCGCTGGGTCTCTCCCGGCCCAAAGTAATAGGTTCTTTGTGCACAAAAGCAACACACATTTCCCAATAAATGAGGGCTTCGGCAAAGAATTGATCGTTTCTTGTCATCTCCTCTGTCTGGGTACCCTTCTCTCGAAGCAGCCTGGGGTATATTAGCCCTCTTGCGGCATTGAGGTGGGCCATCCCTAAATCATTGGCCTCATGCCATGGCGAGCTCATACCCAACAGCAGTACTGTGAGCAGAAGTCTATCGTCTACTTGCTGGTTGACATGTGCTAGCTGTAGCTCGTGTTGCAAGCATTCATATGCTTTCCGTTGCATTTGCAACCCCTGGACTTCCATCCCTGGGTTATGGTTGGCCAAGTGTGCAGCTGCCATGCTTTGGATTGCGTAGAAGATCGAGTTGGAACTATCCCACAGCTTTCCTATCACGGTGCGGAACGGATTGAGTTTCGAGTCGAATGAGGAGTATAGGACGCAGATATCGCGGAAGTAATGTTCAACTAGACCTGTGCTATCGTTCTGGAGAGATCGCGATATGGTAGGAGTGGCCATGCGATAGTAAGCCCGAAGCAATGACTTCCATTGAGCCATTTCCTCTGGGCTGTTGTGACGTTGCTGCCGTAGTGTTTGGATCTCATTACTGACTGCTGTGTTCTCATTGATCTGGTTGACTGGCTGATCAGGAACATACGAGACCATGGCTTGCTCGTGTCCACCATCAGGATAGCCTGACCATTGTTGCGGCCAAGGGCAACAAGGTCCTTGTGGTTCTAGTCCTGCAATATTCTGAGGTTGTGGGACGTATGACACTAATGTGGGATGCGCCGTTTCTTCAGAGACTTCTCGGTAGCCATCATAACTTTCTGCTGGCTCTTCATTAGAGAGAGTGGACACTTGGCCGAACGTTACCGGATCGATAGATGAGAAATGATATTCCACGGAAGGATGAAATGTCTTTTGGCTGTCGGGTTCATCAGGCTGCAAGACTTCATACTTCGTCGACCACTTGAGAGCCTTTCTATAACCGGGACAATCATAGCCGCGCTTGGTGCAGTTGTCGCAAGCCTTGTACAGAAAAGTGTCAGCCACTCTTGTCAAATCGATAGGGAATCATCTTGGCACCGCGGGCAACCATTGACCGCCACTGGCCTGCTTGTGACATGTGTCTGAACAAGACAATCGAGGCAGATGGTGATTTGTGTTGCAAGCTCATCTGATAAAAACTCACCGGCCGTGTCTCATCGCATTTTAGCTGTCATCTACACGTTAGTTTATTCAAAATGGAAGGAAGTCGAGCGGCACGTAAGATGATCATGCCCTCCCGTGCCACTCACTCTCTTGATCTTGCAGACTTGACAACCGTTGCGGCTCTTTGCTGTTCTTCTAGGATTCTTCTCCACGCCTCCAGATCCGGAGGCAGTGGCCGATGTCGGTTTCGACTGTGGCATTCGCGGTAGCCTGATATAGATACTGAGTTGTGTGTCTCTAGTGTTGAAGAGTGTTGGAAGCCGTCAGCTTACGTGGAGCAGTTCAGTGACTGACTCGCCATAAGGTGCCCCAGGTTGACTCGAGAGGCATTTTCGAGCATAACTGGTCAGACGGCGGGCGAGACCTAGGTTTATGGGGTCCTCCGGGGCTTGCTTTGGGTCGAGGCTTCCTATCGGCCCGGGGTCGGCAGTAGGCAACCGATGGTGGGGATCAGAAGGATTTTGTACTGTTGCTTGTACCAACGTCTACCAATTTTCCCGGCTACACCGAGGCAGCTGAGCTGCAAGTACAATCAAAGGCTGGTTCACAAGCCTTGTTCTGCTGCCGCGCGCTCTATAGTGGAAGTTGTATCTACATGAATTGATGTTGGGACCTTCACATGGCTTCTCAAGCCAAAGCAACTTTACCTACCTCCTTCAAGGCAGACATTACGTCAGCACCTAGGTACATCCAGAGTTCTTCCTACCCATACGCATCACCATTGTTGCTGCGAGAGTCAACGGTTCGGAAGGACTGCCTATATGGGAACTTTGGACCTCGCGAAGTCAATTTGAATTATTCAGGCACGGGACAGTACTGCATGAATTCTGTGGATTTCACGCGAGCCATTGACCAGATCTATCGCATTTCTCCTTATCGTTGGGACAGCATGAGCTAACGGGAGTGGTTATTGGGTGAATCTTGGAGCTGGACATGGGCCCAAACGGCTAAACTTGATAAGTTCGACTGTGTCGTCTTTTTGGCACATGGCAAAATCTACTCCTCGATAGTCTTGACGCAATCCCATCCTCCCTTGAGGCTTTCTTTCCACAAGCTGACTCTGTTATCACCACCACTGACAGCCAGGACGTTACCGCTCAGACTCCAGCTAACACGCCAGACAACAGCATCGAACTTGAGCTCTGTGCTCTGCCAGCTTGACGAATTGGCTGGGTCGGCGTTTGCTTGACACGTCCAAATGCGCACAGTTCTGTCCTGCGAGGCCGAGGCAATGTATGACTTTGAGAGTGGGGTGGGTGACCATGCAACATCGCGAACCCAATCTGAGTGACCGGCAAGAGTGCACATGTTGTTGTATGACTGGGTCTGAGGGTTGAAGTCCCAAAGCTTGACTAAGTTGTCGCTACCGCCGGTGACGAAGCGGCGCAGAGGTTGTGGTTGGGATTGGGGAGTTTGGGCAGCAGCGAGCTGTGCGGGAAGAAGCGAGGGGCTCCATGAGACGGCATTGACGCCCATAGCGTGTGCTGGGAAGATGGAGTGGGAGAAGGAATTGTCGCTGAAGGTGATGACGGAGACGGAGCCGTCGGACGAGGCACAAGCCAGGTGGCAGCCGGGCTCTGGCGGTGACCAGGCGATCAGGTTGACGCTGGCGGTGTGAAGAGTGAAGTCGTAGATGCGCTGCCATTGGTTGTTTTGCTCGCGCCAGACAAAGATCTTGCCGTCGTAGGATGAAGAAGCTAGGATGGTGCCGTACTTGGGGTGTGCCTGAGCAAGCAAGAGGTCAACAAGAGTAGATTGTGCGTGTATGAAAAGGGCGACTCACCCATGAGACACACCAAACAGCGCCGTCATGTCTGCAGAAAGAGGTCAGATTTGCGACAGGAGCTCTCTGTCAACAGACACATACCCCTTGAGCGTGTCTACCAAGCGGTGTGAATCTCCCTCAACCTCGAAGATCTTGATTGTCTTGTCGGATGAGCAGGTTGCCAAGCGACGTCCATAGTAGTCGAGAACAGCATCGTGCTGATCGAGAGTCAATAAAAGCAAGCTTGCGCCAGGGTGCATTAGGGGAGCATACAATCATATCATCGTGACCGGAATTCGAGATAACTTGAGCCTGCGAATATGTTGTCAGCTATCTCTCTGTAGTGGATGTGCAAGATGACCAAAGCGAACGTACCATGTTTGGCTGTGTGATGTGCAAAGTAAAGTGGATATATTATTATGGTCGGGTCGCGGTATTGCCAGCTATGCGCTCACTCTCCGCCGCGTTGGCGCGGAGCTGGAGGAAGGAGCGGACACCTTGCCAAGTCTGCGCTCCGCTCTAGCGGATGCCCGCCGCTACTTCCGTCTTTGGGCTTATCGCCGAGGCCGATTCCACCTCGGCTCAAGATTGCCGCACGCGCCCAGGGCGGTTTGCATGTGCATGTGAAGTGCTTGAGTCCTGAATCTTGACCAGCATGGCATCACAGACGCTGCTTTCTGCTTCTTTGCCCATCTAGTCAACAACCATGTCCGACGCTCTCTGTGGGCCCTCGAATGCTGTTCAGAACCTGGCCAAGCACTCGTCGGTTGACCGCACTCTGCAGCAAGACCGCCTGGTCTCACGACAATCGCCCTCTCAAGTACTTTGAAGCGCTTTTTGAAGGTTTCTTGACCTCAATGCTAACACTCCGTAGGGGTTTCGCTCGTATGATCCAAATGTCGCATCACTAGATCCAGAATTCGAAGCCTTCCAAAATGCTCAAGGCCCTAGCCTTGCAGGTCCTTCATGGGCTGCTTCTTCGCTGAACAACCTTCACGCACGACCGCCACCTTTTCAGTCAGTTTCTCCTGCTCCGTCGGCGTCCTGGACTCAGGATTTCAACCGCTTGTCTATCTCGTCTCCGCAACAACCGCAATTCCAACCAGCCCCTCAAGCCTGGCACAATCACTTTGCCCAAAATGCACAACAGTCTGCTGCTCTGCACGCTCCTTCTTCTCAGATACAACCACCGTCTGCCCGCTTCCAACCTTCGCTCGCTTTCAATCACATGTACTCCGCTCCGCAATACGCCTCTCAACCTCAGTCCTTCCAGCAACAGCAACAACAACACCTACCTCAAGACCACTTTGACGAAGCTGCTTTCGAAGCTGCTTTTGATGCCGCTTTGCAGGATGCTGCCATAGAACAGGACTCTTCCATGCACGAACATGAACAACTTGACTCCTTCGACTTCGACTCGTTCCTCCCAGACATATACCCGCACCTCCCCCTATTTCGTCTCGCGCTAGCCGATGCTTTGGTCACGAATACGGACGAGTCCCTCCATCGAGCTGCCAAGGTCGTCAGCCTCCTCATCCACCACCCTCAGATTATGAATCCTGTCGATGCTATGCTCTTTCGACCCTTGTTATCTGCCTTGAACGATCCTAAACGCACCTTGTTTTCTGAAAGATATGGCTATGAGCCTGCTTTGAACGAAATGTTAGATGGTCTTGCTCAACAGACTGAAAACAGCCAGGTCAACATAGATGCTTCGACTGAGCAACTGCTTGCCTCGTACGCGGATTTGCTTTGGCAAAGGAATGAGTCGAACCACTTGCAGCCTACAAAAGTTCCGCGTTCTGCTGATAATGCTTACTGGCTCGAACACTTTTTCCGTGAGGAGGATCCTAACTCTGCTCTGAACGTCACACAACACTCTGCAAGACTTTTGACAGAAAGTTTTGATCGCCAAGTCATATCGAATCCCAACTCCCAGGCTTTGAGCCGAGTACTGGATATGGAGTATGAGGTTTACTCTAAGCGACCGGCCCTTTCAGCTTTCTCCGCGCAGCAACCCACGTCTGCTCAGGAGCGGGAGGCCACATTATTCAACATGATGGAACACATTCTAACTACTCCAGAGGTTGTTGAAGCTCTGGACGCGACGGCTCCACAAACATTCGAGGATTATCAACATCAATTACGTGTGTTGGAGCAGCGGTCTCGAGTGGGTCATGTCGTTCCACAAGTGGCAAGCGCAACAGAGCAAGAGCACGCTGGAGATTCTGCCATGCAAACTTCGAGGGAGCTCAATGCGACAGAAGACCTACTTGAATCCGTATTTGAGGCCGGACTGTCAGAAGACATGTTGAACGAACAAGCAGAGCGGCAGCGTCAAGAACAGAGAGAGTTGGATCGGCAGAATGATGACGAGTTGGCACAGACCGCAGCCAATCTACTCGAGCGTGTTTCTGATAACCAGACCTCAAAGTTCAAGAACAGTGCCTTCCTTGGGCTCATGAGGCAGCTTGCAGATCGTGAAATCAGAGTCGAAGGAGACAAAATGGTCCCTGTGAGTATAGCTAAGCTGCAACAAGTCAATTAACATACTCTTCTTGGTACAACTGCTAACAAGGCTTCATTAGACCAACACACATAACGATCTCAGCAATAACCATACCTCCGAGATGGTAGATAAGGATGGACAAGAAGTTGTTTCTCTTCTCAACCAGCCTGGCTCAATGATGGATCAAGGTAAGCATCAGCTCTTTCTCGCAAATGTCGGACTTCGACCTGACTCACTATCAAGATCCTGAATTCATGATGACAAGCCCTTTTGCATCTGCCGATGATTACTGAATAATGCTCTGATGATCCGATGTCCTTCAGATCGCAAAAGATACTGAATGTGTTCAACCCAGGTCGCAAAGCCAATGCACACTCGTATACTGCTGGGTGTTTCTTCAAGAATGACATGCAAGTGGAAGGACTCGCGTAACGATATGCAGGATGCTCGACGCGATCGCCTAGTACTACACTCGAGAAGCGGTCGACCAAAGCACTCACGTCTTGTCTTCTTGAGAACGCTTTGTGTTTATACCTCTCTAGCCACATATGGGGCAGACTTTACCTCTCTGATATGCGGGGAGGCAGAACTGGGGTGTCGGGTCTCGATATCCCGAGGACCGAGAGGCTTCTTGTCCTTTTAGCAGAGCGAGTCTCGAAAGAACCAATATTTTTCGTTTGAGATACCCTGACGACTTTTGAATGTCGTTCTGGAGGTCTGCTATGACCTGGAAGTATTTCTTCGTGTTTAGATTATTCGTCAATAACATGGTAGACATATAAAATGCCACTTAGAGAGGTTGTCATATGCCGCGACATTTCTCCGCACTTTAGCCCTCATTATCAACCGGCCTATCGGGCCGTATGCGAGCAGTCATAGTCGACTCAGCATTCTTACTTCACTTCTTTCTCTGAACATAACCTAGCAAAGCACAATCATGTCCAAACCTAAGGTTCTATACCTCGGCGAGGTTGTCCTGTATGTCTCAAGCTGTTTCGTGTCCTATCTTCGCACTACTGACATCAGCGCAGTGCTCACGAGAAGTGGGAGCAATTGACCCAAATGGCAGAGATCATAACTCCTAAAGCCACAAACAGAGAAGAGTTCATTGCCGAGTGCAAGAGTGGACGCTTCGACGATGTGATCGCTGCATACAGAACTTTCCCATCCGTCAGCATCACAGGCATCTTTGACGAGGAACTGGTGCAAGCAACTCCTAAGAGCTGGCGTTTCCTTGCACACAATGGCGCTGGATATGATCAAATAGACGCCCATGCCTGCGCTGCTAGAGACCCGCCACTTCTAGTCTCTAATATTCCTACTATTGCTGATGATAGCACTGCTGATACGGCCGTGTTCTTGATTCTTGGTGCTCTACGCAACCTCAATCCTTCCATGCAGGCTTTGCGTGAGGGCAAGTGGAAGGGCTCACCTCCTCCTGCTCTTGGTCATGATCCTCAGGGCAAGACCTTGGGTATCCTTGGTATGGGAGGCATTGGCAGGAACTTGAAGTTGAAAATGGATGTCTTTGGCATGAAGGCTATCTACCACAACAGAAGAAAGCTGAGCAGTGAAGACGCAGCTGGCGCCGAATACGTAAGCTTCGACGAACTGCTTGCGAGATCCGATGTCTTGAGCTTGAACCTGCCTTTGAACGTAAGTTTGGAAGTTCTCTCTGAAAGAAATTCACAATTCTGATGTTTTGAAACAGCCCAAAACACGTCACATTATTTCGACCGCCGAGTTTGCAAAGATGAAGAAGGGAGTGGTGATTGTGAATACAGCTCGCGGACCTGTCATGGATGAGGACGCATTGGTCAAAGCCCTGGACTCTGGCCATGTGGCTTCCTGCGGCTTGGATGTGTTTGAGGAAGAGCCTAAGGTTCACGAAGGTCTCATTCGCAACCCCAAGTGTGTCTTGGTGCCGCACATGGGCACATGGTGCGTGGAAACGCAGACTAGGATGGAGGAGTGGACTATTGGCAATGTGATGGAGGCTGTCACCAAGGGGAAACTCGTTAGTCCTGTACCAGAACACATGGATTTGCAATAGAAGGATATAGTAAATTGTATGAGAATCAATCATCCAGAAGTCTCGCATCACGTAACGATTCGTCTTGCAGAGCCTCGGTAGAGCTGTGCCGAGTGAGAGAGCACTTGCAACCCCGGATTGCAAGTTTCATGTGCGAGCAGGACGAAAGAGGAAAGTTTGTCCGTGTTTATGTTTTTGTTTACTTTGGTCAAAATTGTTTCAAGAAAAAAGTTCTGGAAGGTCGGCTTCGTCAAGCGGATTTCGAAGTCGCGCCATGTCTTTGTCAAATGTCTCTATCAGTCGGACTTTCAACCACAACACAAGATAGTAGCTCAAAGCAGTATGACGATCCCGATGAGAGTCGCTGATGACGCCGTTGCGTGATTCGTTTGATTAGATGCATGAAGATAGTGGCACGGGCCTGGATTGACCAAGATTGATTGGACGCAAGCGAGCAGGTCTAGCAAGGTGGGCTTGATGGTGGGGAAAGTCGAGTAAAGACATGGTGCATAGCGGCGTGGATCTGTCTAGCAATGCGACATTTATTAACGAAACAGCGCGAGAGCCAGACAGGTGTTTAAGAATGGACAGCTACATGTGCCAAACGAGGTACATGGCTTGACTGCACCTGGGCATACAGCACCAGGCCTCCCGCCGTTGCTTCACCGCTGCCACAAGACTAATAACACCCCGCAGTGCTGCCATGCTTCTCTCGTGACTAAGTAGCGCATAATATTTCTAATGTCTAGTTTCCGATCTGCCTTCTTGATCCTTGTCGCTCCCCAAGGGCTCTGCAACTAGGACAGGCGGCCAACATGCTGTCGACGCTGCTGAGGCCAAGGAAGAGGCGCGCAGACAAGTCGCCCTTCTCGAGCCCCTTTAACAGTTCGCCTCTGGCTGCGCGCAATGACTACGACCAGATCGACGACAATGAAGACGCAGACGATTATGACGAAGACGACGACGGCGGCGAAGATGACCTGGACGCACCGCTGTTGCCCATCTTCTCGGCCGCACACTTAGGTTTTTTCTATCGACCTCTGTGTTCGAGAGAGCTGTGCTGATTTCACACAACAGACAAGCTGCCCTTGTACAACATTACCCACTCCTGTCGCATTCTGATAGTGCAGAAATGCGAGACTACTCTCACTTGGGACCAACTGCGATCGCCCCAAGTCTCTCAGTTCTTGGTCAAACCCATCCAATCGCAAATCCGCAAAGATCACTTCAATCGAGCGACCATCTGCGCTCTCATTGCAAACTGTTTGCAGTTCCAGAAAGAGGCACAACAAGATGCAGGAAATGCCGGTGTGAGCAAGACAAGGGCAATGGTCTCGGAATTGCTGGCCATTCGCCTGCTGAAGGACTTTAATCTTCGCGAATTGATTGATGCCCTGAGCTACGACTTCAACCCACTTGAAGGGTTCGACGCTCCCGAGGGAGGCGCTCAGTTGAGGCAGTACAACAGGTCTGCGCGTATTTCAACCGTCGAGATCGCCATTCGTGCTCAGGCTAAGCGCTTCCTCGCCCACCCGCTGGTCGTACAACAGCTCGAGGCCATCTGGGCAGGAAGCATCGTCTTTCACTCAGCCGCCGACAACCTCCACCGCAAGCCGCCTACACCTCCTCCGACCAGAGGACGAAGTGGCTATGGCACAATTGTAAACAACTCTGACCCACAGCCAGCATCCACCAACAACTCACAACCTACCCTTAGACGAAGCGTCACCCTCTACAACCCTAAGGATGCTTCGCTGTTCAAGCTGTCTCGCCTTAGGGTACCTCGCTACAGACAGCTGTTCTCTACCATCTCTTTCGCCATCATGCTAGGCTTGTTCTTGGCTGTCTTGGTTGATCGTTCTACTGAGATTACTCCACTTGAGATTATTTTCTGGTTTTGGAGTGCTGGATACATGCTCGATGAACTCGTTGGTTTCTCCGAGCAAGGCTTCGGTCTTTACATTATGAGTGTGTGGAACGCTTTCGACTTGGGTATCTTGCTTTGCTTCTTCGCCTACTACGTACTCCGCCTCTACGGTATCTTGATACCTGCTGCACGCAAGCATTATACTGCGCACATGGCTTACGATGTTCTGGCATCTACTGCTGTACTGCTGTTTCCACGTGCATTCAACGTCTTGGATCATTACAAGTACTTTTCTCAACTGCTCATCGCTTTCCGTCTCATGGTTCAGGACATGATTGCTCTCCTGGTGCTCATATTCATTGCCTGTAGTGGTTTCTTTGTTGCATTCACGCTATCATTCAGCGAAGAGAAGGCAGAAGCGTCCAAGGTTGCATATGCATTGTGAGTCGATCAACACCTAATGTATTCGCAATTTCTAACGGAAACAGATTCCAGCTGACCATGGGTTTCACTCCCGCCGCCTGGGATCTCTGGCCAAAGTACAACCTCTTAGGCAAAGCCGTCTTGGTTGGCTTTCTCTTCCTCTGTCACTTCCTCATTGTGACAATTCTCATCACTGTTCTGACAAACTCGTTCATGGCTATCGTCCAAAATGCCAATGAGGAGCATCAGTTCCTCTTTGCTGTCAACACTATCTCTATGGTCAAGTCGGACGCTCTATTCTCATACATCCCGCCCACGAATCTGTTTGGTTGGGTAGTGTCGCCAATGCGCTACCTTATTCCATTCCGAAAATTTGTCAGATTCAACAGAACCATCATCAAAATCACACACCTCCCGATGTTGTTCGCCATATTCACTTATGAACGCTTGTTCCTTGTGCGCAACGCGTACACTCCTATGGATCTTGTCGAGCAAAAGGCACCTAGAAGAGGTCGTCTACCAGCCTTCACCATGAAGAATGCAGGTCCTTTCAGCCCTGGCACTCGTCTTCGTGAACCGTCCATTGTTTCTTTCCACAAAGACCGTGCCTTGGAGGAAGTCTTCCGCCGACCATTCGACATGACAACAAGGACGATATCTCAGCACTCGAACCCCGACCAACGAAAAGCGACTGTTGTAGACAATTGGATGCAAGATATGGGTGATGAGGGAGGTGCAAGTCCTCCAATGGAACAGCCACGCTCTGTCTTGGAGAGACTGGAGAACCGCAGACCAGGCATCCGTCGCGCTCATACGTCCGCCAACAGGACTGCTACAATCAAGCGCGACTTTTCCACGGCTTCCAGATCTGTCTTGTCTGACCCCGAAGATCTTGCTTCCACAATCTTCCCGAGACCTACACCAATGCGCATTGAGGAAGAGACTGATCTGGAGATGGAACGCGAGGATATGCCTCAAGAGACGGATGCTGATGGTGATGACGAGCTTCTGACCAACGACGGTGATAACATTACAGCCACTGGTTATGACCGAACGCCGACGGGCACTCCAGATCTTATCGAGAGGAAAGATCCGTCTCCAGACAAACCCAAAGCAAAGGACTATTTCGAGGGAGCGGACTTCCAGACTGCAAGTTCTGTTCCAAACGCTACGAGAGCACGCCTCATGAGTGGGGAGCACAAACGTGAGGGTCACCGCCGTGATGTGTCGCACGGTACTATGGTCTTCTCGCCGATTGTGGAGCAGGGATACACATCATCTGCCTCTGAACACGTACCCAAGCGCCCTACCACATCCAAACAGAACAGCGGCAGTTCAACACCGTTGGCCCCAATAACATCTCAGTCCAGTGGTCGTAAGACACCACGTACGACCAACCCCAGCAGGGTACGTCCCAACATGCCCAATCGACTCGCACAATATACTGCACCCAACATACGCTTCGATCGTTTCGGCGACTCGACACGTCGTGCAAACAGGCAGCCATCTTTCAATGCTCTCGCCCTTGACTTGGCATCCGACTTTGGCGATCATCACCGTCGTGAAATGACTCCAGAGCCGTTGTCGCCAGGCTATCAACCTAGCATCCCAGCAAGCTTCAGTGAGCAGATGCTCCGCGAACGTGAAATGGCTCTGGACAAGGAACGTCGCCGTCAAGAACAGCGGCGTCGTAGCCAAGAGGAAGAAAAGGGCATGGTGGGCAGAATCATGCTGACACGCATGAACACACTCGAGGAAGGTTTCCGAGAAATTCTTCGCGAGGTGCGTGACTTGGCACATGTCTCGCGTGGGACTAGTGACGCGGGTTTGTCAGGTATGGTCAATTCAAGGTCGTCGTTGGTGGTGCCGGCGTCGTCAGATCAGTCTAGACCAAAGACTCCTGTTAGCAGATCAGGAGGTGCGAGCGAGAGAGCTAGGAGTCCCAGAAAGGGCAAAGGCAAGAACAAGAGCAAGGGCAAAAACTCTACCAACGGCGGCAGCAGTGAAGCTGACCCGGTCAGTCCTTTGACTGTGCAAGAAGGTCCATCTCAGGCCACAAGCCCAATGATGCTGGATGAGCCTGAGACGCCCGCTACTGTCAGAGCATTGTCCACACACGCTGAGGAAGAACCCAACAATGATCAAAATGACACCGGAAAAGAGTAGAGTAAATTGTACTTTGGTTCTCTAGACATGGAGTACATATGGTAGAGAAGTGATAAGACGAACCAGATGTAAACTATAGTCCACGGCGGCATAATTGCTTATTAATGCAAGTGCGATTCAAAGCAAATTTCACGTTCAGCGTGAAGACGATTGTGTAGTACAGCAGTCCACATTGATGTTCATGATGCAAAGGCATGGTGACTTTTCAGTGATCAGGTTTCACCAGCATGAACCAGGTCAGGGTCGTACCTGCAGCATATTTCTGTCGGCCTGTTGTGAGCAGTAGTGATTAGCATAGAGTTGCGCTAGGTTCAGCATTGCATGGTGTGATCAGAACATGGTTGACAATCTGTACTTCGTGATGTCGTGATGCAGCAGCTTAAGCTATCCGAGTAAGGAAATGCCTGTTAATCGCTGAGATAGAGTATTAGTGTCGAAACCAAGAACATGAAACCGCTACAAAGTCCTTGATATGACAAGCGATCACACAGAGATCTGGCCAAACTATAACTGTAGACAAGAACATGCACACGCACAATAGCCAAAGAGAAGCACAGTATTGTTAGGAAAGAGGTGGTGTAGAGCTGCAAGTTGAGTGAGTGCCAAGGCCATGGCTGCCGCGCTCAAACAGGTTGACTCAGTTGCTTTCGCTTCCTACTTTCTGGAAGGCTCGCTCGCTTACTCCCATTCTTTTGACCATCGTCGCTTCAGCCCCCCGAACTGAAGCAGTTGTCTCGAGTGTTAAGCGAGCTCGCAACCTGCCAAGCCACATCATTGGCCCGAGGCTTGCGGCGCGACTGACGTGTGTCTTGTTGATTGCTCGTTGAATAGATTCGGCTCGGCTGAGTCGATTGGAGGCGCGCCTTGGGTAGCTTCGAGGAATCGAGGAACCATGGCAGAAGACAATACAGATGCCGTGCTGCGGCTGCAGTCACATCAGTCGCTTCCACCACCGCCGCCGCCGGCTCTTAGGGACGCCCGAGACGACGCGCCGCAGGAACGTGACCAGACATCGACGCCGCATAGCGACCAACACCCCGTACAGCCCCCAGCAGTCCCGGTCAACGCGTCGGAACAACCACATATCAATCAGCAAGAGAGCAGTCAGCGCCCGGCTGTGCCAACACAAGACGCGTCGGCTGTGTCTGATCCGGCGCAAAGCCACGTCTCGCAGCATTCGACGCCGACCCTGCCGCCTATGAACTACCAGCATCATCCTACGGCGCATACCCCGGCACCCGTCTCTGCCACAGCGCCAGTCCATGCCCAGAACGGTCACCACCCGCAACATCACCAACCTCCACCACCACAACATCTTCCTCATCCCGCGCCGGCGCACATCACCAATGGAACACCTTCCCAATACCCACCACATGGTCATGCTCCCCCACCGCCAAATTACACATACCCTTCAGAAGCAGGCATGCAACAAGCTTCACCGAACATGCAGTCCAACGGAGGGCCCGTTAATGGCTACGCACCTCACATGGGCTACCAGGTACCAGTTGGAACACCGCACCTAAATGCAAATCAGCTTCCAGGAACACGACACAAGAAGGAGATCAAGCGTCGTACAAAAACTGGCTGTTTGACATGCCGCAAACGAAGGATAAAATGTGACGAAGGTCATCCTGCCTGTCGCAACTGCCAGAAGAGCAAGCGAGAGTGTCTAGGCTACGATCCCATCTTCAAGTCTCAAGCCTCGCCGCCGACCATTCAACCCGCTCCAGGCATCTTCCCTCCACAACAACCTCAGCAGCAGCAGCAGCAGCCGCAACAGCAGCAAGCCAAGCATGAGCCACAGATGCCTCCGGAACGTTATGCGAATGTTCCTCAGGGATACATGCCTGCAGCGAGTGCCGGATACTCACCTGCTACAGCCATGCAACCGCCAGTTGATTTTGGTGCCCAAATCGATCCTGCCTTGGGCCCTGCGAACTCGGCAGTGGCTCCTCCTCCTGTACAACAACAACCACCTCCTCCACCGCCGCCGCCGCCACACGAAGAATACACAACTAGTCTACACCCACAACGAACTGGTATCTTGAAGTCTTGCATCTCTGAGTCTGTTCTTTGCTAATATGTCGTAGTACGTCTTGTTACGATGGAGTCACTATGCAGCCTTGACAACATCCCGCCAACACTGCCCCCACACAATCCTAATCCTCTTGCGTCGCATGAGATGGAACAGATCCGTCTCATGTATCTTGCAGAATACGCTTCTGGACTGGATCGTTTCTTCGAAACCACCTGGTACACGGATCATGGCTTCAATCTTGTCGCCGGAAACCACGACCTGTTACGTTATTTCATGTACTGCATCGAGCGCTTCTCACATGCTCAGAATGGCGGTGGCTCACACGGTCTCACATCTTTGGAAGCTCGCCTCGTCTGGCAACTGGGCTGTCTGCCTCGTGCTATTCCCTCAAACGCGACTTCTCCATACCTGAATAATCTTCTTCAACGTCTAGCCATAGTAGAAAACCTACTTTGCGGCACTTTCTTGGATCCTAACATGGTTCCCATACAACCCCCAGCCAACCCCCCGGATCCAAAACTTGTCGAACAATACACTCAATATCTGCAAGATGCCTTCTGGCACCAGCTAGGTCGCTTTGTCAGCATTCACGACGACATCATCTCACCTGATGCGGCACAACAGATCGCTACAGCTCTTGCAGCTATGCGCAATATACTTTCCATGCTCGAGAACCGTGACGTCCTTTACTCGATGGCTATTGCTCGTCATTTTGGTGGTCGTATGGTTGACTATATCGAGAGCAAGATCCTGGTTTCGAAGAGTGCGGAGCCAGATGATCCTATTGCAAAACTTGCCGTTGCAATGAATTTCATTCGTGACGAAGACTCTCAAGGCACTACACAAGTTGTACAGAGGTTGTGTGGTATGTGCAGAAGGAGTTGGCAGCTGCAACGGCAGAATACACAGCCTGCATAGAGTGCGATCTGGGTACTTCCTCTGCGTTAGAGAAGGATGACCGTGTTTTGTGCATTCGTTTTTCATGATACCATGCCTTCGCGATATTACATAGGCTTCTGCTGTTCATCTCAGACATTACGTCCCGTATCTGCCTTCTTGCAGACGTTCTTTTCCATTTCTTTCAAACTGATCCTCTTTTCGTCTGTGTCTTGAATTGCAATGTGCGGGTATGACCAGCCTTGACTGTGACTCTGCGGGTCTCACTATATGTTCTATAAAAAGCTCAAAGATCAATATTATGAGTCCACAGTCCGTTATGTCAGACCAACACGAGACTGGTCGTGTGTCCAAGACGTAGATCAACCGGTGACCTGCCGGTCAGGGCCGAGAGTAACCACTTGAAAGGACAACAGGGTTTGCTTGTTTGACACATGGTCAAACAAATAAGACTGGTAGTTCACGTTTGACCTAGCAGTGGATCTACTTTCCGTATACAGTCATAGGGTTTGCTAACAACAAGACAAGCCAGTGAGGTGTCACACGGACGGAGATTTGAAGGTCATCGTCATCGTCGTCCTTGTTCAAATCGCAAGGATTCAAACAAAGGATAGGATTCTCGTATCCATGGTCAACCGTTCATCCTCCTGATAGCGCATTTCCAACATCACAAGTGGGCTCGGAAATGAAGAGGGGTTTATGATGTTGTTGCGGAGGTCGAGAATCTAAGGACTGTTTGATGGCTCTGGCGGAGTCGTGGCAATTGCGGATCCCTCCTGTTCTTTGTTGGCCAGGGACCAGGCAGCGTCTTCCCCTGTCCCCCGCATGCACATCGAGTCAACGACCGAATGTCGATGGAACTTTCAAGGAGATGATCGCGAGTCAAACTGGTAAACAAAGATGTCATGGTGCACCCAAAATACTGCTCATGTTGCAATAGCGCATCTGCTTCGATAGCTCGAGCGCGATCAAGGTTGTCGGTGCGATTTGCCCTCCCGTATTCGCCTTCAACTTACCAAGGCTTTCGCTCCCTGATGGGACACAACGGTTGCATGTTTGTTTGATATTAGACCGTTGCAGCCATGAAAAGGCTCTGGACGAGTTGGGAGTGCGCCGCAAGCCATAGCGTCTTTCTCCAGGAAACTACAGTGGGCATTGTCAATCGCAGGCAGAGTTCTCACAGGCGTCTCTCGAAGAATCACAATTTTCGTCAACTGCACTCGAGTCTGCTCACAGGATATGCAGCATCTAGAATTTTCCATGCTGCTACAAAACAATGCCAATCCAACAGTCATTCAGGCACAGCAACGCTTCGCTTCGTTTAGCGTCAGGAGAACTCTATCCGGATTGGCTGCGCTTCCAACGTCTTTCGATGTCTGGCATCATGGGGAGGTGACCTTCGCCCTTTGACAACATGGATCCTCCGCCAACGAGAGTTCAACCGTCTAGCCTGCTATGGATATGCTTGTTTCCATGTTATCGTTGCAAGATGAGCCAAGTAACGGTGCTGCTGCCCGGTAAGGAGGAGATTGCTCTGCCAGAGGCAACTGCACCGTTGCAAGCACAAGCAACAGAGTACGTGGAGGGTAAGTGGCCTCCCCAAAGGGTAAGAAACCTGTATATAAGGCACTATCACTTCCCAGCCATCCAATTCTTTTTCATCATCACAGCATATCAGAAAGACAACAGCTCCTCACCAGCCTATCCAGTCACCTAATTATAATACTCAGGCTTCAGCCGTCCATTCTTTGAACAACCACAACACTCGCTACCAATAATATCCTAATTATTACCCCCTTCAAACCAACAAAAATGCCTTCCATCAGCAACATCGTCGCCGCCATGGCCTTCACTGCCGGTATGGCCTCTGCCATCCCCCAGTACCAGAACGTCAGCAGCTCTGCTCCCATTGCCTCTGCCAGCAAGAACTCCAGCTCTTCTGCCAGCGCTTCCAAGACCTCGTCTGCCTCTGGCATGGCCACTCTCCCCGCTCTTGCTGAGTCTGCCTTCTGCCCCAAGCTCAACGGTGCTCTCGTTGGCGACTTCTTGATTGAGTGCGGCACCACCCACTTCGGTACCATCCTCTCCGTTGGCAACGGCACCGTCGCTGTCGCCAAGCGTGCTGTCTACACCTCTCTCGGTGACTGCATCAACCTCTGTGAGGAGACCACCTCCTGTGTTGGTACTGCCTTCAACACTGCCGCCAGAACCTGCACCCTCTACTCTGAGGTCGGCCAGGCTGTCGCTGCTGACAACACTGACTTCGCCGTCTTGACCAACCCCAACGGTACCCCCGTCCCCGCTGGCGGTTCCGCTACCAGCACCGTCTTCTCGACCCAGGTCGTTACCATCTCCAGCTGTGCTCCTATCGTCACCAACTGCCCCCTCAAGAACGGACAGTCCGTTATCACCCAGGTATGCAGTGTTCCCACAACCAACATTTGATCTCCTGCTAATTTTCCCAGGTTGTTCCCGTCACCTCCACTGAGTACATCTGCCCCGCTGCCACAACCGTGCCAGCTTCAGCTGTCGCCTGTGGCTGTGCTGCCGTCCCCGTTACTGTTACTCAGTACGCTCCTTCTTCTGGCTCCATGGTCCCCGTCCAGACTGTCGTTGTCAACAGCCCTGTCCCCACTGCCACCCAGCTTACTACCATCGTTTGCACCAGCTGTGCTAAGCCCACTGCTGCCATGAACAACGGCTCTGGCAACATGGGCGGTGCCATCACCTCCACCGTCACTGTCTGCAACAGCGGCAAGTGCTCTGCTGTCGCCACCACCATGGCCGTTGCCTCTGCCACCACCTCCCAGATGGCCGTCTACACTGGTGCCGCCGACTCCGTCAAGGCCGGTTTCGCCCTTGTCCTTGCCGGTGCTGCCCTTGTCCTCTAAGCATTTCCACCAACTTCTCTTTGAAGGGGGCTTGAATGATCCGATGTTATTACTAATCCAGAAAAAAACACTTTAAAAACGAACAAAAAAGATCTAGCCTTTACTTGGCTGATGACCATCCTGGGTTTATACTTACTTGGCAAGTATTTGCACAGGACTGGACTGATGGGGAGCTGTCAATGATAGACAAGGAACTGATCTCTTTCTGATTTACGCTGCTGTTTGATCTCTCTTCTAGAGAGATACGGGGATGAGTGTTGGTGGTTTGGTGGTTAGTTTTTCTGATTTTTGATTTCAACTTTCTTGATTTTTGTACAAGAGTCATTGCAATCTACAAAATCTTTGTTCACAAAAAAACACATGCTTGCCTCTGCTTTTCGCTCAATCGTGATGGTACTTAGTGCTCAAGGATATAACCACTATGGTTTGACACAACAACTGCCACAAACGAATTCCTTCGAACCATTGAAAGTATATCAAAGCCACCAAAAGACACATCGCAAGATCTCTTACCTTATGGTTTCGTAAAAGAGGAGTGTGACGACCGTTTGCGGGATCAATTTATCAAATGTAACGTCTGCATGGTCGTCTGAAACTCCCTCGGACGATGGATGGATGGTTCGAGCAATGAAGCCGAGCAAGCATCTTTTGCCTGTGCTATTCCCGGCTGTCGAACGAGCATTTGATCGAGTCATTGTAATGCCGCGTTCGCACGATGATAACAGTCAGTTAAATGAGCGGCGGCTAAATGATGGCAGGAGCTTTTGGTGTCTTGAGGTCCTTTCCTCTCAGGCTGTTCGAAATGGAGGAGCGCTCATCCTCACGATGAAAAGGCTTTTCAAGAGCTCATCGCTTGTTGACAGTCTAGTATAGATAGTATCCAGAGGTAGTGAATTCAATTGTCTCTCTCTGCCTTGAATTGATCGCAACAATGACTTTCGACACCAGAAGATCAATCAATGATGTTTTTATGCGCACTTGAAAGAAAGGAAGCAGCACCAGTGTCAACCAACATTGGAAAGATTCATTTCTGGACATTCAACGGACTTGTTTATGCTCCTGCTGTGGTTGACGACTCAAGATAGTGAGCAACTAGTATGATTAGCCCAGGGGAGGCATGAGTTGTCAAAGCCGCTTAGTGGTCAAGCGAACATACTTCTTTGCCGATCTTATGGATAGACCAATTCCTTCTTAATCAACGGGGGCATGATAAGTCATCGAAACTTATATTTGCCTCTCGAGCATGGGTTTGGCCACAAATAATAGTTTACATGACGGTCCAGCGGAGGAGCTAAAGAGTTGCCCTTTGAACGCGCTTTGCAGCACATCGAGATTCAATCAAGAGTACGGATGTCACATAGCGACTTGACATGAAAGATAGCAGCAGCATTATGAGTAGAAAGATAGTCAGTCTTGTAGCGATTCAGTATAGGCCACTGCATCTAGGGTGTTCATCGAGTGTCCTCTGTGATGGTGATGATGGGTATGACCAGGGTCACTCGAGCAGCCACGAGACTTGTACGGATATCTCTCTCTGAAAAGTCTCAAGACTGAGACTCCTCTCCCTTCGCAGCTACAGAACCATCATACACTGCTATAATGCACGATTTATTGTTGGCCATGAGTCTAACCCTTGATGTGAGACTCACCGTAACCATGATCTCTTTGTAAACGTATTGTGCAATTATCTAACTACACAATAGCAGCCTACCACATGGAGAGGCGGATTTGCTTCTCGAACACTTTATATAGTATTCTGAAGTGCAATCAAATTTGCGAGTATCCTGAACACGATCGACAATAAGCATCTTGTGACATGTGACGACTTAAACATTTCTACGGCCGAAGGATCCGAATGGACGAAGATCATCTAGGACGCTTCGTTCAGCATAGCCTCAAGCGTCATACCACGATGGCGATCAATGAAAGCTTGTATCCGTTGCTTATATAGTCACTGTCCCTCTCCCCAGTCTTCTCCGGTAGCGGTCCCGAGCATCAACACCAGTATCTTTATCACCAACCACAATATCAATATTGTTGAGAAACACCATCACTATGTCAGGTTTCGCAATCAACGGCGTCTACCCAGAGTTCAAGGGAGAAACGCCTTACATGCCTGAAGACTTTGCAGACCAGTATCCCAACGATCCTGAGAGACAAAAACAAGCAGCCGATCGCAAAAATCAAGCCATGGCTCAAGGAAAGGAGAAGAAGTCGCACCCTTCATTTGCACAAACGGCGAAAGGATTGTTCAAGAAGAAGAGTCATGGTGGGAGTGAAGAGATCGAGCTTGTGAATGAGCAGGCTAAGTGACAAGGTAATATTCAGATACCTTCTAAAGGTGATCAAGCGATGCTGAGAACCTTCTTTATAGGTCGTTCAAGCGTCACTGAGGGCTGTGTTCATGAGTAAATTGTTAAGAATATTTATACAGATATCATGATAGATACAACATGGTAGCGAAAAAGACCCAAAACTCCAGGCTTTTTCCTCAATTATATTACAAAGAGTCAATGAATCTACTCTCCAATGTTAGGCGGACGGCCATCAGCCGCTCTCGTGCTCTCAGGAACAAAGTCTGTGCCTGAAACATCGTGGATACCGTGAGTAGCAGTGGCAGGAGGTACCTGCATGTTCTCGACACGGCGTTCGCTCTCCATTCCAGCAGCATCTGCCTTCTTAATGCCACGAGCGCCGGAGGTCAGAGCGAGGGCATCTGCGGTGACGAGTTCCTCGTTCTCAGGGGGTGTCCAGCTCGAACTCTTCCAGGGCTTGACGTGGAGGATGTACATGGTGTCAATTTCTTCCAGAGTACGTCCTTGATGTTCACAGAGGAAGAAGTAGGCTACGAATGCGCCTGCAAAGTTACAGGCAGCGAAAACGTAGCCGTAGCGGTAGTCGATATCGGCGGTGATAAATGAGGTAAAGAATCTAGGTTCATGTTAGCAAAATATGAATATAGATGATGGAATAGGACTTCCTTACGCAATCAAGAAGTTCCAGATCTTTTGGGGTGTTAGCATGGTTCTAGAAATACACTTTGAGTGTACTTACCCAGTTGGAAGCTGTGGCGATACCCATGGCCTTTGCGCGGTAGCGGGTGGGATAAAGCTCTCCCACAACACACCATACGATCGGAGCCCAGGTAGTAGCGTATCCTGCAATGAACAGGCAGGCGAAGACGATCATTACTGTACCAGCAGTGTGTGTGTTTTTACCTGCATGGAGTTCGAAATGTCCAACACTAGCAAAGACCATAAACATTATAAACATCCAGAAGCCACCAAAGATGAGAGCTTTGCGACGTCCAACGTTCTCGACGACCCAGAGACCGCCAAAGGTGCAGACGAAGTTGACAGCACCGAGAATCGTGGCTGTAACGAAGCTGTCGCTGATGCCGACTGAGTCGAAGATGGACGTTCCATAGTAGAAGAAGAAGTTGGCACCAGTCAACTGCTGGAGCATTTGTAGACCAGCTCCAAGAAGAACACGGTATGTCATGCGAGGACCAGTAAAGACTTCGTACCAGGGGTGGTGGCCACCTTGTTGCTCGACATCAAACTGTAAATCAAAGCGTTAGCGTGTTTTTCGTCATATAGAAACGCTTGTGACGATACCTTAGCCTTGATCTCTCTCAGCTCCCTGTTAACAGCCGAGTGGTTCTGTGAGGTTCCGTAAACACCGGCGATAGTTTCTCTAGCCTTTTCAACATTTCCTCGGCGGTAAACCCAGCGAGGACTTTCCGGGAGTAGCCAGATGCCTGTAGCCATAACGACAGACCAAACGAAGCCAATGCCCATAGTGATACGCCACGAAGCAGGTCCATTAATGTTCTTGGTACCGAGGTTGATAGCATCTGCGACCAGGATACCAAGAGTGATGAAAAGCTGATAACAAGACACCATGCTACCGCGGATGTTCTTAGGGGCAGTTTCCTATCAAGCAAATTAGCATAATGCTGCTGTGTCGCATGTCAATAGGTCAACTTACACTCATGTACATAGGAGTCAAGACGGAAAGTGCACCGACACCAAGTCCAGCGACCCATCTGCCAATTGCAATCTGGTACCAGTGGTGCGTTGATGTCATCTGTACGATCATACCAATCCAGAAGACGATGTTGCCAATCAGGATACACATCCGGCGTCCAAGCCTATCGGCGATGGGCGCAGCAATGATAGCTCCGAGTAGAGTACCGATAGACAACAGGCCAACAATTGTACCTTCTCTCGAGGAAGAGAATGCTCCATTCTCACCGAAGCGGTCTAAGAAGTCTCTCATTTCGAGGAAACCAGAGATCTGGATATCAATTTGATCAGCAAAATTCTATGTGCATCTGCAATCTGACTGCTTACCTGACCAGTATCATAACCAAAGATCATACCACCAAGGGAAACGATCAAGACCATAGCAATGACTTTGAAGTTGTAGATATGTGTAGGTCCATCATCCTCCATTCCTTTTTCTGTGGTGTCCATGGTTCGCTGAGCAGTTGTTGGCGGTGTCGTCGTACCGCTGTGGAAGGAGGCATCGTCCTCCTTGTCCTTCTTACTGAACAAACCCATGTTGGCGGCTAAGGGCTATACCAACGCGGAGAAGGTTTGGGGTTGCTGTGTGGGATATCACAAAATGTGGAAAAGGACCGAAAAGTTGTATGCGGAGCATTCGTGGAGAACTGAGGATATATATTTCGAAGACGATCTTCATGAATTTTCTTTACTCAATAATCATCATCTCGCAGGACCCGCGAACTGAGGTCATACCGTCTCAGGGCCAACGATACGACCTTCGGAATGCAACTAAACCGGGTACCTTGAGCATCCTTCGCGAGACCCGTGATCGATATTTCGTCGGCCGAGCACATCTTTTAGCCAGGACTTACCAATTCTCCGCCGTGAACTGTATTTTCTAGACACAGCACGATGTCATTGACAATATGCGACGTCATGGCTGGGAACTTTTGAAGAGACCTCGTGCCGTGCACGAGGACCCGGCCATATCCCATTGGTCGGCATCCCGACGAAACGATCGGATCACGGGCTTGGCTTTTGCAGGGCTGCAGAAGCAGAATAACTTTCTACCAACCTTCTCTCTGCGTCATCATAAATCAATACTTTACTGTTGTACACAGGAACAACGACTATGCGCCAGAGCTGAAGGCATTTGCTTGCACAGCAAAGTCTCTCGATTGATGCGCGCAGAGAGGAAACTGCCCCACTTCTCTTGAGGTGAACCATGGAGAGCGTTGTGGAGAGGGCGTGGGAACTTCAGTGGAGACTCCTCCAGTCCTCAAGCGAAAATCTCACCGCGCAAAGAGATCGGCTTGAACTCGTATCAAAAGCTTTATATCAGCCGATCACCTTGCCCAACGGACTTCGTGAGATGCCTTGTTGGACAACTCGGCAAGCCGGCCACATCCACGTCCTACGCGCAACGACAACTGATTAAGCATCCGACCGAAGAACACTGCCACAGACCGGCTAAGAGATCCGAGTTCTATCGGAAGCCGAATGCGGGTACTTGAGATGCGGCAGTTGTATCTGCCTCCAGGAGTACCTTCAGACGTCTTGACATATGACGAACAATCAGCACTGCACAGACTCTGCCCACGTAAGCACGGTTTTAGGGCAAGACGGTGAGATATCGACCTGTTCTGAACCCAAACACTCTGAGACTACCTAGGTCCTCATGCACTCAAACATGTAAGGTGTATACCATGGGAATACACAATATCACCAGGACCCAGAACAGCGTCCGATAGAAAGCGATGATTGATCAGCTCTGTGGATACGCCACTGCTTCTAAGATTATTTTTGTAGTGTACACTTCGCTCCCTGCTGTAGCTGAAGCACGGTGGAAGTTGTAGGCTTTCGAGATATGGAAAAGAAGTGATGGTCATCATGAATGTCACTGACCGCCATATATCTAGTTTGGTATTTCGTCAACACTCCGGACATCCTCCGACTTTGAGACGTTGATCTTGTCTCTAGTATTTTTGCTATGTGGATAGACGTCCTTCCTCAAGCGATTGATGCCTCCTAAAGGTCTATGTGCGGCTAAACCCCTCCACGCATCCAAGGACATATGATCCTCCCAATAGACCCGTCGTTCCTGACTGAAGCTGTTTTGCGCAGGGAAAGTAATGATACCTAGGGATTGATAAGGACTTGTAGCCTCATCCCACACCACACTTCCATCCTCAGTAGGATGATGAGCTGGATCGGTCCCAAGTTGGATCTACATATTGTGAGTCAATACTCTGCTTTGTTTCACGGGCGAACTTTCTCACCTTGAACTCGTATTTGGCTTCTTTGCCACCAAAGTAGTCGAACAACCAGTCCGACAATACACACGATGGGTCATCGTTCTTGACTTTGTCAACGGCTGCTTTCTGAGCCTCTAGCACAGGAAAAAGAGCCATATGTCCGTAGTATCTGCCAAATCGGAATGCTGACTGGGTGTACATGGAATGAGATATGATGTTGGTGTTCGGAAGCATATAAGGGGCATGCTGCTTCACCAGATCCGTTCTCATCTTCAAATGTCTGCCCAAGGCTGCAGGATCGTCAAAGTACTTCTCGCGCAGACTCATGATGTCTAGAGTCGTGTCGATGTCTGTCAGTTCAATGCTAGGAGCATTGTTGAAAAAGAAATCCTGTGTATTGACAGAGTCGTCGACGCCTTCCAATCGAGGTCCAATGACACCAAAGACTTTCAGACCTAAACCGCGAGGACCAGCTTCCTGGTCACGTTGAAGAAGATACGGTTCATTTGCATATCTTGCGGCAATATCATAGGTCTTGCCTGGCTCTGCAAAAATGCCTTGACGAAGATGCTCTGGCAGATCTTCGTGGACTTGCAGCGTACCCTTGACAATACCCTGCGTCTTGACATGGGTTGCTCTGAATGCTTTCCTGTGGAGATCGAAGTTGTGCTTTTGCATACGCGCCATGACCTCTTTGATACGCTGTACTTTCTCTTGCTCGTCTGGCTTGATGGTTTCTACACCTTCAGCGTCCCAGGCAAGGTAGGCGTCATTGGGTGGTGCGCTGGACAGACTACGCTTGACGTCGGTCCAAGCTGAGCTCACAGTCTCCTTCAATGCTTCTGTCATGGTTGATTATAGTATATGTGGACTGAGTAAGGAGCCTCACAGGCAGGTCCCACGGAGTTCATTCCTTTTGATGGAATATCTATCACCGTACGTCATCGAAACGGTAGCTGCCGGAACTGCCCAGCTGTATGAAATATGTCGCGTATGCAAATGCAAAAATGAAGCTTCAAGATTTGCGTCTCGTTGACGAAAATCGCGTTGTCGTTCTCCGTCGGCGGTCCGTTATATTTCAAGGAGGTCTGGTGGTGTATAGACGAATCATCTCTCATGAGATGCGAACCGAAGTAACAGATTTGGAACGCTTAGAATGAAGTGCTCCTACCACAACACAGATTGTTGAATTTCTGCTTCTGAACGTGAATAGAACTCGCATATCGGTCATGGGTTGGTTCATTAGCAACCAAGTTGTGCACTGGTCGAAGCACAGGGCCGTTACCGACAGACTGGGTCTCCTAGAAGCTCTTACGGCCGAGTACGTACGGCCGACACGTATATTCGACTCTTCCTATATCCCATCAACCATGTTCATCTAGTGCCTGTACACCTAGATCATATAGTGCTGTTGAGCACTCAGCTTGCAACGGCAATACCTCTGGATACCTTGGTACATGCAGATGGAGACAGCTCTGAAGAGTTGACGTGATACCGTTGGACGACCTCAAAATTTGGGACACTAAAAGCCAGAAACGCGTTTTGCTAGGCTGTGTGCAGGCTTGCTGTGAAAGACTTTTTTTCTGAGGCGACCAGTTCGCTATTGCAGGGTGACAAAGATTGTCTGAGTACTACTTGTAGGACAGAGCAGAATGTAAGCAAAGAGATACGTTTGGCAGAACGTTCTGACGCCAGCTGGATTCGTGTTGTTTGCCCTATCTGAATGTGATTCTTCTCGTGGACGGTTTGGCGAACGACCCGACAGAGTGGTAGCTTTGATGATGAATGTTTCTAGAGCATCTGCAAGGGTGACGCATCTTTCAGCTGATTCCGAGATCAGCACGAAGTTCTTCGGAGGTCAGAGCATTCGGCATGTTCTCCCTTTCGATGTCGCTACACCATGCTCATATGAGCCCGTAATTGCTCTCGAACCGCCTCACATATCTACGAAAGTATGGCCTTCCTATGGCCTCCTCCAGGCGGTATGGGTCGACGTGTCAGTTTGTGACGAATCTAGCAAAGCTCACATCCCAGGCCAAACAGACTTGTCCAGTCGCGCCCCTCGATGGAAGACCAACTCCGAGTTCTTTCGAACTGAGAAGACTTAAGAGCGGCCTGTCAACCTGGCCTACGACCTCGAGTACGCTTCCGTACAATGACGACAATCTGCTCCATCGATCAGGCCTTCGGACGTCTATGCCCAATCAACTGGAGGAGGAAGACGTCTGCTAGGATCGGGAATATATGAGGAGCCTCCATTGTCAACTCGATTTTGCCCCCTCTCGTTCCTTTGCCCCCAGACGGCAAACCTGCGACACTGATTAGTCAAGGCCCATCTATGGACCCGCCGGTACACTTACAATGGGATGTAGAGTTGCAGATTCGTGTCTGACATCTCCCTTTCACAACCAGCAATCAGCTCTTCGAAGTCGACTTCTTGCATTCCAGCCCGACGACAGTGCCATATACCCAAAGACCTTAGAGTTTGCAAAGCTATCCGCTTCATATCCCTGCCTATCTCCCTCAAGCGAGGGTCTTGGTGCCATTCCCCGACAGGCAGCTGCTTAGGTTCCATGGATATGTTGACAAATCCGGCGTTGGCCATGTACCTCGACAATTCCGTTCCAACTCTTGGATCTTTGTTGTGCCTTTCCAAGGCCTGACTATAGATGTTCCACCATCTTGGAAGATATTGCAAAGGTCTTCCACTACGCGATTGGACATGGAAATGAGCTTCGAGCATCTGAAGCCAGCCGCCTCTTCTCAATCGGTCGTGGAGGTCTTGTACATACGCCCCCCATCTGGTTGAATCGATACTGTCTGCAAGGAAGCGTGAGTTGACAAGGTCATACTTGTCTCTGGCAAGTTCTTCCTGATCGTAGCGAAAGGCGACGTTGAGGTTCCATATTTTCTTCACCACTCCGGGCGACGATCCTTCGGTATGGAAGATGTCGACAGCGACTACCTTTCAGCAGGTTAGACGAGCTTAGTGTGAAGACACGACTCCATCGCTATCATGGCTTACCTGGCATGCAAAGTCATCGTCCTCGGAGCTAGACGATCCTGGCCCTAGCTCTGATTTTTCCATCACCTCTTCGGCCCATTCAATGCCACTGCCACTCCCACAGTCTAGTACAAATTCCGGAGTCAAGTCGGTTGGCAGAAAAAGACGTCTTTCGAACAGTCGAGCGATGATGTCGTAGAAGTCGGCTTGTCGGTTGAGTTCATCCTTTCAACAAGTCAGCCTTTGCGATCGCAAGACCGTGACAGCCTGCAACCCCTGAACTGCTCTGCAACTTCGTGGTCTTGTCTTATCATGTCTCTTCGGGATTTCCATGAACAACACAGTCCAGCTTGCCCTCTAGTGGACTTCTGCTGATACGCAGTCGCGTTGGGATATCGGTATTGCAAGCAGAAGATTATCCTGTACCATATGATACCCACTGTCAGGCTTTGGAAGCCCATTGATCACTCACATCATCAATAGGTACACAGCGTATACCATGCTGAACTGAGAAAGCTAAGAAGTCTCTGCCGTATTCGTGCACTGAGGCACCACTCCGAGGTTGAGGCTGGGAGTTGGAAGTCATGCTGCTGTAACTATGTGACAACCCGACTGTGCTTCGTCACCTCTCAAGAGGGAGAAAAAGGTCCGTTCACGTTGTCCGGATATGCCAAAGTCAGTGCAAGAATCGAGTCAAGTCGCAACCTCAAGTGTGAACTTTTGGCAGCGACGAAGGATGAACAATTGGCAACTTATCAAGGTTGGCAACGCAGTGACACACGTTCACAAAACTCCTGCCAATTTACTTGTCCGATGCGAACGCTGTGCCTCGGGGTGCAAAGCCTATGTTTCCGAGGAAGTGCAAGACAAGCCGACGAACGTTGTGCGTTATTGCCATAGAGAAATTACACTCAACAGCGGAGCCACTTCAATATGATTCAGGCGACTTGCTCGGCTATCACAAAGCCTGACCCTCTGGTCGTGTGCGGAGCTGCTGACATGATCTTCCCACAGCCGACAAGCATTGACATCTGAAGACAACATTCGAGTCGCTTTGCCAGGATGAGCATGCCTATGTGGCATCTAAGTTTGATATGTTTGTTTTGCTGATCTGTATTGCATGGGCAAGCAGGTCGATGAGAGAACGCCATGCAAGCACGTACTCGTGGCTGTACCCACTTCGGAGCGATCAATCTACAGGTGGTACCTGGAGACATGTCAAGACAACCTTGTTTGGAGCCGGTACCGTCATCAATTTAGCATGTGTGCTGCAAGCGTCATGTGGCTGTCAGTACGCAACATCCTTCAGACTTCTACTCAGAGCACGGTACGTTGCATAGTGACCATCCTACTGGTCAATCAGACAGTCGCCCTGCGTACTCTAACAGTCGTCCAATGAGCAGCACGTCGCAGTGTTGCTCCGAACTCCTGCAATCCAAACACATGGTGTAGCACTGTTGATTGTAACCACCCGCAGCTGTCAAGTATATGCTTGCTGTGCTCTGAGAAGATAGCGCAAGCAGGGGCCTCCAGCTACTGGTCGCTCAGCCAGATTTTCGCACAAACCTTGGGTCCGGTCCTTCACCGACTCCATGGTTGCGGTGCTTGCAATGCGCTTCTGCCGTTTCCCATGAGAAGACACGGGAAGATCTCCCTCACACACACACACACACACACACACTACACATCGCACTATCGAGGACTTTGAACGGCAAGAACCCGTCTGCGCTTGTCTCCTTCCCTTTTCATCCAGTCATGGATCGCACTCTGGAAGTCGAAGAAGGATCCCGCACTGGTCAGTGCGCCGGATGAACGTCTGGTCTTGATCAGTAAACACGACGCATATTTCTAACCTCCGGGTACTGCCATATCGACACTCTGACGGAGACGTCTAACGTAGACTGTTGAGCTTTGACCCTTGTGTTCACGGTAGAGAATTCAAGTTGCACGTTCTCTGGTCGACACGTGGAATACCCCTTGCGGATGCGAACAAGTAAAGCCTTCCGTTCCCATCACGGCGACACCCGTTTATACCATTGCTTACGGAGTACAGGAGCACGGTGTTACTCTAGGTAGCAAATTAGTAGGCCGGTGATTACCGGGCAAGAATGCTTGTGTATCAACCGCCAGTAAAGTTCACAATGTGACGCATACCTAGCCTGAGGCCAAGTATGAGTATCCACCTATTTAGTCCAAAGTATCATAAGGAATGCCCTACGCAGCAGCCACTTTGCTAGATGGCATAGCTTTATATTGAATCCGCATTGGCAAAATGGCAGGTATGCTTGCAATCATGACCGATTTGATAGCTAGCCTAGCGAAGTTGTGATTAGGTCATGAAGGCTCAAGGGCTATCGCGCTTAACAGCTTATGCATGCACTGATTCCAAATTTTTCAATACACCTTCACCGCAACTCTTCTTTATACTTTGACTTCGGAGTAGGACCGTCAATTAGCTTGCCGCAGCTTTGTGTCGTGCGACGGCTAAGTTGGACATGCATTTTGACAACAACAATTGAGCTCATTGCGTTCTCGCTGTACATTGCAGTATGTGCTCTGCAAATTCTCTCAGCTCAGATGCTTGAATCTAAAGGTAATAACCATCTGGCTGTTATCGAAAGCATGTATGAAGCACTATCAGGATGGCCACAGTCCGGATGCAATACGCGTATGCAGCCGGTCAAACGCAACAAAGTGACTAGTCAGCGCAGGGAAACCATGACAGCTGCCTCGTGGCTGCACACCAATTCGCGCCCTGAGATCGAACCTTCCACCCTTCGACTACAAGCTTCATAATCTTCGACCGACATTCGCGCCTTTGAGTTTCCCGGTTAGCAGCAAACAGTGGCCAACAAGTCTCGAGACCGACTTCAGAAACAACCAGATCGCGTCCTTGACCGCACGAGAAGCACACAAAGCTCCATACACATCCGATTCGGACATGGTCAGCGAGGGAAGACATCCACACCGATGCCATCACTACGCATAGTGGAACATACACTAGATGATGGCTGCATGAGACTTCTGTCACGTTGTGGTTCCTTCAAGCAGGATCGCACGCTCAATCAATCAAAAGAGGTGGTCACGATCTAGCAGCCCAAAAACACAAATAAATCATTTTAGTCCTTGAGAGCGACAAGTGAACAACCGGACAGATTGTCCGTGACTGCATGAACGAGAGTGCGCGCTGTTCAGAACATAGCATGCCTACGCTCTCGACCCAAGCGACTAAGATTGATTCACCCCTCCTATGAGTGCTGTCGCGACAATTAGACCTACAGAGAGTTTTGAACACAATCGACAATGATCGATGGACGTCCGTGGATATGCACTGTATCTTGTTCCGAGTCCGGGTCCCGACCATCAAAAGGGTCCAATCGGAAGGCTCGTCTCTGATATCACGGCCGTGATTTCTGAAAATGGTCCATAAAGAGTATCATATCCGATAGCTTATAATCCACGATACCTGTTCGAGGTTCGAGTGGCTACAAAAATAGTGAAATTGGACGAGACTCTATGATGAGGGCTGCAGGTAATTTATACCTTGACTACTGTATGCATGTACTATCTCGCACTATCAGGCCGAGCGAGTCATCTTGAGTGCATTAAGAATCCTTCCTAGGCTAGATAGACTCGCCGTATAATCTTGGTCGTCATACAGTAGCACAATAGTCCGACGAGGTCTAAAAAGCATATCCAGTGCAGTGCATATCAATACTTCAAGCCTCGTTCTGCTCGAGAAAAGCTGTTCATATATGCAAGCCATGCCAGATGCATGACAGTTGCCAATGCGATTTCCCAAAAGAGAAGGGAAACATCAAGGTGATGCATCCGGCTCGATTTAGAAGAGGTCCAAGCTCAAGCTCCGGTCGAGCCGAACGTTTATCACCGAGGAATCTTCTTCGTTCTCGTACTCCGTTCATGCCTATTGACAAGAGGTATTTGGTTCAAAAGTCTTCGGTCTTATCGGGCAAGCCATGTTGCAAGATCAGGTACCTGGTGTGTTGGCTGAAGCAAGCATGACGAACATGACTCCCAGCAGGAAGCTGCCTTGTCAAAAGCGGATAACGATAACACAGGAAGCTTGCTCTATCTTCTCACGGAGCCTCAATGATAGAACAGAGCTGTTGATCCGGCTAAAATTTGCGTTGGGGCTCAAGATGGTCCTATTAGTGAGCCAAGACCTGTTCAGCAAGTAGTGAGATCGTGATGCGAAATGTGTCGTTCAAGCGTCACCATTCGTTGCAGTGATGTCACGCTTAATTACATCACGTAGAACCACCCACTGCAGCTATATCTTTTGCTCCCTGAGCTGCAGATCTGTTTTCACACATCAACTTTGACAGCTACTTTTGAAAAACTAACTGTCTCAAATCAATCATCATGTCTGAAGGCCAGTTTAAGCAGGGTATGTGCCTTGTCCTCGAGAGCGGGGAAGCACAACAACTGACAACAAAAAGGATTCGAGATCCCCGTCGACCACCAGAAGCCTCCTGGTCTCCAGAAGGAGCAGAAGGGTCCTGATCCCGTGAACGAGCACCTTCCCACCGAAGATGGCGGCTTCCAGCTCTACAAGGCCGCCGGCAAGCTGGAGGGCAAGAAGGCCATCATCACTGGAGGCGACTCCGGTATTGGCCGTGCCATTGCTATTCTCTTCGCCATGGAGGGCGCCGACAGCTTGATCGCCTACCTTGAGGTCGAGGAGGCGGATGCTCAGGAGACCAAGAAGAAGGTCGAGTCGTACGGCCGCAAGTGTCACTTGCTCCAGGTCGACCTCAAGAAGAAGGAGGAATGCCAGAAGGTTGTCGACACTGCCCTCGAGAAGATGGGCGCCATCAACATCCTTGTCAACAACGCCGCCTACCAGAACATGGTCGAGGACATCAAGGATCTCACCGAGGAGCAATGGTAACTTTTCACTGCCAACATTCTAAGACACTATCCACTAACAAACTCACTGGGAATTCACGTTTAACACCAATATCCACCCCTTCTTCTACCTCTCCAAGTACTCTCTTCCTCACATGAAGAAGGGAGACACCATTATCAACAACGCTTCCATCAACGCTTACATCGGCCGCCCAGACCTCCTTGGTGCGTTCAACGTCAATTACGTTGCTTGATTATCCTTACTGACATGGATCGACTAGACTACACTTCAACCAAGGGTGCCATCATTTCGTTCACTCGTGGTCTTCACAACCAGTACGTCGGCCGCGGTATTCGCGTGAACGCCGTCGCTCCCGGACCTGTCTGGACTCCTCTGATCCCTGCAACTATGAACGAGAAGGCTCAATCAGAATTCACCTCACCATTGGGCCGTCCTTCGCAGCCTTCGGAGATCGCCACCTGCTTCGTCTTCCTTGCGTGCGCTGACAGCTCGTCCATCTCTGGACAGACCCTCCACCCCAACGGCGGTGTTGTCGTCAACGGATAAGTGTATCGGCACACAATCCTCTTTGCTGAAAAGCAATGCGTCGAACAGAAGCAGACACGAGCATGGAAAAACAGCATTTGCTATGACCTAGTTTTAATGAGTTCATGAGAATGAGACAGCATCATAATTCAAGCATTCGTCTCCAAATCAAACCATTCTTGCTTTTTCGTACTCAGACTTCTGTGATAGATATGGGCAACACTACACTTGTAGTATGCTTAAATTTTCCTTGCTGTCGCTATCAACATTCTTTTGCGGTTTTATGACTGTCGTTGCACCTTCTTCCCCGTGTGCAAAAAGGCTGTAACGCGTGTAGCTGTAAGAAGGAATATATCCGCTAAGAGACGGCATCTCTACATCTCTCTTTGGCCATGTGACTTCTTCTAAAAATAACTATACCTTTCTACATTATAGCGGTGCTCTTTGCTATAGTCAGAGCATCATAGAATTACATGCTTTAGCATATATGGGGTTTGATTGTTCGATGATATAAGTATTTACTACACTTATGCTTGTAGCATTTATCCTGGTATGCGGCAATAGATAGCGAATCTAACCCTAATCAAATCTTGTCAAACCCGGCTACTATGAGCGGAAAGGAAGAGAGGGGGTTGTATTGACAGATCGACCGTCTCTTACAGTATTCGAAGATCGATGCCTGCTGCAATTTTTCTACTACTTGTGGTGACTACACTAACGCGTGTCTCATAGTCACTTCAAAATCGCCTTGACAAGCAAGGCAGGCAAGAAGACAATCAACTACAAATTTGGACCACGAAACATAGAACACAGGGTACTTGTAAACATTGATGGCCATGAGCTTCTAGAATGTAATTATATCCGAACAAATGAAACGCAGCGATGGTATCTTCCTTTGCACATGAACGCCTTTGATGACTTCTATTCTTCTTCCATTCTATCTTTGTCCATGTTGTATTAGATGGCAACGACGATCAGTGTCGTGCTTGCCTGTTTTGGACACTCAAGATCGAGTGGCTTGTTGTTGCTCGCTTGTGGAAAAAGAGCTGTGTGGTTGTACAGGGATTTATTTGGGCCGAACTCTTTTTGGACAAAAACTTGTCTCCTCAATCGGATTGTGAGTCGCGATGCTGAGAATTAACTTTTGACGAGGGTGGGAGATGCTGCTCGGTAGCCCACGTCTTGTTGATGACCTGATGTCTATGTGTCGAGACTGAAGTAGACTGAAGGCACTCATAGTGGTGTGAGTTTGTGGCTCTCTGGCTCTGGAAGACAGAATCATGTGTCTCTGGTGGGTCACGTATGTGGTGCTGTTTCCTTGACTTGACCGAACATTGATCTTGTTGGATTTTGGACTAGTCTCCTCGTCGAATGCGTAAGCACACGAGACTGGTCAAATGCATGATCGTTCGTGGAATCAGAGGCGTCTGTAGAGAGCTGATGAGAGAACATCTTCGTGAAAAATCAGAATATCAATTATCCATCTATCAGAATCAAAACGGTCGGGAGCTCTGTGGCCACCTGGTATTCTGTGCCTTCTCCAAATCCTGAGTCGAGATGGAGATTTCAGTCCAGCCTCGAGAGTCATCGTCTGCTGATGAATCAAAAGTACGGAACCCATCGCCAGGACGAGATCTAGACAAAGGCAGTCCCTTGAGTTGAATATCCGGCACCATCGAAGGAGTTTTTCTGCTGCCGTGACCACGGCTGCCCTGAGAATAAGATACCGACTTTGCCCCTTCAAGACACTTCTTGAACAGTGGTCTGAGGGTTGCGAAATTGACGGCGGCGATACCAAGACCAGGTTCGAAGACACTGTAAAGGGCGAACTTTGCGCTTTGCTTGAAGAAGTGTTTTCCAGGACGAATACCTTCGACGTAGCCGAATCGAATAAGCGAAACAATGCTCCCTGCTGCTCCCAACGCGAGCAACAGATATGCCCAAAACTTTGTGATGCGGGGCATGCTGAGTTTCCAGATGGTGAGGATAGGTAGCAGAGCCATGATCCAGTCTGTCGCTGCATTTAGAGCGGTGTGCACATAGGTGGCAGGAATAACAACTCCCGTGACTGATATGCATTTGTTTTCGACAGTGTGTATGAGGTATTCTTTTGGGTCTCCGCAGCCAAAGGTGATGATGCCGAAGTAGACTAGGCCGAAGACGGTGCTGACGGCCATGCAGATGTAGATGACTATTCTCTGCCAGGGTTCAATGATGATGCGTAGGAAAAAGAAGCCCAAAGAGATCTTCAAGAAGACTCCAGTGATGGCGTAGGATCCGGAAAAGGCGATAATATCCTTGGGTAGAGATCAATAGCTGCAGATTGGCAGGTCTGGACTTGGAATACTTACTGTGACCAGGGTAGAGATGCCACTGACGTTGTTGTACTTTTGTGGTTGCAGTTCCATCCGAGTAACATTTATGATATACCCGCATTGTACTGTAAAGGCTGTCTGTTGGTGTTCTTGTCAGCATGGTTCAGAAGCATTTCCCGAGGTGCCGCAACCAGCCAGTACCTACAATAGCAAGTATGATGGTCCAATCGTCCCTTCCAAAAGATCTCATCATGAAGCTGCGAACGTAGATTCGCAGAACTGCTGAGACCCATGCAATTGCCAAGATGGCTACTGAGCCTGTAAAGAGAGATTGGGGTACCGTGCCCAGATTGTCCAGAGTTGGGACCTGATCCATGGTGATATAGCAAAACTAATTGTGACGTTCTTCAAGGCGGTGCTCGAGCATAGAAGGCGATGTAAGATATGCGGTGGAGGTTCTTGGGGGCTCCAGCTATCTCATGGCCTTTACTGTATCGTTCACAGTCGACAGAGAGCAGGATTCAGGCCTGTCGTCGGGCTTGGCTTGAGGAGATAGCGGTGAGTGTATAGATCAATGCAGAGAAGGACGCAAACCTGGGGGACGTGCCAGACCTACATATGTACATTCTATGCTGCGCAGTATGTGCACAGATCAGAACCTTGAAGGCCTACCTCAGCAGACCTAAACATGGATCGACACAAGATAGGCATGACTAGACATTTGTTTCCTTCAAAACCCTACCTTGTTGTTGACGCACGCCACGAGTCGCAGGTGCTGTGTCCTGAGTGTACTCCGAAACGCCGTTATGGTGGAAAGCTGAGTTTAACTCTAAAAAGTCATGTTGTAGCATGAAACTCTAGCATCGGCTGTGTGAGCCCTCCTTCGTACAGGCAAGCCAAGCAAGATATCACAAGGTATCTTCAAATCTTAATCTCGCACATGGTGTGCACAACTACTAGTTGTAAATTGAGAGTGGCTGGAAGATCAGTCGATCCCAGAAGAAAGCAGCATTTTTCTTAAGCCTTGAGGCTCTACAATGCCGTGAGATACCGGTACTCGAGTACATCTGCAAAGTTTCGGGAAGAAGGGTTCGAAAACGACCGGACGTTCGTGTTCCAACATTCGGATGAACAGTGGTCATTCTGACATGTACTCGCCTGACTCCTGAGCGGATCTTCTCCGACTCAAGCAATTCCCTGGGCACCTCCGTGCACAAAGCCATCAACAACGCATTCATCGAGTGAGCCGCTCCAAGGGCATTGAAAAGCGGTTCACCAAGACTGACCATGTGGACTGCAGTGACATTAAAACTCACAAAATACTCCACCCAGTCAAGATCTTGGCGATAACTGGCGCAATGATAATTTCATCTCACTTCTCGGCACGTCGATGATGTGGGATTGCTATCTGTAAATAGAAGTGTTATATCGCAGAGAACTGAGAAGAGGTGCCTACTCATCACACGGATCTCGGAGCCTCATCTCCGGGAGCTGGAGGTGTGCCATCTCCACGTGCTGAGGACACTCACAATTTAACGATCAACTTTCTCTGGTAGTGACGTATCACTGCGTATGGAGGTGGAACAGAAAGACACAATTGCTTCTCGACCAGATGTCGGTCCGTAAAGCTATTCCAAGGTACCTAACCTTCTTTCTGCATTGCAGTGGCATGCAGAAACTTTGTGCAGCCGTATTCGAGTTCGAATTCGCATTCGTCTTGACTCTGTCAGAGTCTACAGCACACCATGAGGAAAGAGTCTTTGGTCGTCGGGGCTGGAAGTGAGATTGAGACTCTGCACTGTGCAATGGCTTGCTTGTACCCGTCGATCGTGCACAGAGCAACCAAATCTCTTGGAAAGATGATCTGCGCGGGCAGGGCAGAAAATCTGGAGATAAGAGCGATCGAATGGTATTGATTGATATGAGGCTTGGATCATCACAAAGCATGGAATTTGACGGCTATGCAAGGAACCAGAGAAGGAAGGATTCACAATGAGGCTTGCAACCCACGTGGATGCCCAAATCTTGATTGAGTCAGGGGCGGGGGAGACTGTATGAGCCAAGGAAGGTTGATCGAAGAGATAAGATGACACAGAGTTTCGTGTGCAGAGGAGGCATCTGGAATGTTTCAAGAATGTTGGAGCGACTGTCGACATGTTTCTGCTGTTCATCAATCAAAGCTTGCTCGATAGATGGCTCGGAGAGATTGCTAGTTCTCCATGTCTACGGCAGACCTCCCAGAACGCACACAACTATCCCTGATGAACCCCTCTCTATACATTCGGAAGATGCCCGAGACCCTTGAATCATGTCAGATCCTCCAGACCAAACCTTTCAGCCCCTAATGTTAAAAGACTCCCGCAATGCAATGTAAATAATGACTTCCGTTGCGCCACCTCAAAGTTTGGGTTTCACGGCCTCGGACGCAAGGGCGGATGCTTCCTTGTTCAACTCCACTCTACCCGTCCGTTCTGGGCCGCCTTCACCAAAGAAGATAACTTCGATAGTCAGGTCATCACGATATCTGCGCGAGTATGGGCTGGGCAGAGTGAGTAGCGCGGATAGTGTGTCTGTATCCTTGCCGCCAAGGGCATTGCGTGCTAGGTGCGTGGCGGCATTCTTGTCTTCAACAACGAAGCGCTGGAACTCAGGGTCGTTGACACCCCATTGTTGCTGACGAATAGGAGCACGCTGTCCCGTAGCATCCTCTCCGCGTGCAGCACCCTCGACGTTGAGAGCAGAAGCTGTCTTGTTGGAACCGAACCACGACTTGAGCCAGGACTGGTTCTGCTGAGGAGCAGTGTGAGCTTGTTGATCGAGCCACATTCCAACCAGACCGACGACCTCTTCATTTGTAAGCATCTCCCACAGGCCATCTGTGGCCATAACAACAAAGTCACCCTTCTCAGGTTGGACCTTCGTGGTGGTGATGACAGGCTCGGCAGTGACGTATGGAGGGGTCTTCAAATACTTTGAATAGGAGCGAGTGAAGAAGTTCTTTCTCAGGAGATCTTGCGTCTCCTTGGACCACTTGTAAACCGCATCTCCGAATGCACGGCTAGGCTCAAGGCCGCCGAGGATACGACCGTTGTGGGTAACGTAGGGTTCATTGGGGTGCTCCTTGCGCAGACGGGCATTTTCTGAATCAGTTCCACCGGTCTGGTCGACGGAAAGGGCAGTTGCAGTCCACTTGCCGCTAGCGCCACGACGGCCAAGGACGGCACGCGAGTCGCCAGTGCAAGCAACGCGGAGCTCCTTTGTGCGACTATCGTAGAAAGAAAGCAACGCGCATGAGCCAGAGAGTGCAGGAGCAAGAAGCTCGGCAGCCAATGACCTTGACTTGGCAGTCTGGACTTTCTTGACGCTCTCGTGAGTGATCTCGTAATCGAGCAGAGTGAAACCCTTCTTAATGGCGGCGTCGACAGCATCAGGAGGAGGAGGCTTCAAAGATGAATTGGCGGTGGCAGCTGTGTAGGTTGTGTTCAATTCGCGAGCGACATAGGAAATGAGGGTCTGGCGGAGTTTGGCAGATGTGGTCCAGCCACTATTGTTTGAGGTTAGCAAGCGGCGGCAGATGTGAGATAGCTGGAGAGACGTACGCATGACCGTCAAAGACACCCCAGAACATCCAGTCACTGCCTTCGGATTGACCAGAAACCGACTCGGGAACGTGGATGATCTTCTCGGCGTGGTCGTCCTCAATGGGGTCATTGCTGGGAATCTGGACAACGTCGTAACGGACAACACCAGAACCTCGGCCAACCAGATAAGACTCTTGGTTGGTGCGGAGCTTCTGGGTTGCCTGCTCTGCAGTCAACATTTCAAGGACCTTGCGACCGTAGTCGTCCGTCTCCTTGTGCAAAGGTTGGTTATCAGGGATGACACTGGTATAGAGAGCGCCTTGCTCGACTATGAGGGCGCGGCGCACAGCATCGGCGACTTCTTCAGACACGGGACCAGTAGCACCAGGAGCAGGAGGAGAGGCGTAGTTGGTAGACGAAGCAGAGTGAGCGGGGGTCGAAGAGGAAGACTGGCGGTACTGGTATAGGGCAGCACCTCCGACAGCAACAGCACCGACGGCTAGGGAAACACGGCGGAAGCGCATGGACGAGGGGGAGGACGAGGAGCGGGTGGCTAGCGAGCGATGGAAGACGACATTGCCGGCGACTTTGGAGCGAGAGACGTTGGGGCGGCGGACTGCACGCAAGTTCTGAACGACAGCACGACGCATTTGAACAGGATGCGAATGTCGCAACGAGGATGCGACGAAGGCAGTCGAGTCTGGAGTCTGGGGAGGGGGGACCTAGACCTAGACCTAGCCCGAGCGAGTGTCTGAATCGCTGCCCGTTTGCTAAGTTTGTCACACACGAAGCAGTGAAAGATTACAACTTGAACAAGAAGTGAGCTTGTATCCACTACTGTTGTTCGAATTCCACGTTCAGCAGGACCTCCTTTGATCTTGTCTCAACTAATCACAATCCTGAATCACAACAGCCGAAAAACACTCTATCTTCTGATGGGAGTCTTGATGCGAGAGTGACAAAGTTTGGCACATGCTCAGCAATCTTGAATACGTCACCGATCTGACGTGAAGCACAAGATCATTTGACAATCGTCATTGTCTACACGAAACAATCTGTGCATACCAACCATGTCGTCAAGAGCACTGAGAAAGGCCCAGCGCGAACGCGAAGAGCAGGAGCAGTTGCGAAAGCTCCAGGAGGAGCAACAAGACCAAGATGACGAGTCTGACGAGGAAGAAGCTCCTGCTGCTGCGCCCTCCAAGCAGAGTCTGTTTGCCATGTTGAACCAGGACGAGGCTGAAGACGACGATGAAGATGACGATAAGCAACCCGAAGAAGCAGAGTCAGAAGATGAAGCCGAAAAGCCCACCCAGCCTACCCAGCCAGCACCGAAATCTACCAAGTCCAAGAAGAAAAAGAAGAAGGCAAAGAAGGCCCAGTCCACCACTGCTACCTCATCCAAGCAAGACGCATCGCTCGACGACATCGACCTCGCCCTGAAATCGCTGAGCACAAAGGCATCTGGTTCTGCCACTCCTACGAACACCGCCGATCCTAGCACTACCGAAGTCTGCCGACTACTTTCTGTCGATACATCCTCGCTCCATGCCGCCAACGAGATGCGCAGATTCTTTGGCCGTGCCGCACTCGAAGGCGACCATGATGACGACAATGCTGGTGGACGTAGAAGAAACCGTGGAGGTGCCCAACAGGCTGGCTTAGCTGCTGCTCTGGGCAGAAGACCTGGTCAAGGTGGAAGGAGCGATGGTCTCGCTGCTCTCAGTCGCCGTCGCAACATCTTCATTCAGGGAAAGGAAGAGTGGCCCGTCGCGACTAGCGGTGGTCTCGGCATGGAAGTCATTGAAAAGAGGTCAGACGGCACTGTCGAATATGCCTTTGTCCACAACCGCACATACCAAGATGTTCAGGGCCAATTCGAGACTTGTGTGGCCTCGATGGATCCCCAGCGTATGGTTCTCCTACTTCAACACAACCCCTATCACATCAGCACCTTGCTGCAGGTCTCAGAAATCGCAAAGCAAGAGCGCGATCACACCACTTCTGGCGATCTACTAGAGCGTGCTCTCTTCTCCTTCGGCCGTGCTGTTCATTCTACCTTCTCTACCAATCTTCAGCAAGGCAAGGCCCGTCTCGATTTCCGCCGTCCTGAGAACCGCGAATTCTGGTTGGCCGCCTGTCGTTACATTTCCAACCTGGGCATGCGCTCGACCTGGCGAACCGTCTACGAGTGGTCCAAGCTATTGCTCAGTCTAGACCCTGAAAGCGATCCTTACTGCATCAGTCTCGTTATTGATCAATACGCTATCCGTGGACGTCAACCTCAAAACTTCTTAGACCTTGTCAACAACCCCATCTTCACATCCAAGTGGAAACACTTGCCCAACGTCCAACTCAGTCGCGCTCTGGCTCTGATCAAAGTAGGTGATGCTGCTAAGGGCAAGCAATCTCTCTATACCGCAGTCAGTCGATTCCCTTGGGTGGTTGCTCGCCTCTTCCAAGAGCTCAATCTCGACCCTCCACCTAGCGTATGGGGCAAATCCCCACGCACCGACAGCGAAAAACTGCATTCGGAGGTTTATGCCACACGCGCAAAGGACCTGTGGAATACCCCTGAGGCCAGCGAACTCCTTGTCGAAGTCAGCTCGGCAGTAAGCAGTGAGATCCCCGATCCGCCTGTGGTAGACAGAGATATCACTCTGAATGAAGGCAGGCATGTATTGATGAGCGACACACCCGCACTCATTGCATTGCTACCTCGCTCCATCACCGCCAAAGTGACCTCGGCCTCTGACCCCTTACCGCCTCCTGACAACATCTCCACCTACACGCCTACCTCAGCTATGTCACATCGTGCTGCACAGCAACCCTCTGGCGCTTTAGGCGGTGCAGCAGAGAGCCTCCGCGAACTCCAAGGCCTCTACCGTTTCTTCTCCGAACTATTCCCATGGTTCAATCCTACAGGTGAAGGCGAAGAACGCCCTCAACCCAACGAAGAAGAAATTGAACGCCGTATCGCTGAAAGTGGTGTTCCTGAAGAGGTTATTGTTCAACGCACACAGCGCTTGATGGAGTTGCAGCAGAGGTTGATTTCTATTGGTGGGCCTGAGCCTGAGGTCGAGGCTGCTCCTGGAAATGAGTTCGCTGCTACTGTGGAAGATGCGGAGGAGGACGAGTAATCGTTTTCGGTCAGGATCAAAAGTATGACTGTATGATAGATAGGTTGTGTATATTAAGCTCCCCATGTGAAATACCCTTGAAGTATATCTATAACAATACACAGTACTTTCGAACAGCGAATAGCGTCCATTGAGAGTCATTCATATGACGCCTCTCTCTGGACAGGCCCCCGAGCCGAACAATATCGTGCATTTCAGCAGCTCATACATCACTCAGTTCCCAGTCTGGAGCAACCGACTTTGGCGCAAATAGGATTCCTGCCCGTAAAGGCTTCTCGTCGCGATCTTACCTGGAAAACTCATTCTGAATTCCGACTAAACGCGTGACGCGAAGGAGAACAACCGCACCGTCTTCTTCCAAACTCCCTATTTATGCTATTGGCATGGTCACACTTCATCTAGAATGGTCCTGCGCATCCCAATAGCTTGTGATTTCCCTACGGCTTATGACAGCAGAGCGGCAATCTCATAATTGTGACGGGCTTGGGCACATGAGAGGTTGAGAAACAGGATTTGCGGTAGACTGCAACCAATTATTGTATCATCGAGCATTTCGGGTGGTGGCTTTGCTGGTCTCGGCGCGGGATGCAAGAGTCGGCAGAGGACAGCTCCTTCCGCAATTTCTCTGTCGTCTCGTGGAGTCTTTTGCATGCACTGCAGACTCTCTCCGATGGAAACAACAAGTTTCTGACGAACAAAGCGACGAGAGCAACAAGTCGACGGCCTTTCAAGATTCAGAAAGGTCTTGAGGAAATCGAACAGGGTCATTGGGTGGAGAAGGCAATTTAGACGACAGCACGCGACAGGAAGAGGACAACGTGCCCCGAAGCTCAGACAAAAGTGCTGCTCTTGTTGACGCCAGCCGACTGCGACAGGAATAAATACATTTCTTCCACACGGCCTTCCAGAACTCCAGGTCGTCGCGCACGCGCCGAGCAGACAACCCCGGACGAAACAGGCGAAGTCAGTCCAGAACTCAGACAGCCTGTCAGGACGCAAAGGGCGGTCAGAGGCATCCGGCGGCAGAAAGAGTTCAAGCCACCACTTTGTATGCGCTGCTTGGTCACAACATCTCCTTCGAGTCTTCTCCGACCCTTCCGGACCCCCATACACGCTGGTTGAGCGTGTGGCCTGGACGCGCCCATGTGGTACATCACGCGCATCCTGTCGGCGCTCCTGTTTTTGTTCAGCGTCGTTTTCACCATCCCGCTGGCCTTTGATGTCGGTGGCCGAACCTGCGGCCTCGCCTTTTCCCTCTCGCTGAGCGCCTTCTACTTCTTCTACTCTGCGCTACGACTTGCTACGCCCGATAGCTCCAGACTCCGCTATGCCCTCGTCAACATCATCGCTGCCTCGCAGTGGATCGTCATTCCGACCCTAATGATCTGGAGTCTCAACAAGTTTTCGATCGACTCGGACGCGAGCGCATGGGTGGAAAAGACATTCAGTGGAAAGAGAGCGCAGCACGATACATTCTATGCATGGGTCTTTGGTAGTGACGGCCTGGTGCAGTCTCTCACCATCGGCGGCTGGGACAAACTACTGCGCTGGTCGACGCCCGTCTTCCAGTTGAGCGAAGGCTTCTGCAGTCTGCTCGTCATTCAGGCTGCAGGTCAAATCACAAGATATCTGGTGAACCGTGAAGGAGGTGATGGTTGGATGATTGGACTGCTGATCACTTCTGCCTCGATTATATCAAGCTCGGTCTACTTCCTTTGGAGAATCACCACTTTCCCGGAGCTCGGTAATGTCGATGCTATCCTGATCGGCGTTGCTATCACCTGTGCCTTCTTCCTGTGTGTTTGGGGAATCGGCAGCGGTAAGGGTAATCCTGTCGAAAGCTCGCTGCTTGTAAGTCACAGTCCATCTTTCTCTTCCCCGTCTAGCATACTGACTATTACCAGTTTGCCTATATCACTCTGTGCATCTACCAGATCTTTACCGACTACCAACCCTCGAATCCGTCACAGCCCGTTGCAGTTCCTGCCGAGCCGGATTTCCCTCCATTGCCTCCGATCATCATGGCATCCTACTCAACTTTGATGCACGCCCTTTCTACTCTGCCGTCTACCATTCACACGTCTTTCAATTTTCTGTTCGCAGCCATCATGACAATCACCCCCTCCGTCATCATCTCGCTGGCTTACCGCCTCTTCGTTATGTACGCCTCTGCCCGTATCATCCCGGCTGTGCGCGAATCTGGAGCTCGTGCGCTTTCACAAGAGCCATCTCTGGAAGACAGCGATGGCGTCGGTCAGGTCCTCGGATTCCTCAGCTATTTCAGCCCAAGTATCCTGATTGCTGTATACACCAGTCTCTTGATGCAACATTTTGCTTCGGCTTCTGCCGATCATCCTGGAGAATGGTGGACCAGTCAAGGTGGAGATGCAGGCAGCAACGTCTGGAGGTGGGCAAACTTAGCTGGTACCATGGCACTCTACGCAGTCGAGTTATACCTGGGCAAGGGCCATGACGACAGTAGCCTCACAAGTCACTGGAAGATTGACTGAGAGGTTGAAGATTGTATACGCAGGCGACACATGGAGCCACAACTGAAGAACAGCCAGTGATGATCACAACCAAGTCAACCACTCACTAGGCACAAGCTGGGCACGATGAGGTGCCCTGCGAAGACTAGTCTTTTCACGGACTATAAGGGACGATGAGGGCCCTGATCAGACCACAGCAAGGACTCAAAAAGAGACTTGGATAGAATGCCAGCGGATGAAAAGAGTCCGAATAGAGGCAGGCCCTTGACAACAAAAGCGACGCGGGACGTATGGATGCTTTCTTTAGCAATCCAGATTTGTTATTCTGAACAGCAGCGAAGCTCTTTTCTATATTCCTCTTGTCCTTAATTTTCCATCACAGCAAAAAGCTGAATCAGATACCACTTCATTCTTAGCAATACAAAACCAATGCATCGTAAGAAAGATCAAGGACCACAGCACATGACTTTTGCGTAAAAAGGCAAGCGCAGCCGAGGACGTATGCATGCATGATGCTGATCGCTGTGAGTTTAGGTCTACGTCACTGCTGATCATCAACGTGGGACAGCTATTACTGTTTTTGCATGAACAGCTCTCTCAACCTTCAAGAAACACATTTCAGACCCTTTTGTCTTTGATATACCTGCGATCGACGGTTTGCATTTGCCCAACAGAATAATACATCAATTTGTTCTACGACTACACTTCAAAGCACACACAAGATGGCTGAGACTCACCACTTTCATGCCCACAAGCTCTTCAGCATGAAGGGCCAAGTGGCTGTCGTGACCGGAGGTGGCTCAGGCATTGGTTTGATGATTACTCAGGCTCTTACTGCAAATGGTACGATATTCCTGCGCAACGTCCAAAGGCTTGACTGACTCCCACTAGGCGCAAAGGTCTATGTCGTCGGCAGAAGTAAGTGTCATCCACAACAATGACGCAAACCAACCAATGCTGACATGTATCAAAGACCTCGAGAAGCTCCAGACTGCCAGCAAGGAGCACGAACCTGATCACGGAGAGATCATCCCGTATGTCCTATTCCAGCAAGATTTATCACGAAGACATTACTGATCACGCGACCAGTATTGGAGATATCGATGTTACCAAGAAGGCCGATCTTGAGAAACTGGTCAAGCAGATCGAGGAGAAGGAGAAGTGTATCCACCTGCTTGGTAGGTTTCGTTTCGTGATATAAGCTTGCCGAGTCTAACGGGGTGTTATAGTCGCCAATGCTGGTGTTCCTGGACCTAAGGCAGAGCCTGACAAGGAGGATGCTGGAGAGCTCAAGGACAAGCTGTGGCAGGGTGAGTCTGTCGAGGAGTGGAACGACACATACTCTACCGATGTCACATCGGTCTACTTTACCACCGTCGCCTTCTTGCCTTTGCTGCAGGCTGCTGTCGAGCCTAAGGGTTCTGGAGAGAAGTTCAGCGCATCCGTTATCACCACTTCGAGTATGAGCGGTATCATGCGTCACGCTCAAGGACACTTCGCGTACGTCAAAACTCTTTCCGATGCTAGGATACAAGCTGATCACCATTTTCCACAGCTACAACGCAGCCAAGGGTGCAACAGTGCATCTGACCAAGCTGATGTCTGCCGAATTCATGAAGGTCGGCGTTAGAGTCAACAGCATTGCTCCTGGATACTTCCCCAGCGAAATGACAGCCAAGAGCTCCGACGACAGACAGAAGAGCGATCTGCCTCCTGAGAAGGTCGCTGACAAGGGCCATGTGCCTCAGATGCGCGGCGGACGTGACGAAGAAATGGGCATGCTCGCATTGCTACTTGCAAAGAACACTTACATCAATGGCGAAGTGATTGCTATTGATGGAGGCGTCCTTAACATGCTGGCCGGACGTTAAACAAGTACCGTGGGCCTTGTGGCAAGAGTGGTCATGAGGCTAGATAAGGAGAACAGTACCTACAACGACAACGTTAACGACAACGAAATGATGATGACCCTTGAAACGCAGCCATGGGCATGTCAAGCTATTGAGAGATGGAAGCATTCAACAGCATGGAAGCAGCTTTTAATAGCAGCTTGAGAATCAAAAAGTAGCCATCAGAATGCACAGAAATTATTAGGCAATGTCAAATGCCTCTCCGTATGCTAAAATCTATAACGCGTGTAGCTGTAAAAATGCGCAACACTACCAAGAATCAGAGTAGTGTCCACGGAGAAGCAACGAGTGCTAGACTCTCTGTAGACATGGCTATGATTCAGAAAGATACTGTGCCTTTTCATATCGTGAATTCTTCTCTCTACGTAGTCGGAGGACGATTGATTAAGTTGGAAGTCACAAGCTCTGGCTCACGGGGTAAAAGGTGTGTTTGGAAAGCGGGTTGAAAGTTTGGAAGGCAATCAATCCCCCCGCCCGTTTCAAACGTTCGGCCGCGAAGGTTGTCGTCTCGCTTTGGATCGGATCAGGGCAACGCCTCGTGGACCTGCGTGGCATGGGATTACTGTGTCTCAGATGGTTCAATAACACACCCTTTCGCCATCGCTAGTGACTTCATCTCAATCTCCCGGATGCTCGGTCTGGATACCCTCGTGCCCCGTGCCCACATACACCTGTCGATGCGAGAGTGGAACGCCGTGCCCGACCAGATACGCTGAACTGCTTTTTGCGTCCAATCCCGGCTGTGACGACTGCCACTGTTCTAGCTCATCCGCACGTCTGGCTGGAATGAAGTCAAGAAGCAATTCAGCTTTGTCGCCGCCATCGCTGTCGCGCACCTCGAACAAGTGCACACTCGAGACGCATCTGATCCCGTGCCTGACGCCCAACCCCCACCTCTCCTGACACCCACGGTCGAAACATTGCACACACACCTCAACTAGACACGCTCGCCGCCATGCCGGCCATTGCCCAGCGCCCTCAGTCGGCCTATGGCCCTCCCAGGTCCTCGGTCGAGTCCGACAGCGGCAGCGAACGATTCACATCCGCCCTCGAACGACGAGCCAGCTACCAACCGCAATCCTCTCTCAAGCCGCCCGGTCAGGCTAGACAGCCGAGTTGGGAGAAGATGCCAAAAGATGGGACTGTACAAAGGGCTGCTGGTGAGGTTACCGGCCTGAAAGACTACGTAAGACAAAATCTGCCACGCTTGAAACATAGTGTTCGGCCACAGAGCTGACAGAAGCTCGCAGCAACTGGGTGACTGTCTCGGCAAGGGTGCCTTTGGCAGTGTATACCGCGCCTTGAACTGGGGTACGGGTGAAACTGTCGCTATCAAGCAAGTCAAATTGGCAGATCTGCCAAAAGGCCAGTCTCGCGCTATCATGGTATCGTTATAATCCCGACCTATATGCTTACCTTCAGCCACAGGTGTTGACTTAAGCCTGCAGATGGAAATTGATCTGCTCAAGAACCTTAACCACCCAAATATCGTAAAGTACAATGGCTTTGTCAAGTCGACTGAATCACTGTACATCATTCTTGAGTACGCCATCCACTTACTATTACTGCCAACCTCTTGCTTACCCGCTCAGATATTGCGAAAATGGTTCGTTGCATTCTATCTGCAAGAACTTCGGCAAGTTTCCTGAGAACCTTGTTGCCCTATACATGACGCAAGTTCTTAATGGTCTGCTATACCTTCACGAGCAGGGTGTTATCCACCGAGACATCAAGGGAGCGAACATCCTCACCACCAAAGAAGGTTTGGTCAAGTTGGCAGATTTTGGTGTTGCGACGAGGAAGGATACTGGTCTGCATGAGAGTAGTGTAGTCGGTACACCTTATTGGATGGCTCCCGAGGTCATCGAGCTGTCTGGTGCTACCACTGCTTCAGATATTTGGAGTCTTGGATGTACTGTCATTGAGCTGCTCGATGGAAGGCCCCCATACCACAAGTTGCAACCTATGCCTGCCTTGTTCCGCATCGTCAACGATGACCATCCACCGCTACCCGAAGGAGCTTCGCCGGTATTGAATAATCTTTGCTGCTCTGTGTAAATCTTGCTGACATCATGCAGGCCGTTCGCGACTTCCTCATGCAGTGTTTCCAAAAAGATCCTAACCTCAGAGTCACAGCCAAGAAACTATTAAAACACCCCTGGATTCTCAGTGGGAGACGCTCCGATCAACCCGTCGCAAAACCAACACAGTACGACGAAGCTGTAAAGAGTGTCCAACAGTGGAACGAAGCACTCAAATCGCCACAAAATACATCCTCGAGGCGCTCCTCATCCAGACCACTCTCTTTGAGCCCCGTGCCTCCAAGACCCGATGTTGGTACACATCTAAGGACACCCGGCATCAACAAAAGCGGCTTGGCTTTGGTACATAGAGCAAACGACACCAAACCATATCAATCACCTGAAAACGACGCCAAAGACAATTGGGATGATGACTTTGCGACTTCCATCGGCAATGCTGCTTTGCAGCTGCCGCATCTGAAACCTCACGACAACTTTGCCGGCATGTTATCGTCAGACAAACTAAAGCAGTATGCCACTTTCGATATCAACGCCGAGGAGGAAGAGGGGGACAATTGGGACGACAACTTCGAAGGAGATCTTACAGTGAGAAGTCCGATGGAAGTGATCCGGGGCGATCCAATGGAGACCGTGCGACCCTTCTTCCCACCGAGAGCCAACACCTTTGATATGAAGCATACCGCGCCTACAAGAAACCCAGGACCCCACACGCTACGACATGCACAAAAGTCCCTGGAAAAAACCGATAAAGACAGCTCATCACGAACACAGATCCTTCGACCAGCGCACAAATCCACAAAATCCGAGCCGAAACCCACAGAAGCTCCAGTGCGCCCATCACTAATGTACCGAGAAAACTCTACTGAAGATTATTCTGACCTGCTTGGACCGGACAATGACTCGGCCTTCCGTCAAAAGCTTGCGGCACTCACTGTGCGAAGTGACGACTCGTTCGCGTCGAAATTGTTCCACCCCTCAGACCTCAAGAGCTTGCCCCGACCAAGTTCACGCATGGGTAACATGCGCCGACCATCCCCTCAGATTCATGATGCTGCTGCTATGCGCAGAACACGTTCTGAAGTGGAGATACAAAAGTATGCCGAGGACCCTGAGGACGAAGACTTTTCGGACATATTTGGCAAAGAAGATGGACAGCAAATACCGCAACCTGAGAGCGAGAGTGGATCTGAAATCGGCACGCTCATGCTCAACTCAAAGCTATCAACTAACTCATGGCTTGGAGACGAAGAAGACGAGGATGACCCGTTCGCACAACTCGAAGAAGGCTTTGACGAGATGGACTTGGAGACCAATATTGCTCGAGACAAATTTGCTCGTCTGGTCACGCTCGTTGAGGGACTTGTCGGATCGCTCAAGGTCTCTCAACCTGAAGATTATCTGCAAGATATTGTGGATCAACTGTTTCAAGTACTGTGGGAATCTCCTGAGGTCAAGACCGTAGTCATGTCTTCCCACGGCATGTTGCCCATTCTGGAAATCTTGGAGACATGTAACCGTCCGACAACCATCCTCAGGCTACTGCAAATTGTCAATCTGATCATCATGGACAATGTCGAGATCCAAGAGAATCTGTGTTTTGTTGGCGGCATCCCAATCATCACACGATTCGCGCAAAAGAGATACAGCAGCGACATCAGACTGGAAGCTGCGGCCTTCGTGAGACAGATGTATCAGACCAGCACGCTCACTCTGCAGATGTTCGTCAGTTGTGGTGGCTTGAATGTCCTAGTCGAATTCCTTGAGGAGGACTACGAGGCAGAGAGAGACCTTGTTTTGATTGGAGTCAATGGTGTCTGGAGCGTGTTTGAACTGCAAGGCCCAACACCGAAGAACGATTTCTGTCGAATCTTTTCGCGCAGCTCAGTCTTGTACCCGCTATCTCTGGTGCTCAACCGAGTATTGGAAGAAGAGGGTGAGCTTGCCGAGCTTGTTGAGGGACGCATTGTCAACATCTTTGTCTTGTTCTCGCAGGCCGAAAACCATGTCAAAGAGGCTGTCGCTGATCGTATGGTCTTGAAGCGTGTGTTGAAGGACTTGAAACGCATGTCACCTCAGCATCAGATCACCATGCTCAAGTTCATCAAGAATTTGTCCATGCTTGCAACCACACTCGACGCTTTGCAAAACTCAAATGCCATCGAGGTCTTGACTGATCTGCTCAATGCTAGCATGAAGGTCCCTCACTTCCGCGAAATCTCCAACCAGGTTTTGAACATCATGTACAACCTTTGCAGGTTGAGCAAGACAAGACAAGAAGACGCCGCATTGAATGGTGTCATCCCTCTCCTGCAGCGAATCGTTAAGACCGAGCGCCCACTGAAGGAGTTTGCATTGCCCATCTTGTGTGATATGGCACACTCTGGCAAGGTTGGAAGAAAGATACTGTGGCAGAACAAGGGACTGCAATTCTACGTCAGTCTGCTTGCAGATCAATATTGGCAAGTCACAGCTTTGGATGCCATTTTCGTCTGGTAAGTGATGCAAATTCTAGAGTGGCCTACAATTTTCACTAACAATACTCAGGTTACAAGAAGAGACCGCTAAGGTAGAAGAACACCTCCTTAAAGATGACAGCTTTTCTCAGGCAATTATCAATTGCTTCAACCATAGCAAAGCTGACAGCTTCGAAAATTTCCTTGAGCCTCTGCAGAAGCTTCTGCGCCTCAGTCCTCCCATCGCCAGCTCTCTCATTCATCCAGATCTTTTCCTACGCACGGCTCAAAAGCTTCGCACGAAGAAAGCTTTGGTTCGTCTCAACTTGCTAAGAATCATCCGCAGTATCTGCGACTCTAGTGACGAAGACGGCGCACTCATTCACACATTCGGATTACACCCCATCATCGCCGAGACTGCTAAGCACGACCCGGCCATTCTGGTACGCGAGATGGCATCGGATCTGATCAAGTCATCTGAATTACACGTCTCACGGGCTGTTCACAATGCTCGTGTTGGCGAAGTCAACAGTCGTCGTCAACTTCGTCGTTCAAGCTCATCCACGATGGTACCTACTGGCAATTCTCTCCCTCCTACACCAACGACCGATCGCATGCCAGGTCGTATAAGCAGCTACTTCGATCCTACGGCGGACTTACAACGGCCCTTTTCACGCGGTGCTACCGGCATGGCGTCACCATATCGTCCCATCAGTCGTGACGGAGGTTCTGGTGGATCATCAACAGGTTGGAGCGCATCCGGATTTCTAGCGTCGCCAACAGCTATCCCTCCTGTTCCCGGACTCGTCGCTATCGACCGTCCTGGCACCAACAACATTAATAACCTTGTTTCCAAGTCTCGCCTGCCCCGTACCAACCACTCACGAGGCACCTCTGGCGCGCGCCTCAGCCTCGTTACTGCCGAAGGCCGAACCTCGCGTCCTGGCTCTCGCAGTGGTCTGAGTAGTAACGACAGAAGCGAAAACCTGACCCCAAAGAGTGCTGCTCCTCCTGCACACGGTCATACTAGAACGCCCAGTCGGTTCGGTCACCATCATCAGCTTTCTGCGCCGTCCGCGAGTATAGGTAATGTCAGGCCATCGCGCGGTCGACGTACGACCAGCTCCGGTAGCAATGCTGGTGTTGGAGGAAACTAGAAGTTTTCTGATTCGGCGCTGGACTATTGCGATCCGTTTGTGGAGGAAGATGAGTGAACATACGCCACTCACAAACAAGACATCTTTCGGGTGTCGTCTTCACTCCTTGACCAACCATACATTTTCTTTTTTCTACATTTTTGTTTGTTATCTGCATACACAAGGCGTCCCTGGGGTTTAGCGGGTTCGTTCTTTCCTGTCCTTTGCCTGCAAGAACTGCATATACATAACCACTCCTCCCATTTCCAGCATAGCCGTGGCGTTTGTTTCACTAAGGGGCAAGAGGAGGACAAAGATCTCTAGGTTCTTCATAGGGAAGGCCTGGAATCACATTCGGTCTAGAAATTGCAATACATCTTATCAATTGATTATTACAGTTGTGATTTGCAACTTTCTCTATTGAGTCCCTGTTGCTTGGCTGTTAATATTTCGTTGTTGCTTGGTAGCGCGCTTGGAAAGGAAGGGACGTTGTCGGGCAGGTGCATCTCAGTATCGAGACACAGCTGGGACGTGATGTCATGCCAACATGAAGACATCACACTATACACTCTCAACATGAGCTTGACAGTGATCAGAGAAGATGTTGCATTTCGCAAGATTATTACTCTTGTTTGAATCTTGAGTTGCCACTCTCGGTCGCCAGAAGATATCGCTGCAGGCATCACCCTGCTCATATCACCAACGACCTTTTCCTTATCTATCATCAAAGGTCCTGGTGTGCTGCCTATTCTCTGTTGAACATCGCAACAGTGTCAATAGATACAAACGTAACGATGCGCTAAAAACTCTCGGAAAGAAGTGAAGTCGATACAAGGTGTAGACTATGCTCAGATGAACATTGGCATAAGAGAGCCACAGACAATGTGTACAATTAAGGTGTTGGGTGGATATGGCTTCAGAGAGGTTTGAGAGTAGATACTTGAGGTCAACGAAGGTAAACAGCAAAGAGGTTTCTCAAGACGTTTTGAGTGTCAGTAATAAGCATCACTTACAAGCAAGTGCAGACAGAGTCGACAAAAAGCTCAATACCACACAGAGATCACAGCGGAGTAAGTAGCAGAGATTCGAAAAGAGACAAGGACCGCAATGCGATGCAACATTAAAAATTTGTGATTTCTGAATTTCTAAAATCTTTCTTTTTTGCTTCGGAAAAAGAAGATCTCTAATACATCGTCGAAACAACAAAAAACTCCACACATCGCTCAATCGCTAGAGAGAAAAGAGAAAATCCAAAGACCAAAGACCAATGTCCTATCCAAATGGACATGTCGACTGAAGAAGGGGGTCGATCCTGATGTGAAAAGACCAGGAACGGGATGAAAGGCGTGAGAACAACTGCAAGATGCAAATAAAAGGCGGAGAGAAGAGGGGGTATAGTACGGCAAGCCACAAGGCATCGAAGCAAGAGCGTAGCTACGAGGAAGAAGGATGGGGTATTGGGGTATAACGAGTCTGGCGTTCAAGTTGGCTGTGTTGAGTAAAGCGAGCGTAATCGGAGAAAGGTTCAAAAAACAGAAAATGCAAAAGGACAGCATATGCAAGAATGAGTTGCAGGCAGTGAAGGGTGGGTAGATCGGTTCCAATCGAGGTATCATGCAGTGGTTTCTTCGTCAACGCTCAGACCCATCATGGAAGGTATAGGCTTGCGCTTTGTGCGTGTCTGTGGGCGAGGCAGACCTTGTACTGCTCTGGGCTCCTTCATGAGTGTGGTGTCCAGCTTCGCCGGGATTCTACTAACGACCTGGCGATAGTCACCAGGGAAACGAGAGTTTGGTGCTGCAGTCGAGGCGGAACGCCACAAGTGTTCTGAAGTGTCGAACAACCAAGAGGTGTTGTGCTTGGAGAAGATGGAGCCACGACCCCTGTTCCGCTTGGCGAGGATGATTTCGTCGAACAGCTTGATGGACGGATTCTCGGCACGAGTGGATTCGCGCTCGTGTATGAATTCATTGAACATCTGCGTTTCGCGCATCATAGTAATGTATTCAGTCGCCTCGCCGGGTACACTGCGGATGAATTGATCCATGTTGAAGTGATACACCATGCCTGCTTTTCTGCGCTCACCCGAAGCAGGATGCATGAAGCGACGGTAAGTGTAGAGCAGCGAGGCAAAGCAGCGGACGAACACAGCACGTACAGCCTCAGGGCGGAATGCGAGGGGACAGACGACCGAGATCTGGTGAAGACAGCGTGGGTGTACGTTGGTGTTGCATCCACCACAGCGATAGACGCCATCCTCGCATTTCTCGTCGCAAATGCTGCAGTACATCTTGTCTTCGCGTGGACGCCAGACCAAGCAATGACCCTCAACCCATTTGGTAGTTTCGGTGTCTCGTGGACAAGAAGGTTGAATTGCGGCTGGCATGATGGTAGAAGCGGCGAGAGTAGAAGGTGCATAGACTGATGGTGCGTACCCAGCAGAGTTCGCTAGAGTCGATGTTGACATGCTGCTGTTATGGCTGATGAAGGGTTGAGTGCTGTTAGCGGCACTGGGTCTTCGGAGGTTTGCCATACGATCGAAACCGAAGGAAGAGTTGCGCCTGCTCGCTACATCGAAATGTGCAGAACGCTTCTCACGCAGCGAAGTCTGCATGCTATAGCCCGAATCATTCCTAGAGACAGGCGTTGTGGGGAAGGTCTGCGACAATGGGGATGGAATGGTGGGAGATGGCGGAGATCGGGTAGATGAGGATCGGCGGTCTTCTCTTGTGGTTGAGCTTGTTGATGGGCGGTCGCTTCCTCGCGAAGTAGTTCTGAAGTTGAGGAAGGCGTTAAGGACAATGGCGCGGTTTTGCGTAGGCACTTGAATTTCCGAAAAAGCAGCAGAGTTTGCACCAACCAAAGATGCCAGACTTGAGGGAACGGCTCTTTGACTGTAAATCTGAGGGTTCTCTGAAGCGAAGGCGTCGTTCGGGAATGTCTCAATGGCATACGAGGGAGGACCCACGGGCACGCCGTAGCGTGTGTGATGGGGTGCGACTACCTGCAACGAAGCGATGAGCTTCCTGCGTTGTTGACGAGGCAGGAGCGTTGGTCTGGCCGTGCTTTCGATGATGTCCTGATCCAAATCCACGAGGACAAAATCGTCATCAGGGAACTCAAGATTTTCGTATCTTCGCTCCACACCAACGATGTAAGGGCAGGGGGCTTCGAGAGCCTGGATTAGTCGTGCTGGCAAAACAGGGATAAAAACTCCGGCCCACTTCAATGGGTATAATAGACTGGTAATGGCAGCGCTTGCAAGATGGAGCATAGATGTGTGCGATGAGAGCAAGATTATGCGTGATTCTGACAAGACGTACTCGAACAAGGTGATGATGTTGTTCAAGGAGAGTGCTCGGAAAAGAGCGTAGATGTCGGTGTTTCGTGAGCCAGGGATTTCATTTTCGGCCTCTTTCCTGGCATACAAGCGCAGTTCACGAATTGCGACTTCAATCTGGGTGCTGGACGACATAGGACTTGGAGCTTCAACGCACAAGTTCACAACGTATCGTTCGAGCGGCTGCCACATGCCGATCTTGGGGGAACTTGGAGGCACGCGAAGCACAGCGCCGTTTGTCATGGGTGTAACAATGGCCTTAAGCCACTCTTTCCAGAAACTTGTCATGGCGCCATCTTTGCCGAGCACACCGTAGCATCGAGGAATCCAGAAGCCACTCTCGCCATCGGTCAGACCCTCAATCTTGGAGGCAGCTCCGTGTCGTACTGGGCGCAGCAGATCGGCCATGAGAGAAATCTTTTCCTCGACAGCACTGATCTGCTCATCGAGCGTTTCTCTCTCAGCAGAACCTTGAGCAGCATTAGGCAGTTCGGCGAGCAATCTCGAGAGTTTTGCTCTTTCTCCCGCCAGGCGTTCTCCCAAGCTACTAGCCAATTCCCTCTCTTCATCGCTCATGTTGGCTTTCCGCCATGCCTCGCATTGTCGCTCAAGCTCGACCGATGCTGACTCGTTCAAGGGCATCCATACCGTGACACAAATGGCATGCAGCTTAGAGCCGTCTCCAGTCGTCATGGCAAAGCCGTGCCAGGTGGATCGTGGTCGCTCATCGGACGAGACGACTACAACATCGTTTGGAAAGGCAAACATGGGAACGTAATCGGGAAAAGGGCATCGTCGCTTCATCTCGTCATCTTGGGCTTTTGGGGGGTATCTGTCTAGCAGAACTGGTTCGTATCGTCGTTTCAGGGGATGCATGTCGGGGGAGGCTTTGAAAGGTTTCGGCGTAGGGATGACAGAGTTGTAGCCACTCAAGCGTTTGGACGTGCGTGTAGAAGCTAGCGAGGTTCGGTCAGCCGATTGACTTGTCGAGGTGCCAAAATACTCACGCTGCCTTGACAGTGAGACCGAGGGCTGTCTCTTCATGCTGTTCATAGTCGACAAGCGCCTCCTTAGGCCATTGATTCCACCCTTCTGTGCCGCCGCATTGTTTGATGCATCCTCTGAGCTTGTGATGCGGAGTGTTCTCGGTCTGGGCTTTGGTGTTCGCGATGTTTGCGGCACAACTGCTCCTGCTTGCACTTGTATTTCCTCCAGGAAGTTCTCTCTCTCCGAAGCAAACTTGCGAAGTGCGATCTCGAAATCTTCGTCGCTGAGGCCAGGCGTTTCTGTTTGCAGACCTTTGATGGTAGCACTGCTGCGATTGCTGGGCGATGGTTTGAAGTCACTGGGGCCGATGACACTGCTAATGCTCTTGCGCGCTTCCCAGCTGTAGCGTGAAGATCCCCTCTTGGTCCTATCTGTGTTGGGCGAGCCTGGTGTCGAAGGTCTCGGCGAAGTGACACTGTCTGTCTCGAGGGCAATGTCTTCCTCAATCGTCTCGTCTACCGGCGGGGGAGAAGCGGCAGCATGTTCGCGTTCGTCGTAGATCTGGGTCGACTCTATGCCGGATATGAAGAAGTAATCAGCCAGCGGCACCGAGGTGGATTCCTTCGTTGGCGCCATATGTAAGTAATTATGCTGAGTTGTTGTGGTTGTGTGGTGGTGTGGTATATTATTCCATTGATCGAAGGGATGTGTTGCGGGAAAGTCGGAATATCCAAAAGGAGTGACTATGATGCTTCAGATTCCAGGGGGTGCGCGATGGTTCGTGACGGACAACGGTTGTTGTGAGGAGAAAAGTTAAGGTTAGCTTTGTTGAGCGGGAATCTGGGATGCTCGCAGGAAAGCTGGCAGTGGCTTGTGAAAGCAGCAGCAACAGCAATAGCAACGCAACAGCGACAGCAAAAGGCAAAAGATAAAGGAGCGAGCAAGCGGAGTGTAGATGCTAATATCCAGGCTGCGAGCAAAAAGGCGAACGAAACTCCTGACGATCGCTTGACGTGGTTTGCAGGCCGTCAAACGGTGTCCGTTTCGAAAAAAGGTCGAGCAGGTGTGGCAGTTGTGGGAGCGCAAGGCACGACGGTTTCCCTGAATGCCGGGTGGTTTATGCTGCCCGCCCGCTGTCCACGACAAGAACTAATTATTCTGAGCCCATCAATCCCTCCATCAAGCCTCCAGAGCACAAGCCAAGGGAACAGGAGGGTTCGGCCTGTCTGTGCGTACTTGGCCACTGGAACGGAACTCCTTTGGCTAGAGATACGACTCAACCCTGACGCCGTGTTCGATTCCTGATAGATTGCAGACGCGTCCAAGAGAGACCACCTACAACGACCATGACTCTCAACCCACTTCCTAAGCGCGCGCGCGCTGTAGCGAGCGAGCCTTTCTTTTCTTGCTACACACCCTCCACCTGAGCACTCAAATCCTGATACAAGTATAGTAACCTCGCGTCGCGAGCCCGTGTCCCGAACCTGTCCAGCACTTTAGTTTTCTCCTGTGTTTTGGCCAGGCCAAGCGGACGGGCTGACTACGAATACGGCATTTTAAGTGGTCCTCTTCCCCATTTCGGTCAGACCCTTCCTTCCCTCTCCACTTGTTGCTGCACGAGCGATCTGCAATAACAAACTTCCATTCTTTGCACAGCGCAATCTCCTCGCTCCTGTCCTTGTGCTCCTCGTCGTGCCTCCATGCTTGCTGCTCTCTATTAGAGACAAGAGTCATGTACGCTTAATGTTATGCGCCCCTCCCGAAGACCCCTTGCACCCAGATGACTGATGCGCGCACGTGAAATCTCGGCTGGTGTGAACCTTTTAAAAACACAACCGATCTGCGGAGGGTGCCCCTCATGTTTCAAGCTAGCACCACTCCCACTCAGTCAACCATTAACTTGACAAAAATCTCCGCAGTCATGTTCGACGCAGAAACGCGATGAGCATTCTGTACCACACTTTGAAATACGCCTCAGTGTGGCTTTAACAGATCTCACCATGTGTAATCACCGCGGTCTCAGACTCTAGCCCATTTGGGCTGAAGGAACCTGACTCTGTTTTATTTCAGTCTCACGGTTAGCCGGCAACGACCAGCCATGAACCCTGGGCTGCTGAGACAGGTGCTGTAGCACTCCGAGACCTGAGTCAACCACGCCTCTCCCGACGTCTCATCCATCAAAGTCGCCGAGCATGACGCGAATAGACTTTGCGCAATCAAACCCAAGGGTCATCGTCATCATCTGGCTCTACTGGCCAGCCAACCTGTGGTCAAGCTGCCCATTTCCCCATTTTGGCTCTTCCAGTCGACGTGGAGTTGCGCGAGGACTGTCCTGCCGTTCTTCTCTTCCAGCTGCTCGCCCTGTACTTGTTGCAGAGTAAAGGCAACTTGCATAACATCTTGAGGATTTAAGATCGGTCGATCGTCAGCCTCGTTCCAGTTCAGGCTCCTGCCTGTCAGGCCCTGAGCCGTGCTAATGGAGACCCTCTCCAAAACAACCGATTTCTCGGTCAGATTTTCAAGTTGGGCTTCTAATACAAATCTGCGCGCGTCTTGTGTATCCTTCTTGGCTGCGAGGTCTCCTACCTTCGTTCTAACGCCAAGTGCAGGCTGCGCGACAAATTGATACAGTTTTCTGAATGTTCGCTTATTCGTCATGTCATCTCGAGTTTCCTGGTATGTGACAGTGACGGCCAGAACGTGAGGACCGTCTTCTCGTAATTCATGTTTTACAATGCGCTGCAAAGTCTGGGCCGGTTGCATGTCTTGTTCCGTTGGTGCATCAGGACCTTCCAAAGCCAACGCAATGCTGCCACTCGGCACTTGGAGTTCGGCACTTAGTTGGACATCTTGCACGACGATAGGAGATGAGGGCGGCAATTCGTTGTTCGCGCATAACGTGCAAGAGAAGACGGTGCCAACATATGCAGCGCCAAACGCAGGAGGCAGTGCCAGTAGCGGCGTAAGCGGGAATGAATCTGGCGTCGCGGTTGGATAGGGTAGTGATGCTTTTGCAATGGAATCGGTTCCGGGAAGCGTATGAGCGGGTGATAGCGACGGATGTGATAGCCTGTGCAAGTCGAAGAGACCTTCTTGTCAGCAGGTAGGTCAAGCAACACAGTACCAGAGCCAGGCGGTTGTTCGATTACCTCAATACTTTCAGACTGATGCTGTGCGGAGATGCGCCAGCACCAGCGATACTCCCAGCACGCACTTGAGCCATGGCCTTTTTATGAGAGCTACAGAGCGTATCCCAAAGCTAGCGAGGCGGAACAGCCAGAGTCACAGAGGGCTGCGATTGAAACTGCTGTATCCTCACCTGCGATCGTCTGTCCAAGAATCATACGCAGCCCACGCGACGACTGTCCGTCGACGATGAGCCGGCATCCGAACGAGTGGCCCAAGCTCAAGCTCTCTCCTTGCTCTGCTCGCCGACCCCCTGCATCCCGCGTTGCTTGGGTGAATCTTCTGTGTTTACCCCTAGCTATGACAGGATAGCCTCTGATCCCCATCTCACCAGCACCCTGATCTCCTGCACGCCGTGTGTGATGTACGCCATGGATCAATGTCAGCGCCTCGAGCCAAATGAAATTTGCTCCTTCAAGATCAACGACCCTGACCATCATGCGACCATCCTTTTGACTTTGAGATCATCTTTGCATCCTCCACAGCTATTGTCTCAGATAGAAGAGCAATAGCAGAGCGCACTCTCGCTTTCCCATGCCCCACCAATCGATAATGTTGCATCTCCGTTGATCCAATTTCGATGATTCCAACGCTATAGGCGATCTATCCATAACACTTGAACGCCATTCTTAATTACCATCACTACTATCACTTTCGCTTCACCATCGGACTCTTTGCCCATTCGAGGCCCACCCCTTTGTAGACAGCTGCATAAACGTTGCAAGCAAGATATACCGGCGAACATTTTACAGTCCCCCGTTTTCTTGAGACTACATAGATCGTCCCACCGCTCGTTCGATTGCCAGCTTCTAACCGTGAAATTGTGTGGCTTGTACAGATAGATGTACCCCCTTTCTCATGCACAAAGTGCGTTTTTACTGTTGCCTAAACTCAGCCTCTCTGGCTGTTATCCTCAGTGCTTGCTTTGCCCATTCTAGGTTCATGCATGTTCAGACGGTAGAATTGTTTTATTCGCAGCTGCGTTCCTTGTAGGCCTCCCGTTTCTTGTAGCTTCTATACGTCAAACGAGTACGCCAAACGAGAGGGGGACTGGAAGAGATACAAAGATACCTCTCAAATAGACTTGTGTTCTATTATTGGTGCTCGTGTGTACTTGTCTTTGAATACTATTGGATGCAAGCTTGACTATCTGCTTTTTCGGACATGTCTTACACAAATAGAGGCGATGGTCCTTGACTTTCAAGTATTTGTCTCAATCATGACTCGCACTACAGTAGTATATTCAATAGCGCTGAGACAAGCGAAGACCCCACTGATACCCCCCAGAATCGACTGACTTGGTTGTCGCAGATATAGCAGTCAACCACCGGACAGATAGGATGATCATGTATAAGCAGATGGGTCTAGTTTCGGCCAGATACTTATCCGTGTAAGCAAGTGAAGTACACTATCCGAAGACCTTGACTCTTGTGGTAACGCAGGACAATATATCAGCTGTGAAAGTGCAGAGCGATTTTGAGATTAGATCATGTGTTCAGAGAGCCGACAGGAAAGGGATTTCAGGGGTGCAAGATCTATGTGAGACTGCAGAATGGCTTCTGGTGTTATAATATCTCACAAGAGAGTGCATAAGATGGAGAGCTTTCTATGGAGGTCACTTCAGATCTTAAAGTACTCTGCATTCCTACAGCGATATATAACACACTTGCATCTTCGTCGAGATAAATATAGTCCAATTTACTCCCCGTTTGATGAACTCGGTACTGAAATCATGCCGCTCGCTAACGTAAACACGTCGATATATCTGCTGACCCAGCTGACTTTCTCAAATACTTCTTCTGACAGTAAGAGGTGTGTTCGGATCATCAAGCTGAACGTCGCTATGAATCGGCGACACTGATCGAGTTGTCCCTTGTTCACTTGCTTCTCCGAAACTATGTGGATCAACCAGAGTGATGATCGAACCATGGGTTTGGGGTGTGGTTGGGACCTGCAGGTTTCTCATCTCATGCTCTTCCTCATCTTTCGCTGGTGTTGTGGGTCGAGAGATACGGGCAATAGGGCCATCAGCAGTAGTAAGAGCAAACCCTTCATGTAACAATTCGAGCTTAGCCAGTGTTTCGCCAGCCGCACCTAACGAGTGATTATGATTCCTGTTGCGTAAATCCCGATAAAGCAATTCATCTGGTCCATGTAACATGGTAGCTGTGTTGTTAGCTTTCCAGCTCGGTACGCCAGATCTATGCGCATCCAGTATCGAGAGCGCGAAGAAGATGCTGCCGACTGCCAGAGTCCAATCAGTACGAATTCACATGATTTGGTTGAATTTCTATGACTTACTTGTGAATAGTGACAACGGCAACGCCAAAAAAAAGCCCAACGAACGTGATAGTATCGGACCCATTGCTGTGCTGTGCACGGGACCGACTCGTTGCCGATGTGACGAATTGCGTTGCTCATGCTTCTCGCTATGGCATCGAATGTCGCATTTGTGTTTGTTTGGTTAAATAGAGGTTGGAGAACAGCACTGCCATAAGTGTATAGCTTAGATTGGTCTCGTTGTAGTACTGCTTTCACTGTCCAGTTGTCATTGTCTTGTCGTATCAAGGATGTCAAGAACCCAAGTGTACTGACTAAGCCTTTTTGAGTCACCGTGAAGTTTTCCTTTACATCTGTCTGTAAGGCAGCAGGGTCGAGCCTATAGTCGTCGCGATACCGGAACATCTGGTGATATATTGGATTCCACTCCGGCGTTCCTCGATCGAACGAAAGATTGTACGGGTCAACACCGCTTTGATCGACGTTTAGCCTCAGAAGCCAGGACGCGGGTACTTTGTCAGAAGCGCTCAACACAATATTCTCCACCAAGACGTTATTCCTGACCGAAGAGTTGTAGACATTGAGCACCAACTCCAATCCACACTCCATAGCTGATGCACGTGCCACATCCCAGGCCGGAGTGCCTAGACTTTCCGTGTTATTGGTTCTGATAGTGGTGAAGGCAGCAAGTAATGCCTGCGAAGCTGCGAAGTTGATGGTTTTGCGCGGATCGGCGACCACTTCTGCTTGGAGAACAGCGAAGGTTTGAGATTTACGCCACGATGAATTGGTGGTGTTCGAGAGTCAAACCGAGATACTCCAGTGTCCAATCCGTTCACGTTGCTGAAGATTGTGGCTGTGGTTGCGACGACTGGACACTAGAAACTGCTCTCCTGTCCAGTCCCTCTGTTGCTTGAGTCGCAATGGACTGAACGGATGCCACATCAGAATTGACAGTCGAGACGTCAGAGAAAGCCGTTATTTCGGTTACAAGAGATGCAGCGGAGTATCCTGGTGCCTCGGTTTGAGGATTGTTGCTTGGAGCAATCGCATCTGAATTCAAGGTCGACAAATCGCTGGAAATTGGCTCAGTTGAGGATGGCACCTCGTATGTCTCTGGCTGCATCCAACTCGATGAGACGTCTGTGGAGGTAGCTGCGTATTCTAACTTCGTTTTAGATGAGCTTCCAGCCGAAGAGGTAGTTGAATCGACCATATCTTCTAGAGTCGTTCTTTTCAAGAGACTTGAAAGGTCGAAGCATGTGCTACGCACAGCTAACGATGTGTACTTGGTCCATGTGCACAACAACACAGTCGACTTCCTGTTTCCTGAGCACTATCGCGATGTTCACGTAGAAATGCACAATACTTTCCAAAAGAACGTTGTTGCCATGGAGAATATCTCATCCTAGACTATCTCCATGGCCAGACTCATGTCCAAAAGATGACTGTGCATGTTCATAGCTCATAGCACACCTATAGTTGAGGATGAGAGAGGGGTTGGTCATGAGTTTGTCAGTCTTTAGCACATGGGAGACGTACTGGCGTGGACGCCCATAGCCCCGATTTTCTAGGCAGCCGATGGCGTCAATGTACATATCGAAGCGCCTCTCTCAGCGAGCCTTGTCTACGACTCTTTTCTCATTTGCCTACGAGTTCTGATGCGTGTTGGTGGTGGCCGTCAGTGTTGGACGCAAATGGTTCGTCGAGGAAGGTCCAACAGAAGTCACCAACAAGCGCCAAGCACTTGTTTCCCACGCGACAGTCATCATTTCAACGTACCACCAGGTTAATTGAGCATTTATATAGGTCGAGCAAAACATCGCAAATTTCTGTGCATCAAGTATCTCTTGTCAACTTTTTATACGATTCTTTATAGAGCATACACTTTGGTGTCGACCATTACAAACTGCGCGGAAGCTTCGGCAGTCGAAGTATTGACGTAACATCAAGGACACCAAAACAGGAAACCACGTATAGGAATCATATGTCAAGGTTCTTTCACCAATTGCGTTGTGGTATCATCGAACTTTCTGTTGTAGATCACAACGAAAGTACTTAACCTTGCAACCACAGTCAAACACGAGTGGTCTTGAGACTTATTACACATACATTACGAACTATGTCAGCAAAAAGTCCAGCCATCGAGGCTCATGACCAGCGGACCAGGCGGGTTGCTACTCAGGTCAAATCCTTCTACGACAGAAAAGAACCGTTCCGGATCTTCCATGGCAGTACAAGCAGCACAAGAAGCCAAGAGCAAGATCGCAACAAGATGATCTCAACCAGCGATTTCACCGAGATCCTGCGGATCGATCCTGAGAAAAGAGTTGCAATCGTCGAGCCCAATGTTTCCATGGAGAAATTGGTCGATGCCACGTTACCGTATGGGCTTGTTGCGCCTGTTATCATGGAGTTCAAGAATATCACTGTTGGTGGAGGGTTCAGCGGCACTTCCGGTGAGAGTTCCTCGTTCAGACATGGCGTTTTCGACAACATCGTGAACAGCATCGAGATCGTACTAGGAAATGGAGAGATCGTACGTGCTTCTCGCTCTGAGAACTCTGATCTGTATCACGGTACAGCAGGCTCATTTGGAACATTGGGTGTCGTCACCGAGCTCGAGGTCCAGCTGGTGGAAGCTGGTAACTTTATGGAGCTGGAGTACCACGCCATTTCAAGTGCTCCAGAAGCTGTCAGAGCGATCGAAACCTACACGGCTGACGGCAAGATTCAATACCTCGACGGCATCATGTTCACGAAGACCAGTGGCTTAATCATCGCAGGCCGTATGGCCAATACCCCAACGACAGGCTGTAAGATCTCGAAATACCTCTCAAGAGCCGACCCCTGGTTCTACATGCGTGCCCAAGCGATTCTAAACAACGAGATACCCTCTTCACAAAACAGTTCCTATACTGAATTTGTACCTATCAAAGACTACCTTTTCCGCTTCGACAGAGGGGCTTTCTGGGGAGGTTACTATGCCTTTAAGTACCACTTTGCACCTTTCAACAATCTGACTCGCTACCTCCTTGACGACTTGATCCACACGAAGACCATGTACACCGCTCTCCACAAGTCCGGGCTAGCAAACGAGTTCGTCGTCCAAGATATCGGATTCCCCTATTCCACGACACCAGATTTTATCGACTATCTCGATGAAAACTTCAACTTATATCCACTCTGGCTGTGTCCGTTGAAACTAAATGCTCCTTACCCACTTACACCAAAAGGCAAGCACTATTCCCAGGAGAGCCTGAGGGTAATCAATGTGGGTGTCTGGGGTCCAGGTCCACGTAACCGCACCGACTTCATTGCCGCCAACCGCGCCATAGAAGCAAAAACAAAACAACTTGATGGCTTAAAATGCCTGTACGCGCATGCTTACTACACAGCTCCGGAATTCTGGGATCTCTATGACAAAGACCACTATGATGCTCTACGAACCAAATACCATGCAAGCTTGTTGCCTTCTGTTTTCGACAAGGTTACTAACAACGGTCCCCCTTCTGCAAATACTCTCTTCGAACGATTGAAGAACACGAGACCGGTGAGAGGTATCTATGGCGCATTGTTTGTGTTTTGGGGTGGTGGGTTGCCGTATGCAAAGGTGCATCAGGCATTGAGCATTGTGTTGTCTCCTTTGCTGCTACTCATCTTCACGACTGCATGGATCGTATCATTTAGCAAGGATTTGTTTGGTATGAGACCAAGGGGAAAAGTGCATGTTGAGTAGAAAGCATACAGAAAGAAGAAGATACAAAGCTAGAAGGTGTCGATCCACAACGGCGTGGTGTGCTGATTAGCAAACAGCTCAACTTTGGCCGTTGCACGAGTGACCCTGAGTATACCTATCTTAGCCATGATATATATCTCAGTGATCTGTGTTATAGATATCACTATACTGCTTGAGCGCAGTTCGCTCGAGCTCATCAGCATCTCCTCCAGCAAACCTCGCAGGATCCAATTCCCTCCCAATCTCCTCATCATAAGCCTCTCCTAACATCATATCCTTAAGTAGTCGTGCACAGCCAGCGGCATGAGTCACCCATATGGCAACTGCCATCCACAACCCATCAATCCCAGCAACAGGACCAAGCAAAGGCAAGTTGTCAGGTGTGACTGAGAACACTCCCCCGATTCTTTCCGCGCCAAAAGGAGCTTCTTTGCTAAACCCTGCTTCGGGCGTAAATCTGCCAGAGATCGCTCGTGTCATGGCAGGGTTGAATATCTCGTTTGACCAAGGCACAGTGGCAGTGTCTCTTAAAGAAGAGACCTTTTGAGGTGGGTGGTCATAGGTTCCGACGCCATATCGTGACCCGTGGTCTCGCGAGTAGACGTGCGATTCAGGCCATCTCATGAACGGTGTGGGCGGTATATCGTACTGTCTGTCTTTTGCGTAGACGTAAGGATGACTAACAGGCACCACAGGCGCGAAAGGTATGGCAGACGATTTTTTAAGCAGTGAAGCTGTCCAAATACCGGTTGCTAAAACGAGCTTCTGGCATGCAAGAAATTCTCCACTTTCGAGGATGACTCCTGTGATGGTGTTGTCTTCTACTGAGATCTCAGAGACAGATGCTTCTTTGAAACTTACGCCATTCTTCGCTGCTATGTCGCGGTATGCCGAGCACAGCACTCTAGGCTCTGCAACACCATCATCAGGAAAGAACAACGCTTTTGTCTTTGTAAGTGCATCAGCTATCGGAAGACCAAAGGCTTTGATATCCTCTCCATCAAACAGTCGTGCCGGAAGCCCTGTTTTCTCGCATGCCTCCAATCTTGAATTCAACATTTTGATCCCTGCATCCGTAGATGCTAATTCCAAGCCTCCGTTACGAGTAAATCCAGTGGCGAGCTTCGTATATTCTTTGACTGACTCGATGGCGAGTTTAGTCAATGATGACTTTTGATTGTATTGACCGATGAAGCCTGGAGCATAGCCAGTTGAGCCAGCGATGGTGCTGAGAGAACGATCGAGGACGAGGATATTGGTTTGAGGAGTCGATTCAGAAAGAAAACAGGCTAGCGATGATCCGACTATGCCTGCACCAATGATGATGGTCAAGTTTTGGTCGACACTGTTGGTCATGCTTTTGGTTGGTTGTGGGCGTTTGGCGACCGGGAACGATAAGCAGGAATGGAAACTATGATTCGAATGGTATCTGCCAGCAAATATATGTAGCCGAGAGGAATTGCAGTCGCTCTTGTCGTTCCTTCTACATGTGTCAAATAAAGGGCGTGCGTCAAGAAACGCCGAGAAACAACGCCCTGTCGTTGACTCTGCCTCGCTGATGCGCAAAACCATCCGATTTGCTGTGACCTAGTATGAAGCTAAGTGGGTTGGTCTTAGAAGTGGTTTTGTTCAATAATTGGAACTGAATTTGTTGTTACCTGACCACCTATCTCTGGCGCTATCCAGACCTTCCCCACGTCCCAGAGTGTTGCGTTTTATAATTGGCACCTCTCCATTGCGACGTACAAGGATAAGACAGGCTGCAAAAATGCACAGAGTTTTCTACAGGGGGCAGAATCCATGGGGAGCTACCATCCTAAGGCATCTCCCTGGCCGCACGCCTGGTCTCAAAAGCGACCCTGCCTTTTTGTAGCTACAACATGACGATGTTTAGCCCAGGAGGAGCTAAAGAGATATGTACCGACTTACGTTCTTGTACATCAAGTCGATGTGACCAACCAAAAAGTTACGACGGCAATGTGAGTACTTGTTGACTGTGACACACCAGCCAGCCCACAAAGCGACCTACTGGAATTCGGCCAGCTATTTGAGATATTCAAGCTTAGACTGATCGTATTAAGTGAATCAAGGCTCATCTGACGCGAGTATCGAGTGACAATCTCTCAGGCATCTTCATGTCAACAGAGCCTCTCATCAAATCCCTGAACGCACCAAGCTCGTCGGAAGCGGTCGAGACCAAGTTTGGTTTTGCACGATCATCGATACGAACGCATGCTTCAAGAACAAATGCGCCGCTAACGTCCAGTGGTTTGAGTGAGTCTAGAGTGGGGAGTGCAGTCAAAGGTGTTTGTTGGGGTACATCGTTTGCTCTCAAGACACGGAACAATGTAAGCACCAGGTTCTTGTGCACAAATCTGTGACCTTCAATGAAGAACTCGCTCACGAATCTATCCAAGTTAGATCTGAAAACAATACAATGCTTCAGGACAGTAGGCTTACTCATTGTTGGTAGGATCGAGAAACTTGCGTAGTTGGTCCTTGTCAATGGCGGTGTCTGTTGCTTGCCTTAGAACAAGAGTCTTGGTCTCCGGTTCCGGTGTTTCTTGTGTCTGGATTCTCCAAGCATATGGTGATTGGCTAGCGCTTTCATTGTTCTCGGACTCAAGCAGAACAGGAGAATCAGTGCCAAACTCTGACTGGTCAAGTTGACGGACAAGGTGTTGGAAAGTGAGAGTCTGAGGTTTGACGGGTTTGTTTGGGAACTTTTTGTTGGGTTTGTTGTCTTGGGCTGAGCGCATGGGTCTGTATATCAGATGTCTCTCAAAAAGAGCTTGCGGTTGCATTGCAGCGACGCCAGCTAGGATCTTGAGGACTTGATCATGGCGCTCGAGAGGCACCTGGCCGTAGAGCAAAAGCTCATGCATTGCACGTGAGATGGAGTGATTGCTGGCACAGAAGATTGATAGTCTAGCCGAGAGCCGCTGGTTTGGGGCAAAAGCAGAACAAAAAAAATTGCCTTCCTTCACTCGGCTAGGCAGAGCTCCACTGGACTACCGTATGTTTTTTCGTAAACAGGGTCACTCTATGGTGCTGAAGTGGAAAGACGGCTGGAATTCCGGCAATCAGATGTCTCTTGGATTGGAGGCAGACTGGGAAGGGCGGAAATAGTGATCCGCTCAAAACCGCAATAGGCACGCCGGATGAAGTGCCTTGAGCTCGCTCGGCTTACCCCGTGGAGGAAGAGTCGGAGCTGGTGGAGTAGGAGTCGGCCGAAGAGAAGACCGAGGAGAAGATCAGCTGGGTGATGGCGGGGGACAGCGACCGAAAGCCCGGAGATAGCAGAGACTGGCAGAGAGATAAGGCACAGCAGTTGGCGCTTTGTCAGAGCGGCGTGTCAGAAGAAGGAAGCTTCAGGCAGAAAGCGCAGGGCATGTGTGGGCAAACGAGTGGTTGAAAGTCAGCCCGGCGGACATCGGGTATTCAGAGCGCCGATGTCGTCTTCGCGCTGCAGCATCCGGCGTGATATCCAAGCCATCTCACACCACGCGTTGCACCTTCCACGAGAGCCGCCGATACATCATCAGGTTGGACTGCCCCGCTCGCACTAGCATTTGTTCAAATTTCTTCTCTCCCGCACGAGTCTCCCCCTCTGTTCATCTCCTGCTCACCTCTCGTCAACTTTTTCAACTCCAACAACAAGCTCAAACACCACCAAATCCCGACTCGTCAGTCTCGGCACGCCCAGCTCCGCAGCTTCCAGCTTCTCTCCAGCACTCGACCACTTTCACTTCCGACTCCACGCGAAATACCCAACTTCTACACACGCATACCCCTTCAACCCACAACCACTACCACCACTTTCAAAATGAACGCTACACGCATCCTCCTCCACCGCCAGCCCATGATCCGCTTCCTTGGAAAGAGATCAATCCCCACCAGTATGTACCTCCTCGTCAAAGCTTCGACTGCTCCGTCTGACATGCATGCAGAGATTGACCACACTCCTCACGCCCACCCTGCCGCTCCCACTTCTGAGCTCCCCGAGTCTTTCGCTTCCTACAGACAGAAGGCCCAGCAGCACGGTCCCCTGCACCGCCGTACCGCAGCCAGCCAATACGGCGGCTTCGTTGGCGGCAAGCCCGGATCCGCCCTCGGCCCCGTCGAGCCCGCATCCGGCGAGTTCTTTGACCGCAGCGAGCTGCCCGCCCGTTTCGCCAGAACTTCGTGGTCCGCAGCTGAGATCGAGGCCATCGAGTCCGGCGGTGCCAGCTTGTTCGCATAAACGACCACACTTCTCCTTTCGATGATGAACCAAAAGTCTTTTTAGCAATGTGCAAATGGGATACGCGAGCGTCTGCAGGCAAGCGCTGGATACTTCCCTTACCACCCCGATCTACATAGGTTTACGATGATTGATCTCCACGGATACGACACGATTTCGGCCGAATACCCCAAAAGCTTGACACAGATGCACATGAGCAGATATGCCCCGACGTGCTAGATAAGCTCGCGCCGATTGCTTGCGTGTGGCCTGCTGGCGAAGACCAGCGCCACGAGAGGTGCTGAACAGCCAAGAGATGGACATCTCGAGTCCTTGACCCTTCAGCTACGTAGATAGGCTACCCTTTGCAAGCTGCATGGCCAACACCAAGAAATCGAACAGCGTCCATTGTATAATCTGACCTCATCCTTGACATCCATGAACACGTGAACATGCATGTGAAAGCCGCGCTGCTCCGGAGCGGGTCAATCAGTAGTAAAACAGATGGTTCCCAAAGCAGCCAACATTGATCGGTCACGTGAAACCAAAACCGACGCGACACAAACACGTCTTCCCGATGACTTGCCTGTAACAATTTCATGAACTCATCAATGTAATGCTCCTTGCGCGGATGCGAATTGGCAGATCCCGAACGTTACCTCGCAAGTTCTGCTCTACATACACAAAGATGTCGCCAACTCTCAAGCGTCTAGCTACTGAGGATGGAAGCGTCTCGCCCCCACCATTAAAGCGCACAACGCCCTCGGCCAGTACAACCACAAGTAAAACTATCAACAGTGCCAAACAAGCTGGAATCATGACCTAACAAATCACCCAGATGCAGCTGTAGCCAACTTCTTCAAACCAGCCTCCCAGAAGGACCCCGAAAAAGTGACATGGAAAGTCATTGACAACACATTACTGTATTGCAGGTACGACAAGGCCGATAGCTTTGCTGCAGACAGGCCACGTAAAATTGCTGCCTTCGACTTCGTAAGTTTATGTATCCGAGTTACAACCAAGCTGAATCTGATTTTCCAGGATTCAACTCTGGTCGATGCTAAGTCCGGCAACCGCTTCGCAAGGGACGGTGATGACTGGAAATGGTGGCATAGACAAGTTCCCTCAAAGCTGAAACAACTAGCTGAAGAAGGGTAAGGCCGTGTGCATCGCTGATAGAAGCTATGTGGCTGATCGTTACAGATACTTGATAGCAATTCTCAGCAACCAAGGCGGTATTAGCATGAACAGTGCTTCAAAGACAATCAATTCAGACAAGAAAAGACTGGCCGACTTCAAGCAGAGAGTCAAAAATGTCCTCATTCAATTAGACCTACCCATCGTCCTCTATGCCGCTACCGACAAAGACAAGTTCCGCAAGCCACGCGCAGGAATGTGGCATAAGCTGCTAGAGGCACAAGGCTTGACTGGTGAAGGCGATGTTGACCTTGAATCTTGCTACTTTGTCGGCGATGCAGGAGGTCGAACAGCCAGCGCTAGAGGTATCAAGGCAGACTTTTCTTGCTCAGACAGGTCAGCCTTCCAACACTGGCACTACGGACGGCCTACTAATATCATGGCAGAGATCTGGCTAGCAACGTCGGCATCACGTTCAAGACCCCAGAAGAGTTCTTCCTCGGAGAAGACCCCAGGCCTTTCACACGCCCATTCGACCCAACCACACATGTGTCACCAGTCCTGACCGGTAAGACAGACGCGAGTATGTTCATAGCACATTGACTTTGTATAGACTCTTGTTGACCCCTCGCAGACCCAATAGCTTTTGCCAAAAAGAACGATCTCGAGCTTGTCATCTTCTGCGGAAGTCCCGGAGCAGGCAAATCTACTTGGTTCCAACAGCATTTGAAGCCACTTGGTTATGAACGCGTAAACCAGGATTTGCTCAAGTCGGTGCGTCAACTCTTCTCGCATGTGGTCCCACTGTTTGTAGACTGACAACAGCCAAAGAGAGACAGATGCCTTAAGGTCGCCAGAGAATTTCTGGAAGACGGAAAGTCGGTAGCAGTTGGTATGTCCTCTTCTTATGGCCAGACTTGAAAGTTCCAGACTGACCGTGACATTCCAGATAACACCAATGCCGACGTCAAAGCTCGCGAGTACTGGACCAAGCTGGCGGAGTCACTCGAGATACCCATTCGATGCGTGCACTTCACAGCCCCGTCCAAATTGTGTGAACACAACGATGCAGTTCGCTCCATCGGAGGTCAACAACTTGGGGTAACTCCAAGATGCCGTAACGATTGTGAAGCGCTTGCTGACGTTTCGATTTCACAATCAGATGAACCCAGAGTCGAGGATCATGCTGCCGAAGCAGGCATTTACTGGATTCGCAGCCAGATACAGCCCGCCAACTCTGGATGAGGGCTTCACGGATATAACCAAAGTGGATTTCGAGGTAAGTCGTATACTCTTCGCTTCCTGCAAGTCAAATTCTGCCACGCAAGCAGCTGTTAGATTCCATGGTTCGAAAGGTTTTGAACTCAATTCAGTCGCATCACGACTGTTTGAGCTCTTCTCTCAACTCATCGTTAATTTGGATACAATCATGCATTTCTGCAGCTACATGTTAAAGATGTTCGCACACACAGAATACAAAGAATCACTTGCTAATCACCTGATTGAATAGTTCTCTGGCACCGAGGAGCAGAAGACCGCATGGTCGAAGTTCTGGGTTTGAGACATCGCGGAGAAGTGTCCGGCCAGAACGTTCCGCTCGAATGACGAACACGACACATCGCTGAGGTTAACCTCGTGCGATATCGATAGCACAAAGTCTAGAAAGGAAGGTCCGTCGAAGCCATCGCTTGGAGAAACCATTTCTCGTACGGACGTACGATTTGCATTCTTCCGTAGCCCTTATCACTATTTGCAAGGTCTACCCAAGTTTGCTATCGTCAACGTCGTTCGATGGCGGAATCGCAGGCGCCTGAGGCAGCCAGCGCTATTCTAGATCAGTCTTGAAGACGGACATGGCGTTGATCCTGTAAATGCACAACAGAGTTTCCCCTCCACGAGTGACACGGCAGGCAATTGGACCCTCAAAAACAGTAATAGATTTGCAAGTCGCAGACAGGACCGACAAGGGCAGGGCAGAGAATACCAAGGGCAAGGCGTGAAGGTTCGTCTGTTGGGGATGCGGCTTATGATTGTCTTCCCGTGCTGTTCCACAAACAGCTGTAGAACTGCGCAGCTGTTTTCGAGTTGAAGATGATGCTTCGGAAATGCCAAAGTTTCAGTAGTCTTTTGAGTGTTGCTTTTGTTTCCACAATTTTTGTGCTGTCTTTAGATCACGCATGTTTGGTAGCTTTGGAGGAAGGGAAGGAGATGCCAGATCTGCCCTAGCACAGGCGGACAGAGGTAGGTTCACAACTGGGGTGGAGAGCGGCTACGGAATTTGTGTTATCCAGCGCTCTGGAACCGAGGGTCGATTAGATCTTTCGCTATCATGGTTCCATCTTTGATCCGGAACTCTGTCTGCTTGTACGAAGATACAATTGTCCCTTGCCTATTCGAGTCTCAATCGAAAGCAGAGAGTGAAAGAGTGAACCTCAGGGACCTGCATCAGTTCGTGTTATCGCGCCCCGACAAGGATGAAAGACAGGGTTACCCCTTGCAATACTCGGGAAGCAAGAGCGGGGAGTTGTTGAGTTTATGCATTCATCCGCGTTTAACAATTCCGAACAATAGCTGCATTTCTCTATTACAAGGATTTATTTCATTAGCATAAGCAAGCCTACGACCCCTCGACGACCAAGACTTTTGTCCCGACTCTGTGCCGTGCTGGATAGGACAGAAGCGAAAAAGAAAAGGCCGCCTCAGCTGCTGCGCCCGGTCTGCTTCGCTTGCTTAGCCCGAGATCTTTTGTTTAACCGGGTTCGACGAGGAAGTTTGCCCGTGGGATGGTGCGATCCTCTGGGCGTTTCTTCTACGCCTCATTGCTCTGGCACCTTCTGGATTTGAACAAGAGTCCGAACTTACAAAGCAATAGTTGACTGTCCAGCAATGATGTGAGAGCATTTCAGAGACGGGAGGATTGCAAATGGCGTGTGCAGTACCATGGACAAGCAATTGTGTTAGGACACACAAGAAGTCCAGCGAGTATGCACTCCAAAGCACCGAGGACCGAAGCCTCAAGAGTTGACCACAAAGAGACAAATGCTCCCCAGCCGCGCAATTCACCAGGAGGTAACTCGCACGAATGTGCTGCAACCTCTGACTTGGCTTTTTCTTCACATCGGCTGTGTGCACCTTCTCTGTGCTGCTGCACTTGTTCTTTGCTTTGTGGTTTGCGAATTCAACAAACAGTTTTCAGCAATCTTTTTGCTCATCACCGTTCTCCCGATGGCTAGTTACGTGAGTGGATGTTCGATTTGAGTTGGTTCTCTGCTGTCACTGTGCATACACTTTTTGTACGTCTACACGCTTGTACCTGATGTACATTGTCATTCACAAATCCGTGCGATCGGTTCCCGATGCCCTTGTGTAAAAGAGTTTTCTAGTCCTCAACAAATCGTGCGGGTTGCGTGGTCATGGTTCACGCCGGCGAAGAACCGACAGTTTAATCGCGTGGAAATGGACTGGATGTTTTTTTCTGACCTTTCCGTTTTTTGTTCGTTCTTCCTGTGGGCAGCGGAAGAAATCCCGTCACCGCTGGCAGGCTTTCTCGCGAATGCCGGTCCATAAACATGCATCGTTAGCGCCTGGTGACACCAATGTTGCTGGCTGTCAAAAAGGACGCTTCGGCTGCGGACGTGCGGCTTGTCCACCTTTTCCGTCAGTCGTTTTTCTCGTACATGCCTTTCATGACTCGACGGAGGAATAACGACGAGTATGCTTGCCAAGCACCCGAGGCTTCTCTTCTCGTCACGTTGAGATGTCTGCTGGTCAGGGTTTCAGGCTGTTCTGTCACTTCTGCATGTCTACATGGATCGATACAGAAGTCTGCATGCATCGTCAGCAACTCACTGCGTCTATCGGTGTTTCATCAATATGGCTGGAAGAGGTGTTGGGCATCTCTCCCAGGTCGCTGGGTCTTTGTCATGACAGTTCCTCGGTTCCCGTATCTGATCGAATCAAACGCACTATTGTCTTTGGTTCCAGTGGAGAGCCCGCAGATGGCGGCCCGCCGAAGTTTGAACAATACAAAAAAAGCCCACGCGACCATACTTACGAGTTGCTTCACATGAAGAACAAAGACTTGACCTCTAACAATTCAAGCGTTTAAAACGTGAAACAGGAGGGCAAAACGAAGACTTCCATTCACCAGAACGACGTTGAGGTATAATGCAGCTTGAGCCGCTGCAAACAATCAAGAGCTGGAGTGGGTATGACAAACCAGCAGACGACAAGGGCAGGAAAGGCGGGAGAAGGCGCGCTTGCAGCTTCCCGCTGCACCAACCTGCGTTAAAGCAAGGTTGGGTTTGCTTGGTGTGTCCACGGTGAAGAAGTCTTTTTGGACACTTTACCCACTGCCGAAAAAGCTGCTTCCGGTGCGACGTGACTGGTTAAAAATTTATGAATTTTGGACCCGACTTTTCGCCAAAGGGTTTGGCGCCCTTTTGCTTCTGCTCTTTTGACTGCTCCACCGCGGCTGCCCGGTGAATTGTAACGCCGTACTGTACCCTTGACACACGAGGCCGGAGCGTGCAAGTTTTCGTCATTCGTGGTCCCGGCGTCCAGGTGGCCGTCGGTGTGGCCGTTTGTTCCTGCGCTCGCTCAGATTGTAGTCGACGAGCGAGTGACGAAATGCTTCGGGTGGATATTTACTCGTTGATGAGACTAGGGCAGGCGAAGCAAAGCAGAGCAGAGCGAGACAAATACGAAGAAGCAAAGACCAGACCCTGCACCGAAAACTGTAGACAGAATACAGGGACAGGCCGCAAGGTCCCTGAATGGTCAGGAACCATGACAGAAAGGACGACATGCTGGCAGCACCTGATCCCAAGCATTTGTGCGTGACTACTGGTGGCCACAATTCCAAAGCGGCAGTTGTGGAAGGTCGTTGAATGATGGGGCGCACAACGAGCACTCCAATGTTCCGAAGGATTTGACGGTTCTGGAGCGTCGAGGTTGTACGTGTGGCCGTTACATGACAGGCAGAGGGCACACACAAACACTCGAGACGAGGGACCTTGGTCGTGTATCTCTAGCACCAGGATGGGCAGGTGAGAGTTTCTGCCATAGTATGCAAGCGAGTGTCAAGTGGACTCGACAGGTGCCAGCATCGGCTAGGACTGCAGGTGGCTTGAGCAGCTTGCAACCAGGGTGGTTGTCTTGCCGCTAGGCGCTGGTCTGGTGGAGGATGAGGAGGGGCCACATGTCTGCTCCGCGCTCCAGGGCCTGAGCTCTACGGTGGTGACTGCATCGAAGGTTCAAGCATCAAAAATGCCATGGGACCCGCACGCTAGGCCCCAATCTCTATTTTGCACCTCCGACTGATCTTGATCGTCTGCAGCGCTCCAGCCTGCGCTTGTTGCCGTTTTGCTTTGAGACATCTTCTTCACAACCACTCTTCGCAACCTCTCTTCTCTCCTCCCCTCCCTCTGTTCCAACGAATCTCAAGCAGGTAGATCAAAGGGATCAGGCACGACTCGCAGCCAACAAACGCCCGGCTATCCCTCTGCATACACCATCCAAAAACGTGCCTGCTTGACTCTGCCACCACTCTCTGGTTTTCCTATTCGGCTCGCATTTCAAACGTCTCACTCATCTCTCACGCTACACCATTATGCCATTTGCATCCGGTTTATAGTCAGGACGCCGACGTCCAAGTTTTCTGGTTGATCATCATGCAACGCGCAAACATGCGACCATCTATGCTGCCAAAATTGATCGTCGCGCAGACGCCTACAGCCGCAACGATCGGCGAAATGGCCGACTCGCCCTACTCAATGCACTCTCGCAACTCATCAGGCACATCCGACAACTACTCACCCTTAACACAAACCTTCTCGTTTCATGAACACACACGCCATCCAAGCTCCAGCTCATCATCTGTTGCCTCAACCCCTCCAAAGTACGAACCCAGTCTCGAATCTCTCAATAACCGCATCTCAAGGACAACTCTGCATGATCTTGTCGAAGACCCTCATGAGAGGGAAGATGATTTCGATCTCTGTGACAGTGCATTCGAGCTCAATTGCCAATGTGCGCTCGAGAAACCCCATTCTAACCATGATATGTATCATCTGAGTGAAGCCGAAGTGGATCCTCGTCTCTGTCAATCTGCATCTGCTCTTGAACGGCCTAGTCTGGACTACTCCCTCGCCGATGGACCCAGCGACTTCAACAGCGACAATGAAATTCCTCTCAATGTGCCCAAGTCTAGGTCAAGGGCAAATTCTGGCGAATCTACCGTTACTGGTCTGGCTTCTCGTGTGGGTAGCCGGTTATCGTCATTCTCGAAACGCCGTGACAGAACACCTACCTCGCCTCCGACTGTGGCTGTTCATCGACTTAGCACTAAGAGCGCTCCTGTCTCCCGTGTGCCGTCACGTGCCGCATCTTTCCGCATGTCTTCTGTAGCAAAGCCTGTTGTATCTCCTATCGATGTTGAGGCCGAGTCGACACCAACACCTAGCCCGGCTAACGTCGCTGTCGAGCCTTCTAATCCTCTGGACATCAAGATTCCTCATGCAGATGAGCCAATTGACCGCAAGGCCCTGGCATCCACCCCTCTTCTGCCCAAGACGATTCAGGATCCAGAACAAATTGCTGAGGATGTCATCCAATCTCCACTGCAGTCCCCCACTGTCGTCGACAACGCTCAAATAAGTCGTTTGTCAATGATTGGCCCATCACTATCCAGTCCAATTCTGCCCGAGATGTCGATGGTGTCGCCTGCCCTTTCGGCGCATACCTCCACCACTTCTCTCGGCGTCATGCAAGCTAGCCAAGTCATGTCCTCACCCGACATCTCGTCAATGCACATTGTCAGCCCTCAAGACAAGTGGGCAAACAAGCTTGGACACGCCAACTTCAGCGTTTTTCCGGAGCCCTATCTGCCAGAAACTTACAACATCCACGCATGCAGAAAGCTTCTAGAGGACTGGGAGTCGGCTCGCAGACAATTCATGAATCAAGCAGCACGCACCAGTGAACATTACGGTCCGACTTCGCAAGTGTACAAGTACACGGAGAAGAAGTGGGCAGAGATTGATGCGGAATGGAAGAGAAACCATGAGTTGGTTGTCGCCAAAACAGCAGCAAATGGCGAGACGCCTGTTTTCCAGCCTCTGGCAGAGCCGGCTCCTATCACCGATCTGCCCGCTCTGGATGATCCATTGAAATTCCCCAAACTTGATGGGTCCGACATTGTCGGACCCATGGTCAAGTACGCAAAGATTAAGCAAAAGTCGTCTTCGAAGAAATCGGCTTTCCTTAAATTCTTCAACAATGTGCGAACACCGAGCAACACACTCGGCCGCACCTCGACCGGACTTGGTCTGTGATAATGAACAACACAACATTACACGGCAAGCCTACATGTAACATATTCATCATACGTTTTGTCATGACCTTACGACGCAACACGACGCCATTTGTGCTGCTTTTCATCGCGTTTTTCTGGCGCCATGCCATTCCTTCCTTCAAGAAGGCACGACGATTTTCATTTGTCACCCAGTGTGAAACATTTCACAGCAAGCAAAAAGTTTTTAGCAAGGCGCAAAAAGAATCGGGAGTTGGTGGAAAGCCTACAGCGGTGGACTTAGAGGAAGTGTAGAGGAAGTAGGCGATTCTTGGAGTTGTTGATGCTGGCCAGCCTCTTGCCGTGGCTTGTACAGCTATGCTATCATGGCTGTTGTCTGGTTGATCTTTTTTCTTATGTCAGTCATCTCGGTGACAAACCGACGGCTATACCCTATGTATCTTTGAGATTCTCGGATATAGGGATAAGCGCAGTCATTCTTGGAGGCAGTTTAGAAGCCCTTTCATAGCTTTCGCCAACGAGGATTTGAAATAACATTTTATGTGTCTTGCATTTTGGGTAAAGATAAAATGTTGCAATGTTTGCGATATGTAAAATGGTTGTGAAAGGAGGTGCGAGATTGGGTCAAGAAGTGCAGAGAAAGTGTTGGAACAAAGACGGCAAGTGATTACGCAGCCGAAAGCAAGAAGGCAAGTGGGATGGTGAGAAAGATGCAATTGCCCAAACCCACATGACTGCTCTCCTGAAACATGATTTCCATCGTTCTTGCATGCATCGCTACAATCTCACGAGTCCCGGGAGGAGGTCTATTGATTGATCACATGCTGAGGCTCAGCGGTTTCGAAAAACGTCATCTTGGGTTGGACGTCGTTTTGGGAAGAGTTAGCGGCCGCTTGAGGTCCCTAATCGCCATCTAATCGCTGCCAGACCCGAGCGAGTCCGCTCACCACCTCGGCGCCCGTCTATTCGACGTCCACGAGGAACGACTTCGTGCCTCGATAAGGCGTGCCGTCGCTTTGAGACGACAGCAGCACCCGAACCCTTTGTCTTCGCCGCATGCAACCAGGCGACCCCACTACGACTATCCGCAGACGACTTGACAATGAGCCTGGTGGACAATATGTCGCTCGACTCAGCCGACCTCGCCGTAGAGAACGTGTCCGACGACGACGACCAGATCACCAGCGACCTGCCTGATTTCACCGACCAGAACACCATTGACGAAGAAGACGATTTCGAATCCACCTCGATGGTCATCATGTCCGATGATGCCGGTCAAGTCTATGCTCCACCCGCTCGCATCGCCGCTCGCTTCTACCGCGATTCCAAGTCTCGTCCATACAAGTCCTCAGCAGCTTCGTCCCGTCGCAACTCGCTCTCTTCAATTCAATCACATACCTCAACCCGTTCGCTACGTCGCTCTTCGTCATGTCAAAGCAACTACATCGCACAACACCTACGCAGAGCATCCATCATGGAAGCCCGCAAAGCACGCCTTGCCGACCGCGCCGCCCACGTCGAAAAGGTCCGTTCAAGAGCCGCTATGGCCAAAGCCGCTCCCAGAGGAGATGCCAGTGCTAGTGAGGAGCGCGCTCTTGCTGCTCAAATCGCTCGTGAGAACCATCTCGCAAAAGTTGCTGCAGCATGCGCCGAGGAGGTTCAGAGAGCAAAGCAAAAAGCACAAGAGATCAAGCTCAGGAAACTAGAGGAAGAGAAACAGGCTCGCTTGGACATGGAGGAGAGGATGGCTGATGCAGACAGGAGAAGAGCCGAGTACAAGCGTAATTTGGTCTCACGCAGGACACGGCGAGCTAGCGAACAGGAGAAGAAGCTGGACGATGTTACCGAAGCAGACGACGACACAACTTCCAAAGTGTCCGAAGAAACTGCCGCCGTAAGGATACAACGAGCATGGCGTATGCGACAACGAAGCTTGGTTGTAAAAGCATATGCAGACTTTCATCTCAGTCTGAAAGGTATTCGAGAACGATCCTTCGAGGATGTTGGTACCTTGCTTTCAGGCACACCTATCATTCAGGCCACAACTCGAGTCCTTCGCCTCCTTGCCCTCCAAGAAAATGACAACACGCCATCACCTCAAGCTACACGGACTTTCCTCAGTGCTTATCTTGTTATCGTACATCCAGCTTCCGTCTTCAGCAAAAATGGTACTCAGGAGCAGCATCTCATTGCTAAAGCTCGCGAATTGATCGAGTCATTCGAGTCTATTCTGTCCATGATTTCCCGCTCAAACCGCCTCGAGGTACCAAACGACAGGCTTCAAGATCTGTCACAACTGTATACGACTTATATCAGTGCATTCGATGCATGGAGAGCTCAAGATTCATCTGCTCTGGTCGAGACTATGGTCGCATCATTTGTTGAGCTTGACGCCATCTGGCAGACTGTCAAAGACGACACACAAGGCTCAGTCGCTGAAGATTATCGTCAAGGAATTCGTGACAACCAGGTCATGCTTCTCAGCAAGATTCGAAAATTGGCTGGGCCTGACCGTGCCGATTTTCTCATCAAAAAGTCCATCCGCGAAAGCCGAAGAAGACGTGTTAAGAGAAGGTCTCCTGCCGAAGTCCGTCCTCGTGCTGCTACCGACATCGAAGATGGCGAAGCGGAGTCCTCAGGATCACTACCCATCGCCACCGAGACTCTATCGCAAGGCGCAGCTTCAAGTGGTATCGAATCACAGGATGACGTTCGCTTTAACCTCGCTCGCTTGTTCTCGCCTATACCTAGCAATCGCGTACTGACTCACGAGCTTGCCATTGATAAGGACTTCCGCATCTCCTCTAGTGCTCATTCAGACATCCGCGATGCCATCAACCGCGAGCTTTGCGATGGTATGCGAGCCGGAGTTGAGCATGGCATGGGTACTCCATGGACAGTCGCCATGGCTCAGGAGATCAGGGCCAAGCTTGTGCATATCGTGAAGCCTGGCAACTCGATGCACAATCTGATTGTCGAGGCTTTGGACACTGATCTCATCTACCGACAATGCGAGCAGGGCATCTTTTCTTACGCCAACTTTTTCTCATTCATGGCCAACATCCTGCCAAAGCTATGTGCACCTTTCCGTGATGCGCAAGTGAAGATCTTGGCCGAAGATCTTGAGTCAAACAATGGCGAGGACATGGGCGCTATGATTGAGAAGCTTTTCCGCCTGTTGCACTTCATTGATTTGCTCTCGCTCGATTACTCCAACTTCCTGTTGATGAACGCGGCACCTGTACTCATCAGAGAGTCAGCTGGATACGAATCGCGAATGTTTGCAGCAGACCTTACCTCGGGGAAAATAACATTGGCTGCAACCAGCCGCTGGTGGCGCAATGCGAGCGTAAATATGCTGACTGAGGCCGATCGCCGGGATCCAGAGCAGGTCCGCAACCCTGCAGACAGGCCTTCAGTTCATCACATCTACACTCGTGGACTGGTTGATACCACGTTCGGACAGGGTCCGATCAGTACTAATGATGTGCCTGAGACCCTTGCTCTGGATGTTGAGCGCCTGAGCACTATCAAACAAAGAGCTTTGCATGTGACCACGATTGGTGCTATCCTTCTGGTGGCCAAAAACATGCTGAAGCGCGACGTGCGCAGTTCCTGGAAGGCCGAAGCTTCTCGTCTTTGGGATCTTCTCAGTAAAGAGTCACCTTCCGAGGCCACATCAGAAGACGCTTTGGCAAGCGTTTCATCTCGCGTTTTTGGTGTGCTCGAAAACTCACACAACCTGCCACCAACGACCAAGACCGCATTGCAATGTGCGACTACTCGCATCATCACTCAAGCCTCCTCGCAACGCTTCACGGACCCTGTAGCCAAGGTCCTGTGCTCTAGACTTCGAAGTCACGTCTACTCGCGTGTTGTGGCCAAGACGTCGAGCGAGAGAGTCAGAGCCGCTAGTGGTGCATCAGAAGCGTTGGCGAGTGCCGGGTTGCCAGAGTTCGTGACGCAAGTCGGTGAGATGGTGGAACTCTTGAGGAAGGTGGCTGAGGTTGACTGGGCATCTCACGGTGTTTGGTACGAGCAGGTCGCAAGCGAAGCCAATGGCGCTGGCGATGCCTAGAGCATCATTACTTTTCCTCTTTTGGACTTGTTCACATTTTTGTCTGGCTTTCCTCGTGTTTTGCCTTCGTTGTATGGTTTATAGGGTTGGAAGGTCAATAACATAGCCTTCCTGGATGGCTTTCGTTTGGAATCGGGAGTGCTTAAGGATACTACTACTGCCGTTCTGGGTTGTCTGATTGACCTTTTACGAAGATTGATACCACATTTTTCATATTTTTTCTATTTCTGTCTCTCTCTCACTCCTTCTTGCAAACCGAGTTTATCATTTATGGCATTCATCAATATGGACTGTGTCGATCTTATAAGCCTTCTAGAGCCTTTTGCGTATGCCACGTTTTGCTGACCATGGGCCATCGTTTGTGTGTTTGTTGGGACAGCTGCGTTTACCTGACCTGGTAGTTGTCCTCTTCTACTTTAGTGGAATGTTTCTTTCCTTTTCCATTGTCGCTCCTTGCTCCTTCGTGGTTTCGCTCTTCCTTTTTTTTGCCCCCCATAATCAGCCACTCTTTCCCTCTGAATAGTCGTCCCTACCTTCTTCATAGTTGCTCCTTCCCTCTTTGTAGTTGCTCCTTCCTTCTCCATGCAAAGTAGAAGGATAGAAGGAACGTTAAAGGCAATTGCAGAACTAGAAAGATCGATCAAAGTGAGAACAGAATCGGAAAGGAGCGATCAAGTCGATACCTAATCAGACGGAGCAATGGAGGTGAAGGAAAGAGCCATCCAGACGAGACATTCGCAGAAGGAGCGAAGTATCCATTTCCCATGGGAAAGGAACCGTACAGTCAAGATAGAAGGAGAAGGAACGCGGGAGTCAAGGAAAAACTGGAAGAAAAGATGGAGCTGAAACGAAAATGGAAGAAATGGCAAAGTAAGAACAGAACTTATCTATGTATGAGGAAGGTACGATATATCTATGTATGAAGAAGGCACGATACAGTCAGGTTAGAAATAGAAGGAACGCTGAAATCTGAACAGATATGGAAAGTGTGATACGGTCGAGCAATGTCAGGAAGGAGAGATGCACTCGAGAAATCATGAGGAAAGAACAATAGTGTTAGAAGGAAATTAGAAAGGAGAGACGTAGAGTGTAATCTACTCAGGTAGATCTGATGATTCAGATTTTGGAAACAGCGTTCCAATGGTTATCATCTAGAATTCATATCAAAGGTTTTTCCCCCTTAACCCATCGAAACTTTTCTGTCCTCATGCTGGATCGTAACATATAGGCCGTGACTCTATGATACAAAAATGTTCCCCAAGAACGCCATACAGAAAATGCTCATGCAATGCGAAACAATACGAAACGATGATGCACTGATACATCTATGAGTTGTCCTCACAGGAGAAAGCGCTGGCACTGCCAGAGTTGTTTGAGATGTCAACAACACTGCCCCAAACACCCAAGCCGCAAAGGGCAAGACCGATAAGGGCAATGGCGATGTTGAGAATGGTAAGCGTGATCTTCTTCCAGTTTGCAGTAAGTTGTCTCTTGTTCATCATGAGCCACCAAGCAGCGGGCAAGATCATGGAGAACCAAGTGCAGAAGAGAGAGCCGAGAAGACCGAGAAGCTGACTGAAAACGGGGATGGCGTTTGCGATGACCCAGGCAATGACCCAGAGCAAGATGGTGAGTCCATACCAGCTGCCGAGCGAGCGGAAGCTCTTCTCGTTCATGACGTTGGTCTTGCGCCAGATGCGAACGTAGACGTTCTTGGTAGCGACGTGAGCGTAGATGACCCCGGCGACGACGATGGTGGGAATGGCGATTCCGTAGGCGACCTTGCGAACGATGGGGCTAGCAGAGCCAATGGCGGGAGACTTCACGTCTGTACCCGCGAAGCGGTAGATGACAACAGCGACGACGAGGTAAAGAGAGCAAGTGCAAGTCTGCAGCATGCCCAACGCCTTGGGGAAATCTCTGGGGTTTTTCATTTCAGAAATGAAACCGAAGTAGGCGATGTTGGAGCAGAACGAAACCAGGATGTTGGCGACGGCCACAACACCAGTGCGGAAAGAAGTCATGCTCGAAGGAGTGACGGCGTAAGCGTGGGCGCCAGCAGGAGGATCGACACCGATGCCAATCATAGCAATGAAAATGGCAGTCGCGATGGACAAGCAAGAGGCAATAGACATGAGAGCGACGTTCTTCATGGTTCTCGGAATGCAGAGGATCATGGACACAACCATGCCAATAACAGTGAAAACAATGGTGCAAGTTCCGTGGTTGGTAAGGACGTTCAACATGATGGAGAAGGTCAAGATGTGAGCGGACATGATGAAGACCAGGAGGATGATCTGGGCGGCTTCAGAAACCTCTTTGAACCATCTTCCAAAGAAGAAGAGACCAGCGTCCGCAAAATTGTGAATTCCGGGGAAAGCGATCTTGACTTGGTAGGTGACATATCCAGTGTAAGTGGTGAGGAGACCGAAGAAGACAATGAGGATGCAACCAGGGACAAAGCCCATGCTGGCAACGACAGCAGGTAGAGAGAGAATACCCAAAGAGATTGTCTCAGCGACAAGGAGGAAGCCGGCATTGAGCCATGTTAATGTCCTGTACTCGGTCTCGCCGTTGGCATCGTTCTCGAAAGGATTTACCATCAAACCCTCTCTCTTGCTGTCCAAAGTCATGGTCTCATCTCCCTCGGGAATCGTATCCTTCTCTTCAGGAAGTCGTGGCGGCGGCGCCTGTTCCAGATCTGTGTTTGATGCTGAGCTGACACTGCCAGCGGTGTAACCAGCTCTTTTCTCTTCGTCTAATGCCATCTTGGCGATCAATGAGAATCGAGGTCTGGTAGTTGCGACGTAGATTGATCGTGTCAAGACGATGTGTTGGGAGGTCCTGAAAGACGCAGCGAGGTAGCGAGAATAATAAAAGGCGAGAAAAGTAAGGAAACAGGAAAGATGGTTAGAAGGCGGATGACGAAAGTATAAAAGCTAGGTCAGCAGAAATATGAGTTCGAATGAGCGAGACGTTCAACAGCGATCTCGGAACACATGGTAGATGTGTTTGTAAAAAGTCTCGTGCTCTGGACTCAAAGCACCGAAACAAAGCAGTTTCTATTACTTGAATATTATCAAAAAATTGCGGGTTAGTCAGGCGTTTGATGGGGATAGTGGTCCAAGCTCCGATGCGATGCCAGATGGACCACCAAAATGTCGAGGTTGAAAGCAACATAAGGGGCTGCAAGGAGATGAGAGACAAAGGCGCGAGAAAAGGGTCTGTGTAGCAGATGGAAAGAATAAGAGAGACCTAGCTTGTATGCTTTACCTTTGGTAGTTGCGAAGGTTCAGAGGGACGACTTCTGAGATCAGCGTCGCAAGGTGGACCTGAACTTTGGCAAGCGAGTGGCAAGAGCGAACATCAGAAAAGCAGCAACTTGTCGGCAAAACATTGCGAGCATGATGCCATAGCTTGCCGCCTTTCGTTTGTAACCATGCTTCCTCCCAATTGCGATGGGCAGTTGCAGCGTACCTATAGAAATGCACAATACTTTTGTCAACAACGTAGTCTCCGTAGAGAGAACCCTATCAAGAGCTATCTCAATGGACAGACTCGGATTTGTATCGCAATTGTGCATTTCAATAGCTTAAAACAACCCTTATGCCTCGAGTTGGAGAAGGGATCAACTTGATCTCTGTTGAAGGGACCAGGCATCCCGATCCGAGTCATGAAAGGTCTTCCATAGCGAAGGCATTTGTAGCCAAGACGTCAAAGTAAAAGTCGACTCCGATCTCGTCGCAGCGGTCGGTTCTCGAAGGACCAAGAAGAAACACCGGAGATTATTCCATCGCATCAAGTTGCACGGCTGTTGGAAAATCGGCGGTCGGCGGCGGTCGGAGTGTTCGGAGTGAGTTGGTAGAAAAGCTTGGCTGGTAGGGAAGCCGCTGCTTCCAGGTCAATTGTGCCGAGGGCGGGGTTGATCGCGAAGCTGGCGCGTAAACTGCTCGAGAGCTCCTTCGAGCTTCCCTCGAGCTTCTTGCTGACAATTGCCTGTTCGACAACTCTGCTAGCACTCTGTAATCAGCATCAACAACGTGTGAAATCACCTTTGATCTTTGGTATTCAACGCAAAAGCTTCGCTCGTCTTCTCGTCCAGTTGCTTCCCGCCATCATGGTTGAACTACGCAAGCGCAAGACTCCCCCTCCGGCTCCTGCCCCAGCACCAAAGAAGGAGCGCAAGGCGAAGGCCACCAAAGCAAATGGAAAGTCCGAGACTGCTGCCGAATCTGCTGCTAGACCTGCTGCGCCGGAACCGAGTGCTGCTCCTGCCGCTGCGCCAGAGCCAGAATCCAAGGCTACCTCTGGTCCTCCCAAGCCGGGAGACAAGATCGACTTCGATGGCTTCGGTGGTGAGATTGAGACCAACGATGGTCGCAAGGTTACGCTCAAAGCGCTGGTCGACGAGAGCAAAGAAGGCCTTGTATTGTTCACATATCCTAAGGCATCAACCCCAGGCTGTGAGTATCTCCGTTCCAACTATCAGAGAAGACCTGTTTCTTCTCTGGCTAGCTCTTTTGACTCATAGTGCTGGGTGCTGATATGATGATTTCAAAGGCACGACTCAGGTTTGCCTTTTCAGAGACTCGTACGAACCTTTGACTGCAGCTGGACTCAGCATCTACGGTCTGAGCACCGATTCGCCAAAGGCAAACACGACATTCAAGGACAAGCAAAAGCTCCCATACCCTCTGCTATGTGACCCCTCAGCTTCACTCATCGGAGCAATTGGTCTCAAGAAGGCACCCAAGGGAACCACGCGAGGAGTTTTTGTTGTCAAAAAGGACGGCGAGGTTCTAGCAGCTGAACCTGGAGGTCCAGCAGCAACCCTCGAAGTAGTCAAAGGTGTTGTCGCGAAGATGGGCGGCTCCGGTGTCGGCGAGAAGGCTGAAGCCAGAGCCGCCGAAGCCGAGAAAGAGGAAACAAAGGGTGCTGGCGAGACGACAGCAAAGTTGTAGATAATGATGGGATATGATATATGTTGTTGATGAATACAAAGGTTGATAGGTTTGATCAAAAATCTGGATGGAATTGAAGAGTTGTCATTCAGAAGGCGTGCTTTAGGGCGCGATGGGTCCAGTAATAATATTCTTGAGCACGGCATAGCAGCCGGGCACGACGGATGGCTTCCGTGTGTCCAGACTTTTGCATTTGGTAATGACAATTGGTTCAACCCTGATGGACATCACAAATCATCGATGACATGCAATTTCACAGCTCGTTTTAGCAGAGTTGCCAGGAGCAGAGGTTGGAGGTTATCTGGCAAGGCATCCTAGCATACAAGTACAGAGATAAGAAGCGGCCGAGGTTAAACCCCTTGCTTCTGCTGCCGTCGAACAGATTTGGGTCTCAGCATCGCTCATGATGGCCTGAACAGCGGACAAGAGGATGCAAAACGTAGTCTTATAGCAGGCCATTGCTTGTTATATGGGAGTCGATGACTTGTGAATCATGTTGGCTGACGAGAGATGGGTCATGTCGCAAGTCGGTTCGGGAGATGTTGGTTTAACTGTCGACCCCACTGCGGGTTGCATGGAGACCCTGAGTTTGATTGTTGACGAGCCGCAAACAAAGAAAAGTGAAGTCTCTCCTGTCACAAGAAGAAGAAACGAAAAAACAGGTCCGGCGCTACCAGTCGTGTGTTGTAACCTGGCTATCTCCTGACGAGCTAGAGTAATGCCAGTGCCATTTTTGAATTGATAACAATAAGCCAGGACCTTGTCGACTCGCAGGGAGCGAGACGCTACGACTCAGTGCTTGCATACGTAACCTGCACCTGTGTCTATCGCTCGACGTCCAAGTGTGCTTACTTCGTCGCGACTTGTACAACTATCCCGTCTGGATCGCAAGTCACAAGTCCTCTGGTGCACTAATACAAGGCGGACCGTCTGTTTCAGCATGAAGGCCTTTGCGCGAGGAGCGACTCGACTTCGCAGCACCTCGCTCAGTGCTGTCCCTCCACCTCGAGCTTCTTCAGAATATCTCGACGAATACGCCGACATTGCTGCCTCCATCCTCTATCGCTCGCCCTTGCCATCCGAGTCCGGTCTACCCGTCTACATCCTCAACGCCGCAGCCTTTCCTGATGCCTTTGAAGTCGACTACGATGCGCTTCTGCCCTACGTCCTCGCCAGACTGCCAGGAGAGGAAGAGTTGATTGCAGGTGAAGAATATGAGATTGTCTTTTTTGCTGGTGGACAACCTGAAAGCGCTACTTCCGAGAAGAAGACTGGGCCGGGTATGGGTTGGTACCTGCAGGCGTACCACGTGCTGAGCAGAGCGGTGCGAAAGAGGTTGCAGAAGCTCTATGTTGTCCACGAACGCAGCTGGGTGCGTGTGCTCATCGAGGTCTTTGGCACCATGGTCTCTCCCAAGTTCCGCAAAAAGATTGTCCACGTCTCGACTCTCTCGTCTCTCGCCCTACATATCCCCATCGAGAAGCTGCTCATCCCACCGAGCGTGTATCTCCACGATCGTCGCCTCTCACCCGACATTCATTCACCCTATGTCAGTGGCCGTAGAGCTTTCAGCGCCAACGATCCTATGCCTCGCAGTCTATATGGACAGAGACGTCTGCCTCGTGTGCTGAGAGAAACAACAACTTTCCTGTGTCAAAGCGAAAACATAAAGACAGAAGGCATATTCCGCATTCCGCCTCAGTCGATCCTGGTTGGCATTCTGAGGGAGGCCTACGATCGTGGTCAACAATTTATTGTCTGGAAAGAAGGCGGAATCACTTACACTCAACCTGACATGGATCACCAAACCCTCAGACACATTCACCAGTCAGATGCATATGGCGTACATCTGGCAGCTGGTCTCATCAAGCTCTGGTACCGAGAACTGAAGACTCCTATATTTCACGAAACTTGCTATGACGAATTGAGATACAAATTTGGAAGCCCCGATACCCATGTTGAACTGGATGACCTGGTCGAAATGCTATCGCCAACGTCAACCACCTCGTGTCTCTCTCAGACAGCAAGACTGGTACTTATACTCCACCTTATTCCACTACTTTCGCTCGTCACGAGCTACTCAGCAACCAACAAGATGACGCCTGACAATCTAGCAATCTGCTTCTCCCCAGCCCTCGTGTGCGGTTCCGATCAATTGGCTGACGCGAAGATGACCTCCATAATCCGTCGAATACTCGAGGCTGCGGTTGAACACTGGCCGCATGACCTGCGAGACGCTTGTCAGACCGCCCCCGACTCGTTTGTCGCTGCTCTCAGGCCTCCGCCTGCTGCTCAGGACTATGAGGACCCTTTGTCAGAGAACCACAGAGATACATCACACGACTCCGAAGAGCAATCACACAGAATTCATCTCCAAGATGATGAGTCTGAGAAGCCAGTCCTACCTCCTCGTCCATCCTTACAAACGAGGCAGCCTGAGGACTCCAATTCGACGTTTCCTGCGAGAACTGACAGTCTGGCTTCTCCCATCAAACGCAAGCCTGCGCCAATAGGTGGTGCTCCTCCGTCTTACGCAAACTTCCCCAGCCGCTCCGCCTCGCAGTCACATGCAAGTCAGTCAAGTGCATTGAGCGACTTCACGGATATCAGGAATACTCTGCCGTACACCGAATCTCCCCCGAATGTGCCGTCCAAGCCAAACCCTCCTAAATCAGCTGCTTCAGCACAGAACGATTTCATGAACGAATTGAAAAACTCACTCGCTGCCGATGTGGTGAAGAGAAAGCCAGTATCATCCACGACATCGCCAGGCTCGCCGTCAAGCAACGATGTACCGTCTGTCCAATCCCAACGCTCGGTATCCGCTCGAGTTCCCTCGCCACCGAAAAGAGACGACAACATGTTCATCAAACCCACATGGGCAGCTTCCTCACGTACAACCTCCCGCGCACCTTCCCTTTCGAATCCACCCACCACCACCTTTTCCGCACCCACCTTTGCCAGAACCCCATCACCAGGTCTGCTCAAACGCATGGCCTCCATCGAGACAATGCAGAACACTTCCAATGCTGCCCAACAACTGGATCCAAATAGGATTGCACCAGTTGTTGAGAAGATTGGCTTGAGGAAGAGCTCGGTAGATGACCTTAAGAGGGTCTATGAAGAACGGGCTGGCATTGCTAGGGCAGCTAGTGTGAGTAGTAACAGTAGCAGTCGGAGGACTTCTAATGTTGGGTTAAGTAGGAGGACGTCGAATGCTGCTGTTTGAAGTGTTGGCGTGAGGTTTTAGCAAGTATCACAGAGGGAGAGGTGTGGCTTTACTCTCAGGCGTCAAGGGCTCTGACGTTCGCTTCCTGCTTTTCTCCCCTTTGGGGTTGCATCTACTAGAGGAGTTTTTTTTTTCCCCCTTACCATCCACAGTATCAGATACCCAGTTCTTTTCTGCAGGCTCTTCACACCCGCGTTCCCTGTACTCTTCCACGTTTGTGTTGATGCCCCTTATGCTGATGACAGGGTCATACCTTCGACATTGTCTCTACAAACAATTGTAAGACATATTCGTGCTTCATGGCTTTCTTTATATCACGTGATTGTGATGTCTTAGTCGCAGTGGTTTAGTGGTAAAATTCGTGCTTGCCATGCACGAGCCCCGTGTTCGATTCACGGCTGCGACAATCTTTTGTTTTGTTGTTCTTTTGTCATATCCCACGTGTTAGTGGTCTCTCCTTCGTGTCAAGGACCCTTCCTACACTTTTGCCCGGAAGAGAAGCTATATCAAGGCACACCACGTCTTGACAAACGTCTAGAGCCCTTTCTACGATGTATTAGAAGGTTACGGAAATTGGAAAGTGGTTACATGTATCTATTTGTGCGAGAAGAGTTCTCAAGCATGTGCTTTAGACTGCATATCAATATTCACTTCCTCATCTACCTCTCGGTAATCGATCGTTGATAGATCCACTGCAGTATCCTTGAGATTTCGTTTAAAGCATCTACCAGGATGGAAGATATTGAGCAGCACTGCAGCTACAGAAATCATACTGTTTGCCCCAGATAAAGTTAGCATTGCTCTGAACAAGACAGATGGGAGGATGTGAAACTTACACAGAATCCAGCACAATGAATTCGTCCTCCCTTCTCATGATAGGACTACCCCATCCATCTTTGAGTTCGGCAATTCGATACGCGCATCTGATGAAGATGAGTGTGAAAGCCAGGATTGCAGAACCAATGAACAAGCGAAAGTTGGTCGCTTGCCACAGGTGACCGGCGGCGGGTGATAATCTCTCCTTAGCTCCAGACATCCTGAGGAAGAATATACCTGCTAGGACCGCAAAGATGGCTAGCGTGACTACTTGGCTACTGAGCCCTGCAATCATGACATCAACGCCTAGATCCAGTAGCCTCTTGTTCGTACCATTGGCTGCGGCAGCTGAGAGGGCTCCGCCTGCGCCTTGCAGGATGATGGCTAATAGATCGCATGACACGAAGATTGGTGTATAGAGAGAAGGCTTCAGTGGTGAAAGGCATGGTTGAAGAGATAGTGTTAGCTGTTTGAGAAGAAGGTATATTCCGGCAGTCAGAAAAGCCGGGGCGAAGGTCAAAAGGACGATGTTCAGTTTGAAGCCAGTGGGAGAAAAGGGGTCGTTGGAGAGGATCAGGCGGGATCCGTAGCCTGTGTATGTCAGTTGTGCTGGCAAGCCATACGCTACACAAGTAAAGAACATACCAACACTTTCTAACGCTGTGCCTAGGATCATGGCAATCGAGAAGCCAAGCCATTTGCGATATAACCGGGCTTGATAGCAGAAGACCAGACAGCTAATGGCGAAAAGAGCGACGAAGAAAGCATTGGCGCCGAGATTGGGTGCATAGCCGTAGACAGAGTAAGATGCCGGACATGTATCTTTGGTGCATTGAGATGGTCGAGTAGCAGCTGCTCGAATGAATATATCCAGTGACGATGGCATTGAAGCAATTGAAGCCTCTATATGGCCTTTGTAAAGAGATTCGATGAGAGAGATCAATGATAACCGGTGATGGACTCTGCAAGAGAAGATTGGTCTGGCGAAGAAAAGAGGTGGACAGAGAATAGAAGGCAAGCTCAATAGCACATCGCACCTACTCAATGTGCTTGGGTGTTGTTCCTTCTCACCTTCGGTGCAGCTTCCGACCGCCAAAACCTCCAGGGATCACAGAAAGAGCAATGGCGAGGGCTGCGCAGTATCTATATTACCGGCACTTTGTTCGTGATATACAAACGTTAGGTAGCAGAAATAGTTCATGCCGCTGCGGCCGCACAGTCGGAACGATATACGAGAAGCGCCTTTTCTATATTCCGTGTAGGTTGGATCTTTTTCTATTCCCTGCATTTACCGCAGCTCATGACTGCTGATCATGGGCCGAGAACAAAACGGTTCAGGAGACATGACACAGGTGACAGCGCTTGCGACAGCGTATCTGGCGTGAACGAGATGAGCGAGACCCGCGGACTGAGCGCTAGCAGATATAAAGTCATTATAGGGCTGAAACTGGAGGCTGAGATTTCTGCCAAGATGAGATCGAAATGCCGAACCTAACGTGTTTCGGCTTCTGTAGCGACCACTCAGCTCTAGACATAGTTTTGTGGTCGATATATGATCGGTAGATGCAAGAGGGCGAACGTAAGAGGCAGAAGCGCGGGATTGGGATATATTGAGGTTATACAAGAAAACAATCAAAACAACATGAGCCCTCCTTTTTGCCCTGGCACCAGCATTTTTTCTATATCCTTGTTACGCCGTACACCACATTTTTGCAGCAAATGTCATGCCTAGTCCTTGGACTCGACGTTGATGGTTTGTTGCTCTTCTCTGGCTGCCTCGTCGGCACGCTGAGCGGCTTGCACTGAGATGACGTTAGGAAGAGGAGGTAGCAGGGAACGTGTGGCCTGGCGAGCATTCTGGGCCATGAGAGCATCCATGATGACGAGAGCAGCCATGGCCTCGACGATGGGAATGGCACGGGGAACGACACAGGGGTCGTGGCGGCCCTTGGCCTCGAGAACTCCCTCGGTTTCGTTGTAGGTAGCGGTTGCTTGCGACTGGCCGATGGTAGCCGCCGGCTTGAAGCCAACAGTGAAGTAGATGTGGGCACCATTGGTGATACCACCCTGAATGCCACCAGAGTTGTTGGTCTTTGTGGTCAGGCGAGGGCGAGGGATACCGGCTCTTGCGGCACCCGAAGCAGCGGCCGAGCCCTTAGGGGCAGGGGCGACGATGAAGGGGTCGTTGTGAATGCTACCAGGGACTCTTGTACCACCGAAACCAGAACCAATCTCGAAACCCTTTGTGGCAGGGATGCTCAGCATGGCGTGGGCCAGCTTTGCCTCCATCTTGTCGAAGCAGGGCTCACCCAAACCAGAGGGGACGTTACGGATAACGCAAGTGACATTACCACCAATGCTGTCCTCCTTTTGCTTGTACTTTGCGATCAAATCGGCCATGCGGTCGTTGGCTTGCTCGTCGGGGCAACGGACGGGGAGGAACTCGTCGACCTTCTCGCGGGTGATTTCGTCGATCAGCTTGAGGAACTCGGGGTTGGTTGAGGGGGTAGGGTGGTCTGCAGTGGCAGGGTAGAGCTGCTCGTGGCCGACGGAAGAGGTGAAAGCGACAATCTCAATACCGTGGGCGAGCTTGAGGTACTTTTCGGCGATGGCACCGGCCGCAACACGGCCTGTGGTATGTCAGTGGGCGAGTAGGAGTAGAAAAACAGGTATGGACTGACCGATAGTCTCGCGAGCGCTGCTTCTGCCACCTCCACTGCTGGCCTTGACGCCGTACTTTTCCAGGTAGGTCCAGTCGGCATGACTGGGACGAGGGTAGAGGTCCATGGTGCTGTTGCCGTAGTCCTTTGGTCTCTGGTTCTCGTTCATGACGCGCATGCCAATGGGGGTGCCCAGAGTGACACCGAATTCAGTGCCCGACTGGATCTCGACCTTGTCTTTCTCGTTACGTGGTGTTGTGATGGCGCTCTGTCCCGGTCTGCGTCTTGTCATTTGAGGCTGGATGTCGGCTTCGGTGAGCTCCATGCCCGGAGGGACTCCGTCGACGATGCATCCGACACTGAGACAGTGCGACTCGCCATAGCTATTGAGAGGATCGTTAGTCGGAAAGGTTGAGGTGGGTAGAACGAAGGGCGGGCGCGCACGTTGTTACTCTGAAATGCGTTCCGAATGTCGACATGATGTGTGTTGATGTATAAAGACTGGCAGTAATGAATAAAACAAAGCGACAAAACGAGGGCAACTGGTCAATGATGGTCAATGGTTGTTACTCACCTTCGAAAAAGTCCAGCCCGCGATCGGCGTCCGTCTGCCATGCGACTCCCAAATCGCCCGCCCTGAACCCGCTTCCCCTCCGACGTCACTCAGTTAATCCAACATCATCGAGCATCAACCACCACCAGAGACTTCAAGATGCCGTTCGCTCTTTCGCTTGTAGAAGTATGACTTTCTATGTTTGAGATTGTCCCCAATTGAACCCTCACGATATTAGTGACATCGCGAAAACCTTTGTGCTATAATATCTTCAGCTTGTCATCTATCACGATAGAAATTCTCAGATATGGCCCTCTCACGAGAGCAGATCCATCTTGGCTCTTTGGACCTTCCCTCTCCAACTCGCCAATTCTGCTTCTTCTCTACGGGCTGTCTTGCAGGCTTCGCCAGTTTGCCCATGGCATTTCTACCCAAGGTTCCTTCGTTATCAGCAGCCACTCCTCCCGTACTTCGTGCTGGTATCCGATTCTGGACCTTCGATCACACCCGCCATATACTCGCCCCCTTCCACTTGCCAGTATGGTTGACAGGTGGGCTTGGCGGTGCAGCAGGAGGCTTTAATGAAGTTCTCATGCACTCGCTGGTCCAGTCAAGAAGCTTACCCACTGCCACTGCTCTAGGTGCTCAGACTCTGCGACTCTTCTTTTGCTTTGGTACATATACTTTTTTGAGCACTACCTTCAGTGACACTCTGCCCCCGAAACCCTTTTGGAAATGCTGGATGATGGGTGCTACTGCTGGTGCCACTGGAAGTGCTGTTGTCGCCGCTCTAGAGGGCGCAAGGGGCAAGGCTCTGTGGGGCCATGCAGTTCCCAGGGGCGCAGCGACCATTGGCACTGTCATCGCTGTACATGTTACCACATGCGCCAAGCTGCTCGACACTGTGGATGCTGGAGATTGAAACGTCCATATACCTAATGGCATTCAACAGCAAGAGATTGCTAGTGCTGCCAAACAGAAGGACCTGATACTGTCAACCGGGCTTTGAGCGCTTCCCGTAGAGCTATCACTCTAACAAGGCCTCGACATCTCTTTCGTCGCTCGCCGGATACAAGAGATTGTATAGAGAAATCGACTTGTGGTCGTCTGTCTCAGCCGTAGGCTCCGAAGTCTCCCGCGCTTCTGCGACGCCGCTCAGGAACTCCCTCATTCGAGCTCCTTTCCCAGTCCCGTGATTGTACGAGCTCGCTGCCATCCCACAGAACGTCAAGCTTTATATTCGAAGTTTGAAAGCCTCCAATAAGCGAGAAAAGCCGTGGTGGTATAGTGATATCGCACCTGATTCTTGGACGTTCATTTGATACAGTCCTTCGATTAGTCATTGGTTTCTCTAGTCGTTCTTTCGGATCTGGAGGTCGAAGGTTGGAATCCTGCTCACGGTGTTCTTTTTAGGTCGCTTATTCTGCATTCCTTTTTGCTTGTTGCGATACTTCGTCTGGATGCCTTCTACCTAATGGCTGCATCGTCTCTGTCTCTCCACAACTTTTCTCTGGACCTTTCTCCCGACCAAGAACGGCTCTGTAGCTGTCGACCATCAGTAACGAGCGCCGAGCCACTGTTCAAGGACAACAAAAGAGGTTCTGCGATGGCCAATTGCTGTAAGGCCAGAGCACTTGGGTTCATTAATATGGAGATCAGTCTCAATGATGGAATGCGCGTCAAGGTGTTGGTATCGCCTTAAAGCGTTTCTCCAAGGCGAAAGCTGTCGCTCAAAACTTCTTCAAGGGCAACAACAAAACTGCCTAAAGTGCGCGAAGGATGGTCATGATCTGGCAGCTGTAAGATGTAGAGACAGGTTGTCTCAGAAAACAGAGTTGCTGCAGACACGCTCGACGCTGCGAGATTAGGCAGCAACACGCAGAGAGGTGTGCCTACAAACATCCAGCGCGTCACATGCATGTCTTTGTTGTCGACGGAGTGGAACTAAATCAGTCAGGGGTGAAGTGTCGAGCCTTCACTTTAGTCATCCATCACTATCACAACAACGGCAACACCAAGCTATATAGACCATGCCGTCGCCTCTCCTCTCACCAACCAAGTCGGTGCCGCCGGACGCGGTGGCCCACTTGGTTGGCGCCAGTCCGGCAAACATCATCATCGCTCACCACCAAAGGTCTTGGGTTCAACTCCCATAAAGGCCAGAAAAAAAAGATAAAAGGGGCAAACAGGGAAAAAAGAGCACAAAAAAAAAAAGAAAAAAAAAAAAAAAAACACAAAGCCACCCCAAAAGAAAGAAGAAAAAACAACCACAAGTAAACTGCCTTCGAAATGCAAGTTTCTTCCGCCGGGAATCCGGTGTTTCTTTTGCTACTTGTGGTGCACAAGATTCGTTACTGGCTGTGAGTCGGAAAGATTCTGCATCCGCATCTTACAGTGGGAGAGGCTGGTATGTAGCTTACCGCTTCAGCACTACCTGACATACCAAAATGACTAGAGCAATTGTTCCTACTTAGAAACACACGAATCCACACCAGCAAAGTCCCGATGGCATACAGCAGTCATGATCCGGGATGCTAGGTCTCTCTTCCCAGCTATAAAGCTCGCATGCTTGTCTGCCTGATCAGCTGCAGCTATTGGGAATGCTATAGAGGGAACCTTTCTGTATACAGAGACACAAACAGTATAATCTGCCTCGACTCCTAACGCACAACGACTAGGTCGAGTTCTCACATAAAAATGTATCGTAAAGGCCTTGATCGACTCGAGCAATGGTCTTTATTTGTCAAAGGGAGTAGTTGTGCGAGTATGGCAAGGAGTTTATGAAAACAAGTCACATCTGTTTGGTACAAGCTTGCATCAATTATATACATGCGAATGGAAAAAAAAGTGGTATCGTGTGTTGCTGCCGTCTCTTTATCTAATCAACGGCATCGATGCTCTGCTCATGTTCGTTACCAAAAACGCCGGCAAAAACGAAACTACTACTATACATTGTTCAAATTTGTACAACTCTTTACATCTTTATGCAAAACAAGATTGAGCAATCAACCTTGACCATTCGAAGACAGGAAAAAGTCCAAGTCGCTAGGTCCTCCATGGCCAGTTTGTTCGTTCTCAGCCAATTGTTCAAGCAAACTCATAAACGGATCTTTGTCTCCTTCAGTATTCACGCTACCATTAGCAGACATTCCTCCAGGGGTCTGTTGGTCGAAGATCGCATTTGTCTGCGTATTCTGCCCGGGTATACTGAACAAGTTGTCAAACTGTGCTGGATTTAGGTTCGGGTCCATCGAAAGAGAAAGATTGGATTGCCAGGGCGAGAATGAGAAGGATGGTGAAAGAGCGTTCTGAGTGAAGGTTTGATTTTCATCTACCGCTGTTGTATGAGGCGGATAGGAGGGAGCAGTAGCGGTCGGTGAGGCCAAGGGGTTGGCAAAGTCTGGTGATAAGGGATTTAGAGCTGCATCGTGAATCACTGCAGGGAAATCTGGAGGGCTCGTGGCGTCGTTTGTGCGGCGGCGCTTGCGACTTTCTGTAGATACATGATAATCGTTATTGAGTTTTGCAGAAGACTTGACTGTCGCCGTGGCAGAAGAGGAAGTAGAAAGTGGATTTTGGAGCTGTGAAGTCCACTGATTGTTGTTGTTGAAGCCATTGTAAGCTGGTAGGCTTTCGTGTAGAGCTTCAACGGTAATGTCAGAGAAGGTGACGTGAGCTCCATCTATGAAATGCCCAGGATAGCGATCGAAAAAGTCTTCCATTTGGAAGACGGGCGAGAATCGCATGGGATTGGTAGCTAGCGATTTCACAAGCTGAGAATGGCAGCCGTAAACAGTCTGCAGCGTCTCTCGTTGGTGTTGTACGCCAGCCCAAACGACGCGCATCTCAGATAGTTGAGACATCTCTTTCGACAAAAACTCGGCGCTTCTGGTGAAAACGTCTCCCTCTCGGCTCGGGTAATGGGCGCCATGAACGTGGACTGTACCGGCAGTACAAAGACAGTATCCAACATAGGCTGGCCAATCAGTTATTGACGAATGTTTGCCTATCTCAGTCAGTTCTGAGATGGCGTTTGCATGCAGGAAACATAGATTTGTCGCTTCTATTTGCCAGGATTGATGTTGGCCAGAACCAGAGAGCTCACTCAAATCGATGGGTAAGAATGGTCGATATATCAAACAGTGAATAAGGTGGTAAACCAACTTGCTCAGGACCAGTGTTTGACTTTCGGGCTGGCCGAACAGTGTTTCAATCGACAAAAATGCATCCTGTGCGCCCGCAGCCCATGTATCAAGATCTTGTCGGATCTTGGACAAATTGGAGTGAGCATGCCAGGGAAAGTGCGAATCGCCTTTGACACCGCCAGCGGCAAGATAACGATTCGTGATGCCTAGTATTCTTGAAATCTCGATCAGCATGGATCCACCGCTCTGATGTAGTCTTCCCGGTGCCGCAGACATAGGTAGGTTCGTCCCGTTGGAGAAGAAGTTGCCTTCGTAGGGTATCGAGGTGGAGTCATCTTGCCATCCGGGTAGTCGTAAGAAGATGGCTTCGTCCGAGATGAGAGAAGGTCGCTTGGATCCAGAAGCCAGGAAGCGATCCATGATATAGCAAGTCCAGAAGAGTTTGCGACGTCCTTCTCGTTCGTTGGGCGAGATGCGGAGAGCGGCAGGAAGTTCGCGGTGCAAGCTCAGCGCATACGCCATGCTTATAGCGCTGGCTTGGGTGATGGTCAGCAAGTCTTGATCCATTGCATGTACAGCGATACTGACTAAGAAGCATATATGACTTTTTGCCTTTGCCTGCTTGGAAGAAGGCATTCGATAGCAATAAAAGGACTTGTACGTTCTCGATGGTCGGGTCATCGATATCCGTTAGATTCCGTGCTCGCACTGCACATTCTTCGCTATGACGAACTGCGGCATTGTGTCCACCGAAATGTTGAGGGGCAAATCTATATAATGTCAGATGAAGCATTGCCGCGAAACTCGTCAGGGATCGATACGCACCGAGCAGTGACAGCATGGATGGCATTGATGACGCTCGGCGGCAACTGTCCAGTTTGCCATCTCTGGCGGGTAGCAGCTTCATCAAGAATGTAATATGGTTTGCTGTGTATCCGCGCAAAATATGCATCAAGCAAAGTGTTGTTCTGAAGAGCAGATGGCACTTGTGGGCTGTTTCAGGCTCTCAGCGTGTCTTCACAAGAAAAAGGCGGTCACAATAGGGGCTTACCGCACAAACTGGTCTGGGAAGCCGATGCTCGGATGGCGCTGTGGGGGTTGCGGTCGTTGTTGCTGGATCTGCTGTGCTTCGACGGCTACGGGTACCACAGCATTTGGCGGAGTAGGAGCCTTCTTGGATGATTTCTTTTCCACTGCATCCCTCGCGCTTTCTGCGACTGCCGTTTCCGATGTGTCTTCATCCGGATCTTTTCCTTCATCTTTCAACCTCTTTTCCAGTCCATTTACACGTTTCAACAAGGCTTCGAGTACGTCGGTTTTGGGTCCTCTTTTCTTGGGTACTGCATCTACATACCATATCGAGTCAGTCCATTGAATATTTGCGCATGTGAATGCAGGCTTCATACCATAAATGCAGTCGCAGTTGAAGACTTCGCAGGCTTCACAAGATGGTCGCAGCCGGTTGCACTTGATCTTCGCAGAATCTGAGTTTCTCGTGCATACGACACTTTGATCATGTCAGACACACACCTTTCTTTTGCGACAGCTCTTGCAGTTCATGGCTTCCTTTGGTTCATTGCTGGACCGCCGTACTGGTAAGCGATCTATACCGATCTGTGGCCGAGACATTGTAGCAATCCAAAGATACAATGACGACCGGCTCAGCTCCAACGAGACGTAAACCGAGTGTGCCTCATGCCAGCGCCCTTTCGAGCAGGAATAAGCTTTTGTATGATAAAGTTCGGTCGAAAAGGTAAGAGGTGGAAGCCAGCACTGTGGTCTCGCGCCTGGGGAATGCTGATGATCACGAATGTTGGAAAGGTAGGTAGAAGAACGACTCGATATGGGATCAGGAAGCTTAACGAGCGCTGTGACTCCCGGATCTCGAGCGTCAACTTTCTAGCCCCAAGGGTCACGCCCCGTGGTCGCGGAGACCGTCTTCAAGAGCGGGGAATGATGCATGAAGGGCGCCGTCACCATATCGGTACACAATTTATCGGTATGATCACCACGAGGACAGCCGCTTATAGTTTACTGCTTCTACCTCAAACACATGGCTGTCCGTCACCCTTATGCATACTCCCTCCCCTCATTCATTCTATCCAGCTCGCGTTTATGATGCAAACAGATCCCCAGACTCGGCCCAAATCTTGTTCAAGGTGAATCGGTCTTCAACCAGCCGAGATGACCGTCTCCGCACGCGAGCTTCGGGCCCACTTGTTCCATCAATACCTAGCCCTAACTTAACGTCTCGGTTAATTTGTTGCTTTGGGACCAGCGTCTCAATCCCAGCCTTTTCTATCTCACATGATTACACAACTTATTGCAAAGATGACATGAAAGGGCGATGCAGTTAGATAGTGGCAATCAGATGGAACATCATGGAAACTGTGGCCGTGGTTTTAGATCATTCGTTAGGGTTATGCCCACATATCAACATGCTGCAACACCTCTTCCGCGACGGCTATCACCGGTTGTAGAGACATAAACAAGGGTACAGTAGGGTGTCTCGAACGGACCTAGTGGTCAACAGAGCGAGACAGCAAGGGAGTCAAGAAATAGTAAGTCCAGGTCGTAGACCTTGCACCAGAACGCCTAGCAAATATGCACTCATCAAATCCTAATAGATACTGCGTCCAGCCGCAAGCCGCACGAAGTCATAGGGCACATTTTGTCCTACCAAAAGCCTCAGTGTTTCGACTGTCGTCCATGCATTGACGTCGGCGATGCCGTATGCGGTCCAGCCCTGTGTTTCGGCAAGCGCGACTGGATCGCCTTTTCGAGGTCCATTGCTCAGGTCAAGGAAGACCCTTGCAGCACTTCGCAGCTCTTGTTTGGTGCTTCCGTAGTGCTTTAGCAGAGGCGTGACCAAGAGTGATTTGTCTGCCCGAAGAGCTGAGATGATTACCGAAGGCTGCTCGACCTTTTTGACATCCTCTAGTCCTCTAAAAGGGGTGACGAACCCAGACAAGGGTCCCTGAACCTTGAAGCCGATGGTGTAGATCGGACCAATGTTTAGACTGCGTAGAGCAAATATTGCAGCCGCAGCTTGAGACTCTTGACTAGCGAGCAGCAACGCAGCTTGTCCGCTATATGCTGAGGGGACAAAGTCACGGCAAAGGGTTGCTCGAATTCCCTTCCAAGTCGCATTCTCGCCTACGAGACTTGTCTTGTCACCATCGGAACGAGCGACCACAGTGTCGATCTGGCCAATGGAAGCTGCTGCGTCTGATATCGATGGAAGACAGGGTGCCGATGCGGCAATTGGAGGATTGATGTAGGCGCCTCCAAAGTGTGGCACCTTGACTACAGCGGCCAGACCATCTTGGGAGCTTTGTTCAACACAAACAAGCTGGTGTGGTAAACTTAACTCGTTGATACATTTTTCGAAGAACATGGCTTGCCCTGTGGCGCGCATGCTACCGAAGCAATACATGTCGAGCTTTGGCATTTGACCCATGGAGTGGAGGGCAGAGTTGATCTCGGCAGCGCTGAGCTGTCCTGGTGCAGCAATCAGAGGCAACAACGGATGCGTTATCGGCGTGAAAATCTTGTTGAGAGCTCTAGAAAGTTGGCCCATTGGACCCATATTCAGTCCAGAGAATGGCGGGTAGGGATAGGTACTCTGAATTATGGACCGGAAGTACTCCAACTCGTAATTCTCTTGCATGGTGCTGACGAGAGCGATCATCTTCACGACGTCTCCGTAAACAGCTCCTTGTTCGAACAACCGCTGCGCGTCGGGCGAGGTCCACTTGAAGTTACCAGAGAAGTCGTGGAAGGCGGAGATGATTTTGCTGTTTCCTTTTTGAGAAGCGAGCTTACGTCTTAGTTCCTCAGGAAGCCAGAGCTCAACGTCGATATACTCACAGCCCCATTGGACAGCTCGGTACAAGTAGTCATAGAATAACTTAGGATCTTCCATAGGGAAACGGCCATTCTCTTTCGTGCAGCGAGTAGTGAATATGATGGGCAGCTCTGTTCGTTGGCGTAGAGTCATGAGTTGCTCACCGACATACTGCAAGCTAGGGACTTCGTTGAAGGAGCCGTCAGACTTGGTCTCTTTCAGAAGGTCAACACGAAGCTCTATGGCGTCGGCACCAACTGAGAGAATGTCGAGATTCGGCAAAGCAGCATGAACATCAGGAAAGGTTGTGGAGATCAAAGTTGTTTTTGCCTTCTTCGCAAGGTCCTTGTGTGGGTTGATCTGGCCTAGAATGAAAGAAAGGAACCTGGCCAAATCTCGCCTAAAGAACGGCTTGGTTGTGTACAAATACTCATAGTCGCAGATAGAGGATCTAGAACCGACTGCCGGATTGGGTGCGTCTAGACAGTGAGTTGCCAGGACAGTACTGGAACCACGCCATCTCTGAACTCGTGATAGGTCGTAAGCGTCAGATATACCGATGACAGTACCATCGACTGGCGAAGCATTCTTGTCTTCAGCACCAACAAGACACCACTGTTGGCCTAGCACACCGGCTATCTCTGCAACGATGTGTTCTTGATCTCGTTCGTATAGGACCAGAATGCTTGGTTCCTCATGGCCTCGAATCTCTTCGACGGCCACGACGGGCCGGGGTTTCGTGATAGACATGGTCGGCGTCTCGACCTGGACTCTGGTAGCCATGGTCGGCTTTGTTGTTCAGGCCCGTGTCTCGATATACAGCTGGTGGAAGATGAGGGTAGGATGGACGAGTGGCGGCGAGATCAGGCTCGAGAGAAGAAGCAAAGGTGATTGTGCGATGACGGTGAGGGAAGGAGCAGGTTGCTTCCCATGTCTTCGCGCGGCCAAGTCAGGTTGGAAGCACTCGAGAGGACGGAAGATTAACGGAGAGAATCGCGAGGGTTGGTCGACACGGCCAGACAAGGATGATAGGCGTCCGTCATGCACGGCAAGTCTGACCTAAAGCTGTCGTTACAGAAGATCTTTCCGTCGAACATGACCGTGAAGCCGTGCCAGACCTTCATCCCGCATTGTAACTTTACCCCTCCGCCCATACGACTCTCGAAAAACGTTCCCCAGATCCTGGCGGATAAAATCCCCCCAGTTTTTGCGCCAATCATACGCGATCTTGCATTTACGCGGTTACCACTGAACTCGTGCACCTGTCATTCCCTTTATCCGTGGTGTATCATGGACATACCGTCTCCTGGCTCTTTGCGTACTGCTGTTGTTCATACCGCCCGCTCTGCATATCCTGACGGGCGAATCCGGCCGAAAAACGAAGCTATGCACATTTTTGTTATGTCTGCTTTGCGAATCTGCACGACCGCTTTCTATTTAGCCAATGGCCGGCAACGAGTCGTGTTGATGCCGAGAAAGATCAAGGTGCGGAGCATGCACGGAGTTCGAAACATCCGTCTTTTCTGCCTGTTGCTTCCAAGATCTCGAAAACTCCTCCATCTAGAGGGTGTCGATCATCGAGTCCTCAAGATGGAGAACCAGTGAACGTGGTCGCCAAAAGCTCATGGTTGTTTCTCGCCAAGCCAAGTTCGCGGTCAGCATGTCACCGCCAGCGATGTCAGCCTCGTCGCACTGGGACACTACATCAAACGCATAGTTGCGAACAATTCATGCGTCTCATCGAATACGCATGCAGAACACTGTCTCAAATCGTGCTCCTGCGCAATAACAATCCTCCACGAATGATTTGTCCTTATCGTTGCATGACGACGAACATTGACAAGGATAGGTGTTTCTGTTGCCTCTTTGTCTAAGTCCGTGTAAGTTATACCAATTGCAAGCTCATTGGAGCTCAATGATCGAGCCACACATGATGGTGACGATTTGAGGTCAATTCTGGTCAATGGTCCTAACATGACCTAATCTGTTATCGCCTGAGACTAGATCGCAACATATTGAGCCCAGCATGGCGAATCACAACAAACAGACAAAGGGTTGTCTCTATCCAGCTCGGGTCTGGTCCGCTGGCTCAAGAACTGTAAATCACGCACTTCTCACGGCGTCATCAGTGTCACTGGTAGAAGCTGTTGTCTGGTTAGAAGTTTGGGCTGCCTGGTAATGTTGGCCCAGAGACTCGCCAACAAAAGCTCCCATGCTGTCAGTAGGGCTTCCGTGTTCATTCTCGGCTTGGAAGAGCCGTAGCTTGGCTTTTACGAGGCAGTCTTTCATGACTTTGTTTCATGTTGTCTGGTCCTTCAGGCCACCAGCTCCCACGTGTGAATATTTTCCGAAGCGTCTGTCAAAATGTAGCTCCTTCTCGAAATACAAGCGATCGTGAATATTTGCACCATTACGTGTTTACCAGGGTCTTCAAGGACTTACAATAATTTTGGGAGAAGTTTCAAAGGTGTTGAGATGGCCAGACGCCCGGGCGAGACGGTGAGTACGTTTTCCTAGACTTCTTTATATTGAACAAGATGAACTGGCCCCTGGCGCCATAATATCAATAGGATCTGATCCAGGATCTGGCGTCTCTAGCACTTGTCCCCATGGCGAAGATCCAAGGACCTCATTTCAAGGAAGATCGAGCATGGTTTATGCGTGACACAGTCAGCCTTCTCTATCGGAATTGTGCCAAATCTTGCGGAGTAGTGATAAATGGGTATCATTAAGCGAAACAAGGACAGGTCAACATAGGCCGAAGTTCTTGGAGGGAATGGCAGACTGTGGTCCGTCTGGGATCGAGCAGTCTGACAGCTCACGTTGCCGCGAGGCTCTGTTGGTGGTCCGCGAGCTTTGGTCTCGGCATTGCTGAGCGTTCTACGTACAGATTTAGTCGCATAGCCGTTGGATTCTTGTCCATGATGCAGAAGACGACAGACATAACGCAACACGATAGCTTGGTGCATGTCGCGACGCCCCGTACCAGTAGGGTCGAGATCTTTGTTCGTAATCGCAATCAGACCCGGGCAACGGACCACCACAGCGACTCATGCAAGAATTGCGACAGATAATTGGCCTACTTTGTAGATAGTGGATCAGGATTCATGTGCCACGCACACACCGGGACCAGACAGCCGAAATCACCGGATCGACGCAGAAAGGCCGACGAGAGATTTTATTGTTGGTCGAGGACAAGCTAGCCAAGGAGCGCCAAAGGAAATGAGATGCACCACTCGGCAGTCAACAACAAGCGGAGAGAAAAAAGACCGCAACAGACGGGACGTCGCTATATTTTGACCATGACGGTTACACAGTGGTCCAACAGTACAAAAATAGGGGCGGCGACGATTCACCACTCTTGATATACACTGTTCGAAACACAACGGCGGTCGCAGTGTATCGCAAATAAGCCGGGCAAAAGGGTCTGCAGAAGATTGACCAAGCTGCACGCTGTCAGGTACCCGTTCAGGAACAAGCGATAGGGGGAAAGCGCTAGCCGGAGATCGCCACGCTAAGTGGTCCGCGCGACAACGGCCTGATTCGATGAAACGCGCACCTTGACCGCAGACTGCATCCTGCACTTCACCAGTAGATTGAATGTCATTATGCTTTCTGCAGGCTAGTATAGATTGTAGGTCAAGCAATCATGGTTCACCGGCCTGTGTGCCACACGGGGCAGCATCTTGAATCGCCTTTTCTTACGCTGCTTCCCCATCACTTCTCCCTCTCTCTCCTTCCTCACCTACAAGACTACCAAGCGTTTCTCGTCCGGTCCTCACGTCTCTTCAGACACCACACTCATTTTCAGTACCAGTCACTCTTTGATTGTTTGCCTTGAGCGCGGAATTGATTTCTTGCCTCCACATTCTCTCCAACACAGCACATACAGCATACCCACGAGTTCTCACGACTTCGACGTTGTAATCGCATCCTAAACGGTACTACTTGCTCCGAGACATATCATCATCATCATCATGCACTTCACCTCTTCCCTCATGGCCGCTGCCTTGGCAGTCGGCGCAAATGCCAACCAGTTCAAGCGTCAGGACTATGGCAACTTCAACCAGACCTCGACCGCTGCTGCTGCCATCAACTACGCTCCTCTGTCCAGCTCTAGCTCTTCGGTCGTCGCTCCCATCAACACTGCCGTTTCTGTTGAGGCCTCCTCGGTTGCCATCCCCCTCTCCACTGGTGCATACGAGAGCTCTGCCGCTGCTGTCGAGACCAGCGCTGCTGCTTCCAGCTCGGTTGTCGCTCCCCTGAGCACTGGTGTCTCTGCTTACCCTAGCATCGAGACCAACGCTGCCTTCGGTACCGGTGCTTACGGCTCTGGAGTTACCTCCGCTCCCGCCGCTGGTGCCACTGGTTCCGAGACCGTCACTGCCTACACCACCTTCACCACCGATGTGACTCTCACCTACACCATCGGCTCTGGCTCGACCAAGTCGGTTGTCACCACCACCATCCACAAGACTTCGACTGCCTACATGACCAACACTGTGTACGCCACTCCTGCTGCCTCCTCAGGTGCTGCCGCTTCGGCCTCGGCCGCTGCTTCTGGCTACGGCATGGAGTCTGACTCGACCTCGACCACCACTCTCTCGACCACCAGCACCACTACTAACACCGTCTATGTTTCGCCCACTTCCACCGGTTCTTACTTGAGCTTCTGGGGCGAGAAGGCCGCTGTTACTGGATACGGCTCGAGCTACGGAGCTCCTGGAACTGGCGCCAGCGCTACTGATGCTGGCTGTGCTCCCGCTTCCACTGTTACCGTCACTGCCAACGAGACCGTCTACGTCACTGTTGACTCTGCCATGAGCACTATTGCTCAGAGCACTGCCACTGGCGCTAGCGTTGTCCCCAAGCAGAGCAGCGCTGCTCCCTACTACCCCATGAGCTCTGGTTCTTCCAGCTCTTCTAGCTGCGCTTCCACTGGTTTCATCACCATCCACAGGCCCTCGGGCGCCTCGGGTGCCGCCTACCCTACCGCTTACTAGATGTCTCTAGCGAGTGCTTGCTCTTTTGAGCTGTAACGACCCCAATCCGGCATTGATGATCCCCTTTCCAACCCCAAAAATCTCACACAAGTGTACCTGTGCACCATCCTCCTAGATTTCGGCTTGAGGCGTGTTCATCTCACCGCCTTCATCTATCAGGATATCTATTGTTTATTCGTCGCGCTTGGCTTTACAATTTCGTCCCCACCCTGAGGGTTTAGCATTGCGATCTAGAAAGGGCTGGGCTCTTTTACTGTTGTCCTTTTTCTTGTTTATACCCTTCCATCGTCTTGAGGCGCAACTTACCGCTGATGCGGTCTGAGGTCTTGACACGAACAATGTTTGTTATCTTCATCTGTTGATATCGATTGATATGTGGTTTTGCAATTTCCTTTGTATACCGAGTTTCATTTGTTCAGCAAACAGAAGAGGAGGGAAATGTTAAGGAGCGATAGCGCTGATCTTATGTTTTCTTTGCAAATCTCTTCCTCGTCATGTTTCTTGGAGCAACATGGACATTTGTGTACAGCTAGGATAAACAAAATCTTTACTCTTGTTATCAGCAATGCCTTTTCAAGATTCCCATCACACCTCGGACTTGGTCCTACTCACAAATGCCTTGCAGAAGGTCTACGGTAGGGCAGAGCAAGTCTAGTTGTTTCATCTACCTAGCAGCAAGTCCTCCATTCATCTCCAGAAGATCACAATCTCTGCCCTACAAAAGTCTATCCAGTTTTATCCCACTCTCGAAGTTTCAAGTTTATCAAACTTATCGATCAGGGCGATACAATCATACAGATCGATTGGCACAACTTGCCGAGTCCCGACTTCGTCCAGATTGTTGTTTCGATGCATCCCTGTTGTTTTGATCGTTGTTGTCGCAATCTTTCTGATATCGGTCATCGGCTTTAACGGCTATGGGGCTCTCCCTTCCTCTCTCTCCACTTTCCCCTGTACCACGTTGGAGCTTGTGACTGATGACGAGTCTGCTCACGCGAGCTGTTTTGTATAATTTTGTGACTGCCCCTTTATGACGAATACACGGGTTTCGAATGCCGAAGACCCATTTGTATAAGGGATGTGGTTTTTCAAATTCGAAGAGAGATGATTTTGATGGAGAAAGAAAAAGGGAAAAAAAGGAGAGAAAAAAAGATGAGGCGGTGGTCACCCTGTCGCAATTTTATTGTTCCTTCTTTTCGTCAACACTTGTATCAATGCCCCTTCTTGATTGAAAGTGCGATTATGCCGGGCTTTATAGTTCATTTGAGAGTATTAGAGATTGGGCCGAACGATCGAGACATAATGGGAAGATAGTGGAAGGTTGTGTGCTCTTTTGATTGAACAAGCGGCAGACAGATTTGCATACGAGAGGCAACATCCACATTGGAGCACTTAGGCCTGTGCCGTCTTCTGACTAGGCAAGCTGATTTGCTGAACAACGACTTGCTTCCATCTTTCTTGCCCTTCCTTGATATCTGCTTTCCTTGGCTCATCTCTTTTGGCCCAGCTCACGATGTCTTTCGCATGCTGCAGCTTTCCTGCCCAGGTCAAGCAACTCCACTTTGATTCTTCCTCCCATACTGGAAGTACATTTCCATGCTCGTTCATAGTCAGATGGCCTCTGGTACCACATGTCGTACACCCAATCGCATTCTTGCCGTGCTCAGGCAGAAGCTCTATTTTAACCAAATGGCAATGTGGACATGCACCGCCTTCTTCGTCGCCCAAGTATCTCGTATCGTCATAAGACTTGCCAAGCTGGCTGGCAAGATTCTTGCCCATTCGTTGTGCTCGAGCAATCAGATCTGCATGCAAACAGACGGCACCCGAACTTCCTAGATCCTGACCGATGAACTGATCAACCACTTTGGCATGTAGAGCATAAAACAAGAGATGCAATGTCGGTAACACCATAGTGAATTGATCTGGTGTCGAAGAGCCTCCTACAGCTATAAAACCCAATACTCTAGGTTTTGCAAGCCGTGGATCGAGTTTGTCGGGGTTGAATGTCTTGCCAAAAGTGACATCTAGAGAAGGCCCTCCAATCCTGTCCATGAGCAATTTTAATGTGCCTAGAGGTTGATGGCTGTATGTTGGTGTAGAAACGATTATGGCATCGGCATCCAGGATAGCTTCTCGAACAGCAGCTCGGTCGTCAGGTGCATTGTTGGAAGCAACGTTAAGCTTTGAAGCTAGATCAAAGCCGACAGGACTATCCAAAGGTGCCGGGTTCGTTGGAATAGATATAGAAGGAACGTGTATCCATGATGTTGTGATGGAGGAGTCGGACTCAGTAGCCGCTGTCAGTGCGGCCTTGAGTAGAATCTCAGAATTTCCAGAAGGTGTGCCGTTTGCTAGACCGAGGATATGCATTTCGTGATGTGCTCTCCGCATTTAGTGTAACCGCAGAACTATTGTCCTGAGCTCGAAATATATATAATAATGCTCGAAGAGGGGTTGCTGGTTTAGTTCGGATGTGCGGACGAGCCCTATCGTAGGGCATCGGGATGTGGAGGAAGCGGCAATGGATACCGGTAGAGAACCTGACCCTGTCCTGATGTTCACGTAGCGAACACTTCTTGCAGACGTTGCCAACAGAGTGAAAGACAACACCGCTGTGCGTCACTGTGGCTTAGCCATCATATAACCTACATCTGCGATGGCACATACTATGGACCTGAATTATGGTGAAAACCCTCCCATAGCAGACCTCGAGTATGCACACATCATAGGCGATAAGGCGTCATGTGCTTGAAGCACTACTCATGAGACCTGAATTTTGAGAGTCAGTAACATGCATTACGACCCAACAGCACGCCCAATTCCAACGTGATTGCTTTCAGCTCCCGAATGGCTAGTTATTTCAAATCTTTTGTCGAGGCGAGGATGCTGTTCGTCCGGTATTGAAGGCTTGCATGTATGCATGGTCGTTGACAAGATCAGGCTCACCCGAAACATTATCTTACAGTATCGGGCATTTTGTCGTGCCTCCTGAATCATGCGATGCTGTGAGGCCGCAAGGATTGTGGATTTCCTCAGCACTTGAGTCGTCAATGGCTGATATTGTCGGTGCTGAGTATGATCGGAAGGGAAGAAGGTTGGTCCAGACAACGCCATACTGCACGGCTGCTGTGAATGTCGAATTCCCGAGGTTTTGCCACGAACTTGATGCCGTCCCTTGCTCGCGTTCGCCGTCCATCAACATTCAGGTCCAACCTTGATTATTGTGTAGATGACCATTTTTGGCTGTCCTCTGCGATTTCCCAACGGTTAATTGGGCGTGTATGCACAAGGTCGAGTATGCTTGGCGTAGCGGAAGGAGGTGGTTGTTCGTACTCTCCTGCTCGAGCTATCCCTGCCAATCCTCATGCCATACGCAACGTTTTGGCTTGGCCACCTCGACAACGCAAGAAGATCTTCCTAAGTTACATTGAAGTATGAGAACCGCCTCTCAGTGTTGTCCAACATCTTTGAAAAGTGTTCGAGATACTGCTCGATCGGATAGCGATGGCGCACGGTATCTCAAAATCTCGGCCGCTCTTTCCATCTTGGCCATCATCGGCTGCTCCGGACAACATGTATGGGTAAAACGTTCGTGCTTCTAGCATTCCATTCTTTTCAGTCTCCTACATGCAGCTTTCGTTCAGCAGCAACTAATATGGAGTTTTCATTCCATTTTTGGCAATCACACTTCAGCAGTGGCGTCCCAAATAGTTATTTGAGGAGAGCTATGCTGTTGAGAAGGATTGTAAGGGTGAAAGACCTGGATATAAAACCTTTGATGTCGTCCAGCAATGATTGTGTCAAGCAGCCAACGGCCAACATTCATCATGAAGACTTCCATCCTTCTTTCTGCGGTCTTCTCTGCCTTGGCGCAGTCCGCCGCGACCTCAGGTTGTGGAAATCCTCTGTCATCTCAACTCACTCAAGGAGGCGCTAGTCAAACCAACAGCCTGAATTTCACAACTTCGGGCGGAGTTGTTCGCAGCTATCTACTCCATATCCCTTCCTCCTACAACATCAATACACCAGCCCCCATTGCCTTCTCCTACCATGGCAGGACCGAAACTCCTCAGGACCAAGAAAGTATCTCGGGAATGTCAAATGAGACTATGAACCCCAACTACCTCATTGTTTACCCTCAAGGTATCAACTTGCAATGGCAAGGTGATCCAGCCGCCGTCGGGTACGATGATATTGGTTTCACGATGGAACTTCTTGCCAATCTGTCGAGCACTTTCTGCATCGACTCATCGAGAGTGTATGCTGCGGGAAAGTCCAACGGTGGCGGATTCGCTGCAAATGTCCTAGCTTGTGATCCACAAGCCTCCCGCGCTTTCGCAGGATTCGCTGGTGCTTCGGGCGCATACTACCAGGGTACAACAGATGCAAACTGTAACGATGCCACGGTGCAAATCGTGTGCAACCCTGGTCGTTATCCTGTGCCGATCTTTACGACCCATGGTGATTCTGACCCTACAATTCCATACACAGGAGGAGGCCGTCGTGGTCGCTGTTTGCCATCTGTCCCGCTTTTCATGACAAGCTGGGCGGTGCGCAACAATTTGGGATCTACAAACACGTCAGTGTCACTCTACAACAACAATGTGGTCCGCTATGACTATGGAAACGACAGTTTCCCGCAATTGAGTGCTCATTACTATGTGCATGGCCTTGCACACACTTGGCCTTCTCTCGCAGCGGGGTCGCCGTTCGACGCAACACCTCTGCTGCTTTCCTTCTGGAACAAATGGACGCTGGACAGTACACCGTACAACTTCGTTAACGCCACAACGAGTACGACTGCCACTACTGCACCCACTTCTACGTCCACTAGCACACCCTCGACAGCTACACCAACTTCTAGCATCCCGTCATCAAGTCTGTGTCCATCTGCCAACGGCCAGTCAGTGACCGACTCGAACAGCAACATTTATCTTGTCACCTGTTCAGCAGACAACAGTGTGGGATCGTACGCCAATACTCAAGCCTCCGCATCATACCTTGACTGTATGAATGCTTGTGATGCTGCGATCTCGAATGGTTGCGTAGGCTTCACATATGTTGGAGGCACAAACGGTGTCGGCTCAGGTATTCATTAGTATGCACTTCTAGTGAACCCCAATACTAACTTTAGTTCCAGGCACATGTTGGTTGAAAAAGAGCATGGGTTCTTATCCAGCTTCTGGTAGCAACACCATATCTGCAGTCAGGGTATCAGGTGGATCGCCTGGCAATAGTGTCTCATCCTCTGCCTCGAGCACATCATCAACATCTAGCTCGTCTGTCTCATTCTCTGCTGCTCCAACCACGTCAGCTCTATCCTGCCCTGCTTCCAACAACCAGGTATACACCTACGCAGCCAATGGAGCTCAGTTCGTGATCGAATGTGGCATCGACCATTCAGGTGGTGATATGGCTAGCACATCCGTCAAGAACTTCGAAGGCTGTATCGCGGCTTGCGCAACTACAAGCGGATGTGTTGATGTATCGTTGTCCGGCTCAGCTTGCTATCTCAAGAAGATGCTCGGTGCAGCGGTGACCAACGGTGGTATATTGGGCGCCAGATACATAGGAGTTGCTTCGTCCTCATCGGCATCTTCCTCATCTGCCTCTTCCACATCATCCTCGGCACTCTCCTCCCTTGCCTCTTCCGTACCATCCTCATCATTCTCATCATCCTCATCATCCTTCTCCTCGTCCTCATCATCATCGCGATCATCATCGTCGTCCTCATCGACTACGTCGACGACTTCCCTTTCTTCGATCAGCAGCACTTCCGTCGCTTCATCATCGTCATCATCGAGTGTGTTGCCTTCTGTCGGTGCTGACGGATATACGACGACAAGCTATTCACCCACTTGCACTGCGATCAACACCAACATCTACGCGGTGACAGACACCAATGGCAAGCCTTATCTATACATGTGTGGTGGAGGTTCGGCTGGAGGAACAGTTTCAACAGTCACGAACGTGGCCAACTGGACCGCTTGTTTCCAAGCTTGCGATAGCTACAATGGGTGTACTGGATTCAGTTACAACCAAGGTGCTGCTCTTGGTAACGGAGTAGGTCAGTGTTTGATCAAGACTGACAGTCCTCAATCTTTTGCCAGTACAGCCAATCTGCTAAGCACAAGAATCGCTGGATATATTCGTCCTATCACCACTACCTCGAGCTCAGTGGCAACCAGTTCAAGTGCGACTACCACCGCCAGCACAAGCACCGTCTCAATGTCGGTCTCAGGTAGCTCGAGCGCTTCCAGCTCCAGCACAACACCGTCCATGACTTCCTTTAGCACATCAACGATTCCCTCAAGTTCTGCTGGAACCTCCTCTTCAAGCGTATCGAGCTCCAGCTCGTCTGTAGCGTCGAGTTCCGTTGAATCGACTTCCAGCTCCTCAGTGGTTTCTAGTTCCAGCACCTCGTCAACAGTAGTCGCTCCTTCCTCTACACCAATCGCCGCGCCTTCTTGCCCTGCATCCAATGGCACGGTTTACACTGATGCTGGCGGTCTTCAATACACCATTCTCTGCACTTACGATACTTCGGTCAACACGATCAGCGCATCCTCGAGTATCAACAGCTTCGGAGGTTGTGCTACGCTTTGCGATAGTACATCTGGATGCACTGGTTTGACCTGGAATGGCACTGTATGCTCGCTCAAGCAGTCATTCGGTCAATATATTCTCGGTGCTGCTAGAATCTGAGCAGTGGCTGGTTCGGGACTTGAAGTTGAGATTCGGCTTCGAAGAACACACAGGGAAGGAGTTAAGGTGTCAACGAGAGTAGTTAGGCAAGGATTATGCAGTATCTAGAGAGCATCATACAGGTGACCATTGTTCAAGTGTCAATTTAGGAACATCAGACCTCCGTGAAGTTCTTCCTCTACTTCGACTTGGCAGCACGACCGAGTGCAAGTTCTTCCAATGTCAAAGTTTGTCCGTTCTTGTCGCGTGAGCGAGGAATCCAGTATACCGTTAAGACAAGCCCAATGAGCATGAACGCCGAGAAGCTATGGATACAAGAATAAGTCTAGGCGGAATGAAGTTCGTTAGACAGACACTTACACAAGTAGATATGTCTTGTCAGTATGTATACTGCCGTGGAGCCACCCGAGGATGCATTGAGATAACACAGCTCCTAGCTTGCCGAAAGCGGCACTGATGCCGTGAGCCGTCGCTCGGTAGCGAGTGGGAAACACTTCAGCTGGAATGATGTACGTAGTAGTATTTGGTCCTGTTCCTATTATCAGCCTTCTTGACTACACCTACGAGATCTGACACAATCTCACCAAAGTTGAAGAAAATCTGTGTTAGGATGTACAGTACGACAATCACAGGTGATCTGTAGGTTTTCATCAACGTACGGTAGCTTGTACCAATCACAAGAAATAGGACGAATAACCAGAAGAAGCCATTGATTTGAATGACTCTCCGTCCTAGGCGATTGATCGACACGAATGTGATAAGGTTTCCGAGTATGGCTCCAAGCGATACGATTAGCAAGCTCTGCCAGGCGTTTCCTAGTAAAGATTGATATAACGATGTTTCTGGAGGGCTGCCATCGTTGTTTGCCCATATTATCTCAAGAGTGGTATAATCATTCTGTGATCGAGTCAGTAGATGCGTGATTTTGAGATGGCAGGCATACCATGCCAAGTCCGTAGAACGCAAGATCGAGTGATAGCCATGTCAGTGATGTCGCGACCAATGTGCGGTAGTTCCCCTGGTGCCAAAAATAGTCTTTAACATCTATCCAAGAGGCTTGAGGCGGTTGGTGCACTTCTTCGGTATCCATAACCGAAAGAGGAAAAATCGGATTATTGACTTCTTCTGAATTTATCTCATCTTCGTGATCTTGCTGGAAGGAAACACGGCTTCGAGTCGAGAAGTGGTCACCCGAATAGAAGTAACGGTTGACATCGACGGCTGCTTGATGGTCGTCTCTTACGATGTCAACGGTATATCTTGGACTGGTTTTGACTTCATTAGCACGTATGCAAGCTGTATATGAGTTCTCATATGTCGCACCTCTCGATAATAGTTAGACGGAACCAGAGGGAAGCAGCGGCAGGTACCGCTCCAAGCCCAAGAACCAGACGCCATATGACATCCAGGGTCTTCAGGCATTCTCCTTCACACACTTGTGAGTCGTGGGGTATCGAATTACGAGCGGCGTATACGGCGATCAAAGGGACCAATGTAGCAAGAAGCTGACCGAGTGGCTGACACATGAAGACAGCGGTCAACATTCTGCCGCGAAGCCTGGTCGGCGCCATCCTGAGAGCATAAGTTCGTGTTCATAAGAGCCAGGTATAGGTGGGTACTTACTCAGAGCACAGGACGGCACTCAGTGGGTAGTCAGCTCCGATGCCAATGCCCATAATCAGGCGCCAGAATATGAGCCACCCAATCAGTGACATGGATCCGTTGATGCCGTTCGAGGCCATGGCCGATCCCAGGGCAGCAGCAACTGTGATCATCAGCTCAAGGCCATAAGCCTTTCTTCGACCTGGGTTCTATCAGCCAGACCGACGTTACATCTGAGTGGTCGCCTTACCCAACCAGTCTCCAACAAGCCCGAAGCCTAACTGGCCTAGTATGCTTCCTCCTAAAGTTGCAATATTTATAGCAACTGCATATTCTTTGGGCACCACACCGCGCACAGGTGTCGAGGTTGGAGAGTAAACCCGCTCCGAGCTTGGATAGTAGATATGCCCTATCAAAGGCATGACAAGGTTGATGGCGAAGATCTGTAAGAAGTGAGAGGAAGAGCTGGGATCTCAGACAAGTCATCCTACATTGTAGGCGTCTGTCAAGAAGCCAACCCCAGCCACAACGACAACCCACAACCATTCCCTTCGTCTTGAATGTTCAAGGGAATCGAGGATATATTGGCGTCTGTCCGCGGCCTAGCGCTTCATCAGTGCCTGCAGGGTCGCATTATGAAGACGGATCATGTTACCGAGACATCTTCGAATTTTGACACATTGGACCACGGATTGAGGTGCAATCTGATCCAAGTCAGACCCGCCATGGCGGACTAGATGACTTCACAATCGAGGATGAGGGTCACGGAAGATAGTGTTGTTGAATGTAATTGAGATGGAAATCACAACATGCACCGCTGATCCACGAATATATCTTCTCTCAGCGAGGCGCAAGAACGTCTCGTGGAAGCCGCGACGCGCAGATGTACATGGTGGTGTCTGCCTTGGTGCCTGCTGCGCCCATTGGGCGTCGGCTTCAGCTCCTATCACTCGGATTGCTTGAGCAGATGCAAAATCCTTTGGTCCAAAACCACCATGCCATCGAGTTATGCGCACAGCTACGGGCCAAGGATAGCATCCCATTGCTTGTTACCTAGCTTGCTGATAAAGCGATTTATGGGTATCATCTGACAAAATGCTTTCATGCAAGCTGCGACTCATATCACCATTCAATTGATGCATAGAGAAAGAGGCTAGAAGGAAAGAGCAAGGGGAGCGAGGGGAGGCTGTCAAAAGCAGCGGGCTTGGCAGGGTCCATGAGTTGCATCTCCGACCACGTTTCGCAAGTTGCACTTTCCATTCGCTCGCTGCTATATTGCTCATGCAGCTACATAGTAATCCTCCGTGACTTGCCATCTGTCTGCGTCGAAGAGACGGCTGCCTGCCAGTCTTGTCATCACTTGATAATATGCGACCAGATTGACACGCGCTGGCGGGCCTTTTCAACAAAGTCCAGTCCAGCAGCTGCAGTCAGCCAAAATGTCTGTCGCTCGCCATTGCAAACATATACAGCTTTTGCATCATGAGCTTTGGCTGGTCTATCGGTGATGTTATCTTGCTCGCACAGTATAGTTGGAAGGTCTACGAAAGCTTTGCCGACGGCAGTCTCAATGCCGCTAACGAGTATGATCGCTTCAAACGAGAATACCGCCAAGTGATCACTTGTTTAGAAAGGCTTGCTGATGTCAGTCCCGATCTCGCATCTCTTACAGGTTTCGATGAGACGCTCGGAGACACTATCAAATTCGTCGACAAGCATCGCGCTCTTACCGCGAAAGTGACACGTCCTTTGATCACAACATCACCACGAACCAGCAATAGGCTTAGAGACTTCCTGGAACAGCTTGAGCGTAGCTATCAGACGGCAACATGGCCGATCTATCGCGAGGAGGCAGAGAAGCTTCATGGTCAGCTCGATCGGGTTGTTGCCATCGCAACTCTGCACGCAACAACGACCACACTTAAGAACACCCAAGGTATCGAGAGGCAGTCGAACGACATCATGCGTGCGGTCAAGTACGGCATTCCTCGCACCCTGTCGGGATTTGGCTGACATGATCTAGATCTCTGAGTGACAAAGTCAACTTCGTCCTGAAAAGAATCGCTCCAACATCCTTCACAAGTACATCTGATGTCGATTTGGACTACCTCATGACATTATCTCATACTAGTTTCAATCAGCCGGATCCTCTCCTTCAGGTCATTGGAGATCTGGATCGAAGTAAGTCGCCAGAAGATATGCTGCGGCTCCTACACCAATTCTCGCAAAAGATGGGGTATTTGATCATGAGAGACTCTAGAGGAGTGCGCCCAGTGCCCAGGTCACAGGCTCTGAACAGCCAAGGTTCTATCACAATTGAGCGAATTGTACCTGTTCTGCAGCTTCTGGACAGTGCTCGCACCGTTGCAGATACCGCGCTTGGTCTCCCTCGCACACAAAGCCGTGTTCAAAGACATTCAGCGAGTGCCAGTCTTGAAGCTCGAGCCGACGACTGGGACGTCTTCGGTCAATGGCTCAAATGGCACATGCTGCATGATATCTCGCCCGAGCCGATTCAAACGAATCGTTCTGCGCAGCCTGCGGTTATTGCGTCAATGAGCCAATCTCCGCCAACAAGTCCAGGGGCTTCTGAAGTACCACAGCAATATCTGACTGGACAGCCTCGAGACATATCTCCATCTATAATAGGCAGTCCTCTTCCAGAACCAGTGTGGACTCCTAGCACCGAAGCATTTTCGACACCTGGTACTATCTTTACTTCTGCTAGCAGCCAAAGAAGATTTTCATCCATTGATCTCGGATCGTCCTACATTGAAGACTCCACGCATTTGGCCTCAGCTACGTGGCCGGTTTCTATGTGAGTTTATAGCTCGACTCCAGCTGACCTTTCTGACAGAGAATAGTGTCCTCGAGAACAAGCGAACATTCGACGCCCTGTTGGAGATCCTCGTCTCTCCAAGTGGCACAGTGGAGAAGCTTCGAAGCAAGACTAGAGATCACAAGTTCACCCTGTATCATGTCCCGTCTGGTGGCACAAATCGTAACAATACTTTCATTCCATGGATCGATAACAGCCGTGTACACAAATCAAGCATGAATGAGGCTAGGCTACAATTCAAGGGATCGCATCAGGTTATCGTCAAGGATGAAAAGACACATAGAAGCACGATATACAACACCCGCCCGGTATACCGCTTCGATGAGGTTGAAGGTATCATTTGAACCAACAGTGGTTAGATGTGTTATGAATAACTGACGAGTTGTGCAGATTTGCTGTATGTACAGGAGAAATTGATTGGGAAGAGTGTAGTCGCGACTTTCGACGTTGTCCGGATAGCTACTCGTGCTGGCGAAGACTACTGCGCGTCTGAGACACTACGTGTTTTGGAAGATGCCGAGAGGCAAAGATCATTTCTGTACTATGCTCACAAGATGCCATCAAAATCAGTGACTACGAATCCTGGCTTCGTTGAGTGGTCATGTAAGCAGATCATTTCATATGGTTTGGGGCTTTACTGATTCAATTTCTCAGTGAACGACTTTGAGGAGATCAAGAAGGAAGGCAAGAAGAAAGTCAGATTGACATTCAATCGACGAGATAGCTTGCCACGTAGATCAACATACGGTAGCATCGACTCTGTCCTCTCATACGACTCGACATCTAGCGAAGGCCCACAGACTAAAATCAAGCATCGTATCAAAGCAATAGATTGCGAGTTCTATGACCAAGAAGGTACTATTACGATGTGAATGATTTTCGCAAATGACTGATTCAGTGGGTAGATCGTGAAGCCTTCGAAGAGCTGTGTAAGCCATCGTCAGCACCTGTGTTCCGCATGCCCTTTAGACCACGGGATCTAGGCATTGGATCTCCACTCACGGACCTTAGTCTTGGTCCACCACTTGCCGAGCTGGAATAATCCTTTTAGCTCGCCGATGTAGAGCTGGATCCTTGCGATAATACTCGAAGTATTCTGGACGAATGAGTCTAGACATGTGTGAGAAGGGAACGGATAATGACAACGAAGCGTGGCGTTGGGGAGTCATATATCATACTTTAAGTTCTATCTATAGCGGCTGATGAACAAAATCATGCGTGCCCGTGGTCTTCGCCCCGCCATCAACATTCCAGTGCATTGAAGCGCCTAAATAATGTTCCATGCGAGGCGCGTAAATAGGCGCCGAACGAATGCCTTGGCACTTAGACCTAGCCAAAACATCTTGGGCGCCTGTCAGTGATTCTCTTTCCTCGATTGTGTTGAGCACAAAAACTTGGAAGGAGAGCTCGTCTTCAAATCAGGCCCCACCTCTGGACTCTGTGTCATGGATGAAGACAACATCAGCAACAGACTTCACAGACTGGCTACCCACGAGTGGGCGAAGCAATTCCTCGAACACTACGACAACACTGGTGTCGAAAGATTGGCATCAAGCTATCGCAGTGATCAGACATGCACATGGCAGCTGAAACGCAATGGGTCATTCAACTCTGTTCACAAGGTTCTATTCGAGGATGGAACAGCATGGGCAGTCCGATTTCCCATTCCAGGTCGTGTCATGCATCCATATGAGAAGATTTGTCGGGAAGTGGCCATTATGAAATTCGTCAAGGAGAACACCACGATACCTGTTCCGGCGGTCATCGCTTTTGGTACCGCTGCAGAAAATCATGATCCTGCCATAGGTCCGTTTCTAGTAACGGAATGGGTGGAAGGCAAACCAGTCACAGCATTCCTTGAGAAACTTCCACGGCCAAGCTGGGGTCCTGTATTACGAGATGACATCGAGGAGCAACAACTTCGTACAATCTACAGCCAGATGGCTAGCATTCTTGTAGAGCTTGCGAAACACGACTTCGACAAGATTGGCGCGCTGTGTGCGGACCAGAGTGCAGAAACGTCTTCCTGGTCCGTCAAGTCAAGACCAATGACCCTGAGGGTAAACGACATTCAAGCAGGCGGTAATGTTGTCACAGACAGTAAGGCTCTTTGTCATCACGTCTGCTCTTACTCTGCTCACGCCGTCAGATCACAATCTACCTGCCTTCGAGACCACCACAGAATACATGCAAAACCTCGTTCAACAGAACACAATCCACCTATACGAACAGAGAAACTCCATCGATGATGGTGTCGATGCTCGACGCAAGTTCATTTTGCGCTGCCGCTTGAGGGAACTGGTGCCATATTTCGTCTCTGCAGATTACAATACCGCTCCATTCAAACTATTCTGTGATGATTTTCGCTTCGGCAACGTGTTGATGGACGAGACGACTCTCAAGTTCACTGGCGTCATCGACTGGGAATGGGCATATACTGCTCCATACCAATTCTTATTCTGCCCTCCCTCGTGGCTGATGTTGTTGCGGCCAACCTTGTGGACTGAAAGCGACGAACAAGACTATGCAAAGAAACTAGAGATGTTCCTAGAGTGCCTAGAGGAGGAGGAAGAGAAAAGGCCCAGCGAAACATTCCCTGAGCTTTCAAAAGACCACCGCATGTCGAGCTTGATGCGCAAGTCTTTCGAAGATGGGACGTTTTGGTTCGTGCAACTTCTTTCAGAGGCCTTTGCCTTTGACGAGGAGGTCTTATGGCTGAACCCCGAAAAAGTCCTTAGCAAAAGAGGATTGTTAGAAGTGGGCGTACCCAGCGAAAGATACATTCAGGAATTTGTGGATAAGAAAGTGAAAGACTTGGAACGATACCATCAAGATCTGCAACACTTGATAGATTGAGGTATGAATCGAGAGAAATAGCAAGAGCAGACTGAGAGTTGATCACGCCCGACACAAGCTGTGAAACAGCAGAGTGGTCCTCGATAAAGTAGTTAGCCTAGGAAGCTGCGACTCATTTCGATGGCGAACTTCGCTCTTTCTGCCTGTTTCCAAAAACCGCTCTTGCTCAACGCATGCGAAGCATTCCTGTCCAGCCGCTTTGGACAAGCATCAAAAACCGCTTATTGCTGATCGTTGTTGCCGGCGCTGTAAAACTCAGCTACACATTGTCACATAGCTTCTGTAACTCAAAGATGAACACATTGAAGGAAGGCGTTCTTCATGATCACAGCTGCATCTGTCAGTCCGTCCCAACAAGAAAGAGCAAGAGAAAAACTTGATTGAAAGCATTTGTATCTACGCATTGACTCGATGACAACCCGGCCCTACACGATGCCTGAAAAACGCAAAAGCGAAGAATTACATGATGTGATCACTCGACGACTCGTCATCCAACTGGATATCAAAGTCAATCTCCTCCGTAGCCTTCGGCAGCGGATAAACAGGCTTGCCCTTCGCATCAGTGAGATCCTGAGGATCCGTGGCCCACCAATTTGCTTCGTCCGTATACATGACTTCAAGCTCCTCAGGTGGGAACACATCAAGGAAAAGAAATTCGGCTGCTCGTGATGGGCCCCAGGCGCGTAAATATGGTCTGGCTTTTGTGAATCGCCTGTGTTTTTCCTCTTCAGCAGCTCGCGCAGTGATATCTTCGTGGAGATCCTTAGGCTTCGGTTTTGGACCTGCTGCAGTACGCTTCTGCTGTTGGTCTTGGAACCATGCATCGCTGCCAAACGTATCCATGCCTTGGAAAAGCGGGTGTCCGGGATTGTCAATGTAGCTCAAGAAGTTTTGAGGCGACGGCCGTTTGTGAGGGGCAAATTGCAAGCACCTATTGACCATCCTCCTGAGATTCATAGAGTAGTTTTGACCAGGAAGCTCGCCTTGCCATCCGATTATTTGTGGAATCATGTCTACTTCCTTCCGCCCAGGTTGATAGTCTATGTTTGGGAAACCACCGCGCAACTTCATCATCTGCTCGAGTACTCTTCCAATCTGCCAGACATTGGTGCATGTACCGCGTAACACACTGTTTGGCAGCAGTGCTTGGCTACCGGCACTAGGCTTTACCATCTCCGGAGCCATATAGCCAGGAGTGTAAGCGAAATGCTGTGAATGGATCTTGTTCTCAAAATCGTCTTTATTGGTGAGGTTTCCGCCTCCAAGATCCGCGAGGTGAGGTCGAGGGTAAATAGGAAATGATTTCGTGGTGTCAGGTGGGGCGAGAAGAATGTTTCCTGGTTTCATGTCGAACACGACGATTACATCCGAGTCCGTATTGTTCGGACGCGACCGAGCCCGTTCTTCCAATTGAACAGCAGCCTTCATCAAGCAAATAAAAGTATGCCAGATGAATGGTTCTGGTATGGCCTTCTTCGCAAAGTAATGAGACTTGATGAGGTTGTCTAGATCCCCATAATCGTGAAGAGGCATGTACAAACGCCAGTGATTATGCGCCGATGAGTAAGGATTGCCTAATAGCCTTCGTGCATAACCCCAGAGCGGGTTACAGTATATTTCCTCGCTTGATTCGGGAACTGTCATCAAGCCTTGCAGATATGCCTCCTTGAGAAATCGATGCTCGGGAGCTGCATGGCCGATGTTGTGAGTAGGATCTGCACCAAAATCCATGCCCTTGTCCTTGAGTTGTCGGTAGATCCCTTTGTAGAGGCCTGTCTCTTTGGTCGACTCGGACGCTCTTTCGAAGGAGTCTTTGATGACAACGTGATGGATGGCTCTATGGGTGGACTTGTCTATCAACACCCACATAGTCGCAACGCCATTGCCTCCGACACCAACTTTGTATCCACCGATCCATTGTGTGTCTGGTGGTGCATTCGGCGGCTTCTGAATCCTCTCGAGATTGGAACTGTCTCTGTGTATCGCAGCTATCTGGCTGGAGCTCACGATTTTCGCCATGTTGTTTCAATCTGTCGAATGTCTACTGCTGGGTCAGGAAGAAAAAATTTGCCAGCACGAGCTGATCAAGAAAACGAGTCAACCGCCTTTGTCTGCATTCGGCGAATCGTGACTCTTTGGACTTGATGCGGACTTGAGAAGAGATCTGACAATGAAGATCAACATTGTGAAAAACGTAGATAGACAAAGAAAATCATCCTCTTGTGATCAGCTGAGACGCTGGCTGACCACAATCGGTTTTCGTGAATGACCGTTGTGATGGGCGCAGTAGTAGAGGTAAAAAACAGATTTCGCTAATGGAAGCCATGCTATGCTAGGTGTCATGGAGAGGTTGAAGCAACATGATTCGAAACTGTAAGCCTGGCAGAGGGAGTGTAATGTCAGGCTTTGTGGTCGACGACATGCAAACCAAAAGACAAAAAGAGTCTACATAGTAGACCGAGCAAAACGAAATGATCACGCCAGGGGTCGAACCTGGAATCTCTTGATTCGTAGTCAAGCGCCTTGCCATTGGGCCACGCAACCATTGATGTGTTGTGAAAATCCTTTTTCAAATATGTTTCTTTGTCTAAGTTGAGGGTGCAGCCGCGATAAGAGCGGGGCTTGGCAAAGGGTCGCCGCAAAAGATGAAGCCGCAGGAAAAATGTCTCTGACCAAGCCAGACTCATAAACTCGACAGCCAAGCATGGCAGCAACTCTTGTCAAATCGCTCACTGCAGAGCCGTATGCCTTCTTACAGCCGCCAACAAAATTACATACATCGTCCCTCGATTTCCTCAAGCAAACGCTTGACCCCATCGCCCAATCCATCGCCGAGACACAGCAGCAGCGCTTGCAAGAAGCTCGCAAGAAGAGGAAGCGCGGGCAGAACGACGAGGATGAGGAGATTCTGCGTTTGAAAAAAGTCCATGTCGAGGGATTTGCTGTCGAGCAAGTCTGGGAACAAGCGAGGCGCATTATCGATGCTGCTAGGAAAGAGGCCCAGCGCAATTTCGACGAGCTCGCCGAGAAGTACGCTATCGATGACTCTGAGGATGAGAGTGAGGGTCAGGATGGCGAGGTCTTGTCAGGAGAGGATGAGAGTGATATTGGTGAGGAGGGAGTCGACTACGAAGTCGAGGGCGAGGACATCGATGGCGAAGAAGAGGATGATGACGAGGAGATGGATGTTGACGGCGAGGTTGACGACTACGAAGAGTCAGATATTGAGGCCGGCGAGGATGTTGAAATGGGCAGTGAAGGCGAGTCTGAGGCAGAAAGTGAGGAAGCGGCCGAATACATCCCCGACCCGCACGGCCTGAACGACGGCTTCTTCTCCATCGACGACTTCAACAAACAATCAGAGTTCCTCGAGCAAGCAGACGCTCGTGGAGACAATGACTTCGACGACGATGACGAGGAGGGCATCGACTGGGGTGCCAACCCTCTGGCAGCCAGCGCCACAATCTCAAAAGCAGCACAAGACGACGACGATGACGAATCAGACGATGAGGATGGTCCGACATTTGGCAACGTCGATCTGAACGCTCCCGAGGGTTTCAGTGACAACGAGGAAGAAGTTGAGGAAGGTGAGATGGACGGCATGGGCTCGCTCTCGAACACGAACGAAATCAAATACGCCGACTTCTTCGCTCCACCAGCTAAAAAGGCACGCAAGAACAAGAAGGGACGTCCGAACCCCCACAACTTCCCTGCCAAACAAGCCTCTCCGAGCGGTGCCGACGAGCCTGCAGAAGATGACGAGGAGATGGAGCGCACCATGGAGAAGGTTCACCGCGACCTGTTCGATGATGTAACAGACGACGAAGAGGATGAGGAAAACCTCGACCCAGCGGACCCTCGCTCTCGCCGCTCAGCACACGAGCGTCGTCAAGCTGCTCTTACCGAAGAAATTCGTCGTCTGGAAGCTGCGAACGTCGCAAAGAGAGATTGGACTTTGTCTGGTGAAGCCCGTGCCGCTGATCGTCCTGTTAACTCTTTGCTCGAAGAAGACCTCGAATTCGAACGCGTTGGCAAGCCCGTACCAGTCATCACAGCAGAGATCAGTGAAAGTTTGGAAGAGCTCATCAAGCGTCGCATTCTGGCAGAGGACTTCCAAGACATCATCCGCCGCCGTCCTGATGATCTAGCCACTGGTAGCTCAAGTAGACGCGGGCGTCTCGACTTCGAGCTCGACGACAGCAAGAGCAAGAAGTCTCTCGCCGAGATGTACGAGGAGGAGCACCTCAAGGCAACGGACCCTAACTATGTTGACGCAAAGGACGAGAAGACTCAGAAGGAACAAAGAGAGATCGATGCCCTCTGGCGCGACATCAGCAACAAACTCGACAGTCTCAGCTCCTGGCACTTCAAGCCCAAGGGCCCTGCTACACAACTCGACATCCGTGTCGATGCACCTGTCGTTCGTCTCGAAGATGCCCGCCCTACTGCTGGCGCGGAAGCCGCCGCTGCTTCTCAACTCGCACCACAGGAGATCTACAAGGCTGGCGAGGCAGCCGAGAAGGCAGAGGCCGAGATTGCCACTCGTGGCGGCCTGGTCGTCAACCGCGAGGAGATGAGCAGAGAAGAGCGCAAGCGTCGCCGCAGACGCGACAAGGAGCGCGAGAAGAAGTCATTGGCCAACATCGATCCTTCCAAGAAGGAGAGCAAGAAGACAAAGGAAAGGAAGGGCATCATCAGCGACCTCAAGAAGGGTGGTGTCAAAGTTATCGGCAACAAGGGACAGATTACAGATGTTTCGGGTGCTGCTATCAAGGATGGCAAAGCACCCTCTGCTGGTGGCTCTTACAAGCTGTAAGATGCATTTGTTGTATAATCCCGATCCTTGTTTCTACTTGTCATGCTCAATACCACATTTTCCATTTCCTGCCTCAACAAATGACTACTTCCCGTACCACTTTCACTGTCTCCGCGTTCATGAGTCAAGTTGCTTCAGCGATCTGAAGGCCAAAGATGATTCGATCTGTCATTGTTGCCTCAGGTATTCTTGTTGTCTAACATCTGCTCAAGATGCCTATTCAGAGCATCATAACACCGCAGCCGCTTGTTAGAAAGTTTTTGTTCCAGTTCTCTGTCCATCTCCACGTAAGCTGCGAGAATTTGGTGGCGGAACATATGTATCTTGTGATCGTATTGCTGCCGCAAGTCCTCCAGAGCTTGCCTATACTGACTACACATTCGCTCGAGCTGTCGATTCCGATTCATAAGAACATCTCTCTCGGCCCTCGTGTCTCGATGAGAAAGGTCTTGACGAAGTACTGCGTGGGTGTGAGATTCTCTTTCTCGCACTATTTCGGCCTGCAATTCTTTGACCAGAGAGTCCTCCGTGACCAGGTATTTTCTGTCATTGATCCGGTTGGACAGGCTGTCGGCTATCTTCCTTTGCTGTTCGAGTTCTTTGCGGTCTGCCGCTTTTTCGGATGGAATTCGTGTCTCTAGACCTCTACCCTGATCCATCGGCCAATTCACCGGTCTGAGAGATGCTTGTCTTTCAGTTTTTCTGATGTACTCGGAAAGATGGCAATTCTCCCAATTTCCATCAATTCGAGTACTCGTCAATAACACTGACAGGCTTGACAAACTTCCCAAGGGGCTTGTACTCGATATCTGTCAGTCCGAATGCCGCAGGTCCTCCAATCTCGATGCCTCGAGGAGTTGAGGTCCACTTGTCGCTAGCAGTAATACCAATGACAGTGACCAACAGGCCATAACGATACTCAGGCGTACCAATAGCTTCGCCGGATTGTGCATCGATCACAGATATCAAATCCGGTACCACAGCTAGCACTTCTTCGGTACCATCATCCTTGATCTTGAATGCAGCGATGTTCTCATTCTTGAATGGGATCTTGATGCGGCCTTCAAAGCCAGCTACCTGTGGCGAGGATGAGGTCTCACTGGCCTCGATGATAACTTCGCCGTAGACGTGACCATTGCGCAATGTTCGGTCTACGCCAATAATTTTTCCCTTGAAGATTACCTTTGCAGCTTCCGGACCACCGACTTCATCGATGATGCTTTCGGCTACTGTGTCGATACGGCTATTTTGGCGGGCTGCTGCAACTGCTCGTCCAATACGCCAGGCTAGCGAGATCGTGTGTTCTACAGCCCAGCGTTTGGCTTCGGCTCCTGTGACTGGACCTTCTGCGCAACCAACATGCGAGCCTGCAGATTGTCAACATGAGCTCAGAGTATGGATTTGAGACTAGATAGAGCTTGCCCATTTGTGAGAGAGCAGCCCTGATGATGCGCTCCACGGCTAAATCAGATACGGCAGTCGGCATGTACAGCAAGTTACCATTACCATCTGCTGCGGTAATTGGGCAGAAGACGCAAGGGCGTTCGTTAAAGACAACGGGTGTTGTTTGCCATTTCGTTGGATATGCTCTGCCCATCCAATCGCCATCTGTACTGCTGTGTCAGTCAAGACAACCTGGTGACATTTCGAAATCAACTCACCGACGGTGGGTAGATTCATATTGGAGCTTGCTCCCAAAATCATGCCTTGCAGTCCATTGCCACCACCAATTTCAAGGGCAATCATTGCAGTGGCTTTTCTGTCGCACATCTCATATAGACTTCGTTGAGCATCCATCATCCTGTCTACGGTCAGTCGTGCCTGTCAGTGTTGAACAGCTTGTGAACTCACTCATCGCCAGGAAGTTTCTCAATGCCCACTGTAGGCGAGCCAGATCCTCCACCACAGCCGACTTGGTCGTCGTCTTTTAGGTCGTGAGGATTGATCACTCTAATGGTTCCTCCATCCCGTAATATATCTCGCATACGAAGCATGTGGGAATAAGGGCTACCGCCGCCGCCAGTACCCAGGATGTAGCAACCAATCGACATCCAGTCAAGGTCCGTTTCGGAGACATACCAGACGCGGTCTATGACTTTGGGTCTGTACGTCACTATGTCAACAGGTTTAGGCGTAGCATGGTTCTTGGTCCCATTGGTGTGGTTTTGCTTTTTGTTGCCATTCTTCTCGTAGGCGTCCATGTCATTTTCATCTGCGAGTTGTTCTTCTGTGGCTGCTTTCATCTCATCAGCGCGGTTGTAATCAAACTCTCCCGCTGACCTGATGATGAATCTGCTCTTGTTTGAAATATACTGCATCATCTTGTCAATCCTTGATCTCACTCAGCCTCGGACAAAACTTACTGGTAACGGTAGTGTTTCAACCTCGACAATCTTGACGGAGTCTCGTGCTGCTCCGGACTCGACAGCTTTCTGTATGGCTTCTTTCGAGATCTGTTCCACTAGATCGGCAATACTTTTTGTGTCAGTGGACTTGACTGTGTCAATTACAGCGCTGACTCTTGCAATCGCGGCACCGATCGCATTGGCTACTCCAGAGTATTCTGGTTTGATGACACAACTTGCGCCGAGCAACTCATCAGGTGCTATAACGGCTCCGCCACCCACCAACAACACAGGCAGATCTTCTGGTGATGTCTTCATGGTGTCGATAACCTTTTCTAGCATTGTCTTTACTTTGGCTTTGAATGAAGAGATACCATTCGGCGACAAGTGTTGCACCTTGCTGCGATCGCCAATGTTGATACTCTCGTCTCCTGCGACAGTGTAGTCAGTGGTCGTAGCAACAGTGCCATTGAACACAAGAGCCTCCGTTTGAATTTTGGAACCCACGCTGTCAGGGCCGACTGTAATTTCTCCATCATGCTCTCGCACGATCGATCCGCCTCCAAGACCGATGCTTCTAACATCCGGACACGAAAAGTTCATGCGAACGCCAGCAAACTCCGAGTATGCTGCTGCTTGCCTGGGAAAGCCATTCGCAAGTAGTAAGCCAACGTCAGTAGTGGTTCCGCCTATATTCTTGTGAGCATCTTTAAACACAAATCTGTGTATGGTGCTCACCGATATCGACCACCATCATGGCTTCTTTATCTTGGCCTTGAGCCAGATAAGCAGCACCTCTCATACTGTTCGTGGGTCCACTGGAGAAAGTTCTGATGGGTAATCGGGAGGCCATCTCGCCACTCAAGATTGTTCCATCGTTCTGACTGAGAAATACGGGGCAGGTCAGACCCAGTCGTTTGATGGGCTCCTGAAAAGAGCGGATCGTCTTCTTCGCGAAAGGTAGGATCGAAGCGTTCAAGATTGCAGCATTCTCACGCTCCAAAAATCCAAGATTTGCAACCTCCTTCGAGAGTACGACATTGCATCCAGGTAACACTTCGTTGATGATCTGCGCGGCTCTCTCTTCTTGACGATGGGTTGAATCAATCGGACTGAAGACTCCGATGACCACAATGCTTGTGATGCCTTTCTGTCTGATGATGTTGCATTGTTCTCTGATCTCCTTGGGACTGATTTCGCCAATCAAGTTGCCATCCACTGATATTTGTCAGATGAGCAGTCTAGTCATTGCGGAAAATGGCCTACCTTCAAGACCTCCCTTGACTAAGGCATAGTGTCCTAGAATCAGATCTTCCATATCGGCTGGCCAATCTATACAAGGTAAGGCATGTTTGCCGAAAGGTCCACAAAGACGAATCACTGCGACTCGAGCAAGTCTCGCAGCATCCCTTTCTACCACTGCGTTGACAAAGTGCTGAGTTCTTATTAGCAGCTATTCGTCCAAGACACGGATTTGACATACTGTAGTTCCAATTGTCACAGAGGCGACATCCGACGGGTTGATCTTGGCTTGCGCAAACATAGAAGTCAGGGCATTGCTGATTCCTAAGCTTGGATTTGTGGTCGTAGGTGCTTTGTGCCTTCGGCGAACATAAGCTCAAAAGAATTTAGGCACTGTGAATTGGTATTGCACTTTACCATGCGACAACGCCCTTGCCAGGCTCTGATGCTTTGGTAGGATCTAGAATGACTCCATCGGTGTTGGTACTGAGAAGTGGTTGCTTAGCCGAAATCAAGGTGTTGCGTTCGTGTGACATACCCGCCGACATCAACACCAATTCGGAGAACCTTGTGCATCCTGAGATTTTGGTCTGCTTGATCAATACAATTTCGATGCACTTATCAGTAGAAACTTAGAAGTTGATGGTTGCGCTGGGTGACACAGGTCACAGATGACTGCTTGAGAGATTGGGCGATGGCGGCTATCTTAGCTTGGCAGCAGCGAGCGGCCAACACTCCCTTTTGGAGAACGGAGGGTAACCAGTCGCAGCTGTCATTATCAGTTCGTTGTTTTGAGTGTTTTTGGATCTCGAAGGCAGTCGCACTTTCCCTTTGGCCCCAGGTGCGTTATCTGATCTACCACTGACCCCACATCCTTTGGTGATAGGCCTTTCGGGCAGACTCGTGAACTGATATCACATGCGAGTTGGCCTATCTCGACTGAACTTATTGATGCGGCAAGATACTACAGTACATGCAATGATTAGAATGCTGGCATAACTTACATTTGTATATCTCGTGGCATACCTGCAACATGCAACACTTCCTTTGCTGTCTCACAATCCTCAACAACCTACAATGGGAGAAGTGCGATTTCGGGTGCTGAAGGAAAAGATCCAGCTCCATGGCGATGAGGATGAGCACGAGCGGGTTGACTCATGGTCAAACCGTGACCTCATTCCTCTACCACCATCAAGGCGAACTTGGGGATGGTTTCACTACTTTGGGTATTGGACGCTCAATTCTCTGAATATCTCGAATTGGCAGACTCCAAATACTTTCTTGTGTAAGAACTATCAAGCTGTTGAGATTCAAACTCGCTTATTTGAAGATCAGCTTATGGTCTCTCGGCTGGTCAGAGTATGATGGTGATTGTGGTCGGAAAGCTGCTAGTCACCATCTTCTCGACCCTCATTGCCTGGTGTGGACTTCGCTGGCACATCGGGTTCACGGTGCAGAACCGGTTCACTTGGGGTCTTCACGGAAGCTATATCCCCTTGCTGCAAAGAGTCCTTTTGAACTTCATCTGGTGTGCTATACAATGTGAGTAAGCCGCTTCGACTGCAAAACAGACGCTAGTTGACACAACAGTAGGCTGGAATGGAGGCAGATTGGTGGCTGTCTGCATTACAGCAATCTGGCCGTCCTTTGCCAAGATGCACAACACACTTCCGTCATCCATGCCTACCACGACCTATCAATTTGTAGGCTTCGTTCTTTTCTGGATCTTCTCGGTTCCATTCTTGTTTGTCCGGCCTGAGAAATTTCGTGTGCCTTTCTTGGTCACGTCCATATACTGTGGTGTTGGCATGCTCTGTATGATGATCTGGTCATTGTCCGTGGCGAAAGGCGTGGGCCCACTCTGGACAACGGGACAGAACATTCCCGAGACATCGTCCTGGACTCTTCACTGGCTTGAGATGAAGGGCATCAATCAGATCATCGGTGGCATCGCTGCTGGTATAACCAATGGCTCGGACTTCTCCAGATATGCTCGGTCGCCCAAGAACTATGTGATAGGTACTGTTCTCTCTGCATGGATTACTGGCGTCCTTGTCAGTTTGATCGGACTTGTGGTGACGGCCGCGTGCCAGAAAATCTATGGCGAGATTTATTGGAATCCTCCAGACCTCCTTATGCGCATGATGGACAGCGGAGAGGGTTCTTCGAAAGCCAGAGCAGGTGTCTTCTTTCTTGCTGCTGGTTTTGCTCTGACTGGCATGTTCGAAAACGTTTGTGGCAATGCAGTCGCAGGAGGCATCGACCTCGCAGGCCTTTTCCCTCGCTATCTCGATATTCGAAGGGGTTCCATCCTGACCTTCGTGGCTATCTGGATCTGCCAACCATGGCAGCTTGTCAACAAAGCAGCTACTTTCGTCAGCGTACTAAGCTCTTTTTCTGTCTTCTTGTCACCGATCATGGGAATCATGGTAGTTGACTTCTACCTTCTGCGCAAAGGACGGGTCCAGCTTAGCCATCTGTACAGGGTTAAAGATACTTCATACTGGTACACCAGAGGCATAAACTGGCGTGCTATACCAGCATGGATTTGTGGATGGGCGCCCACGATTGGTGGACTCGTCGTCACTGTAGGAGGAGTGTCGAACCCTCCTCGAGCTTTAGTCCAACTGTACTACATAGCATTCCTGGTTGGTTTCTTCGTGAGCGGTTCGGTCTTTTATTTGCTCAATCTCGTCTTCCCATGCCCAGGAATGGGTAAGTATGATGAGGTGGACGTGTATCAGACCTTCACGCCTCACGAAGCTGCCAAGCTCGGCGTGGTGCAGGTGGTTGAGCCGCAGGTTTTGGATGGTGTCGCGATCAGGTCTGATGACAAGAAGACGGAGGCGGAGGTGATTGTCGAGAGATCTTTGTGAGACCTTGAGATACAACGTTGAAGGTAGCAACTGATTGGAATTGACCAATGCACAATGACATGACCAAGAAGCTTTTAGATGTTGAGTGGATAATCCGGGACGTTGGCCCAAAACTGCGTCAATGCAGTACTAGTCAGCTACTTGCCGAAATTTCCAATGGTTGGTAACATGCAACCTATTGACGACGAGGTTACATCGAACACGAGGCCATTCACCAAACATCTACCTTTTTGAAGAAGAGAGAAGCCAGCGATTCGGTGATATTAGCCATAACGGCTTGTGGAGACTAGAATTGTGATCAGAAGTCTATGATCAAGCTCGCGGTTGATGACCGACAGCAAATCAGCCTGCAGAACACCGTTCGTGACATGAGCTTCAGTCTCGGATTGTGCAAGCCGTCCATAGCGGCTAGAAGAATAGAGAAGTCAAATTCTTCCAGAAGCAACCACGTTGTATGCACCAGAGACACGGAAGAGGTTGTCTCAAGCACACACATGGATTTGCAGGGCTACCCTGCCGCCCGTCGGCAGAGTTACTCTACGGGCGTAAAAGGAAGTGGCCGCCACTATTGGCTTCTGGAAGCGCCATCGAGAAAGTGTCACAGCTCGGCAAAGAGAAATTTCTTTTGACGGAATGCAAAGTGACCTGGCGTCTTGCAAGTGTATTGCGCAGCTGAGAGAGGCCCAAGACATGATGTCAGATTCTCTAGGCGTAGCAGGTAGCTGTCGATAGGGTAACACGTGTCTATACAAAACAGCTAGAAGAAGGAAAGAATTTGCAGCAATAAGTTCTTTATTTGGTCAAGCGATATATGAATGCAGCACGGACGTGATGTGACATGGATTAGTACAGGTAGAGACAAGAGGGTGAAATTGCGTGAGGTGTAAAGGGAAAATGGACAAGAGATTGGCGGAGGATGTTTTTGGCTAGGGCGATTCTAGAGGCATGGCAGTTGGGGTGGGCGGTTGTCCCGCCAGGCGGAGAGAGCCCGAGAGACGCCTTGAAAGTGTGTTTCGTTTGCTCGACTCAAGGTATACAGATTTTCTTGATGAGCACGACAAGGTCATGTAGAAAGGTGACAGCCGAGATTTGAGAGAGGATCGAGCGAGCATTGGGCGTGCAAAGCAAAGGGATTGATTGCCATGGCCGTCGGGTCAAGACTTTCTCAGGTCAGGAGAGCGTGCGGGCTATTTGTTGACAACAATCAAATAACGATGGGCATTCTGTCGGTCGCAGCCAATCAGAAGCGGCATGGAGAGCCAAAGGGAGAGCAGAAGTCACAGCACTCGCCTTTCTCCAGGTTTTTATTGACCTTGGACTTGACTCGATTGCAAGCCAACCATTGATTGCAAGTGAACTGTGCACCGTCCATCGTCGTCAAAGGCCCGCCCACGCTCGATCCGAATTGCGGCTTTGACTCCTGCAGTCCGAGCCCCCGTTGTCTCCCTCTCGTCTATCTCTTAACCCTGCTGCTGCTTGTTCACCGTGCTTGACGCTGCTTCCTGCTTGTCTTTGTCTTGGCCGTCGTCCTGCAACTGTCCCTTCCCAGAGACACGCACCTTTCTACATTCTGCAAGTCGGCATTCACCCTACGTGCATCGACCGTTGAAGCCTGCCGCTGCCCGTTTTCCCTTCTGCCCTCATCCACTGTTGCCCTGTACAAGCAGCGGTCTTAGATTCCTAGCCTCACAACCCAATCCAGCCAGACCAGCCTTCTCCGCAGCCGACGTCGAAACATCACTGCTCTCTTTCACTCACTCGACCACAACCCCATCCAATCGTCTCTCGACGCTCACACTCAATCGCATTAACCGCCTTCCCGGTCCTTCTCTTTCCTCGCCGCAATGGCTTCAAAGGTTCGTCGCCGCCCTGCGCTCCAGTCGTCGCGACTGCCCGTGCTCACTTTCGTCGCCAGTTCCTTCGCGAGTACAAGCTCGTAGTAGTCGGTGGTGGTGGTGTCGGAAAGTCGTGTTTGACCATTCAACTCATCCAAAGCCACTTCGTCGATGAATACGACCCAACAATCGAAGGTTCGTCCCTAGCGCCGCTATCCGCGCCCACGCTCTCTGTTCTGACCACGCCTTTTCCGCACAGATTCATACCGCAAGCAGTGCGTCATTGACGATGAGGTCGCCCTACTCGATGTGCTCGACACAGCAGGACAGGAGGAATACTCAGCAATGAGAGAACAGTACATGCGCACCGGCGAAGGCTTCCTGCTCGTCTACTCCATCACCTCGCAACAATCCTTCGAAGAGATCAAGACGTTCCAACAACAAATATTGCGCGTCAAGGACAAGGACTACTTCCCTATGATTGTTGTCGGAAACAAGTGCGATCTGGACGGAGAGAGAGAAGTGTCGGTCGAAGGTGCGCTCACCCCTCTCTTGTGTTTGTTTGTTCTGACCGTTTGACTGACACTCTTGATAGAGGGCAAGGAGCTCGCTCGCAGCTTCGGATGCAAATTCATCGAGACATCGGCCAAATCCCGCATCAACGTTGAGAATGCCTTTTACGACATTGTCCGCGAGATCCGCAAGTACAACCGCGACATCACTGGCGGCGCACCAGGCGCAAGAGCGAATGGCGGTCCTGCCGAGAAGATGAACATGGACGAGGGCGACTCAGATGCCGGCTGCTGCAAGTGCACCGTCATGTAACAGCATCACACATCCGCACCACAGGCCCACTCGCACTCACGCCCGCCCGCCCTTTGCTATACCTCTTTTTGTGCCTGGAGCTTCTAATCTTCCCTTCTTGATCTGACTTTTAGAGCCTTGGGTTGTCTGTTTTCCTTTTCTTTCTTCTGTTTAACTCGTTCGATTCCCCCAGCACTCTCCCCAATGTCTCTTTCTTTTATCTTTTCTTTTATACCACTTTATCAACCTCGGAGCGGCGACAGAAGTCGGTGCTCCCTCCAACACGCACTCACTGGCTCGTTGAAGGAACAAGGCCGTGAAAAGGTCTACAAGAGGCGGCAACGATGATGACAGCAAAGGTGGAGGGCAAAGAAAAATCACAACAATAAATGAATGGACGACAGCACGCCGTCTGCTTTTTTGACTCAGTTTTCAGTGTTCCTGCATTTCTGCTGGCCTTCTAGAAAGCACATGGTGGTTGGACGGTCTTCACGGGACAGACATATCACTGGCCGTCGTGTTTTTATTTCGTTGCTTGCCTCTGTTGCAACATTACACATTTGTTCTGGTCTCCGCTCTTCCAGTAGCTCGAGCATCTGCAGTTGACAAATGTATTCGCACTGTGGGACAAGAGATGGGCGTTTCATAGGCGACCAAGCGAGACTTCTAAATGTAATCTCAAATGTCTTTATACCAATCATTTTTTGAATTGTTTATCTTGGGTTGAACTTTGTCTGGTACATGTAGACGATGTACATGTGAAGGATCTAAAGTTTGGCTGATCTGCCAACGGTATTACTCCATCAAGGTGTATGATCGTCATTTTGCAGACTTCTCTCGCCGCGGACATGCAAGATGGCGCATTGTCGTGTCAGAAACCATGACGAATCTACTCCTCTCCTCTCAGCTGGTCTTCGATCTCTTCTAGGTCTTCGGCGCTATCGATCTCGATGATGCGACCAACTTCTGCTTGGTTGCGCATCAACTCTTTTGCTCCTGCGTAGAGCATCTTGAGCTCGCTGTTGCAGGTGACGGGCAGGTAGTATAGCATGACGTAGGGAACAGATAGACGACCGGATGCCTGTGGGACGTCCTCAAGGTCAGCACAAATTTCGAGGCTGTGGATGGCAGAAGGTAGACAAGGGGAAGAGAAAGACAGCATACCATTGTCAAGGGGTAGCTTAGCAAGATGAACCTGGGCGAGTGGTCGGGCAGCTCCTCGCCCAGTATGCTCAGGTCGGTGTAGACTTCATCGTCTGCCTTGGAGATTTCTAGTGTCTTTTTGTCGATTTGGTCTGTTCCTTGAGAAAGTAGTTTTAGCCATTCTGCGCTCTTAGATTTGTATAGCGCCGTATCCTCTTTGGTCTCGTTGAGTCTTCCTCTTGCGGTGTAATCCTCTGTGCCTTCCGGGCTCTTTCTGTGCCTTCCGGGCTCTTTCTGTGCCTCTTTCCAGGGGTGTTCAGGAACCTGATGGCTTCGGGCTTCGGGCTTCAAGGTGTTTGCTGCTTACAGATTACGGCTTGCGGGTCCTTTGCCCTCGAGGTTCCTAGACGGAACTTGCGCAATGCGGTCTTGGTTTCGGGCGAGAAGGTATAGAGACGTGCTTCGGATGCCTGGAGAACAAGTGTTAGCTCTGACTGCAGTGTGTCGGACTCGCAGCCGAGATGTATACCATGTTGGATTAAGTATGCTGGCTGTGAGATAGAAACAATGAGTAGGTGGACTGGGACAACTTTAGGAGCTTGGAAGTTCGAGATGCCCCGCAGTCGACTGACGTCGGTCTTGTTTGTTGCCATGCCCCGATAACGTTGCTCAAGACCACGAGATTGAGGACACAGGCGTTCTTGATTCGGGTTGAATATGATAGAGTTGTTATTCCATACGAGTGTATCACTTTTCTCGATTAAGGAGTTGCCTTCTGACACCAAGAAGGTCAAGTCTTCTGTGGTCCAAAGTGCTTCATCTTCGCTAGGATCCAATCCAGTCTTTGTTTCATCTGATATCATACGTCCAAGGCTACATCCCACAAAACTGCTGCTTCTTATAGGAGTCTTCTAAGAGATATATAGTGATACCCAACTAACATTCACATGGTCGAGAGTTCATCACGTATCGAAGACAAGATCGTCCGGTAGTCAAGAGCAGGGTCGCACTACAAGCCAAGTTTCAACGGCTCTCGATCGATGCAACACTACCCGACGGCTGGCAATCGCTGCCCCGCAACCGACAATGACATCTTGAGTGCACCTTCCGCCAACACAACCAGACGTGTACTTTCCCTTCTTTTGTTACTATTCATTATCACTTGAAGGTCTGACCAAAGCTTGCACATGTTCTCCCGCATCAATCAAGTGGCACGTCATCTCAGTCGTCCTTTACCAAACTACTTGCATCGTTCCGCAGCAGCTGCAACTACCAGACTTACCAGCAGTCCCGCCATCATGGCAGATACAAACAACAAGCGCACTATCAACACCGCAGCATGTCTGATTATTGGTGATGAAGTTTTGGGTGGAAAGGTGTGTTGATACATTTTCTTTCTTTCCTCCATTCTTCCAAGGAATATCGATACCAGTCAAGACACATGGCCATGGATATATTGAAACGAGATCATCAATGTTGAGAGCCTTGAACACGATGAACACACATCGAGAACAAGGAACGAATAACATAACGGCTTACACTACTCCAGACCGTCGACACCAACAGCGCCTACCTCGCCAAATTTTGCTTTAGCCTAGGCATAAACCTCAAACGCATTGAAGTCATCGGCGACGAAGAATCAGAAATCGTAGAGGCAGTCCGCCGCATGTCTTCAAACTACGACTTTGTCGTGACTTCTGGCGGCATCGGTCCCACTCACGACGACATCACTTACCAGAGTATTGCCAATGCTTTCGGACTACCCTTGGTCCTTCACGACGAGACCTTCTCACGTATGAAGCGTCTGAGCAAGCCTCATCCTAATCAGCCTAACTTTGACTGGGACACGCCATCGCCTGCGCTCGAGGCCAAGAAACGTATGGTGATTCTGCCGTATGATGAGAAATTGTCTAGGGAGGAGCAAGTCATCTTTACCGCTCCAGACCTCTGGGTTCCCGTTGCTTGCGTCAATGGAAACGTTCATATCTTACCTGGTGTACCAAGATTGTTTGAGCGCATGCTCACGGGCTTGAAGCCAACTCTGCTGCCTAGATTGACCGACCCTGAAGGCAAAGGTGTTTACCGAATTATCATTTCGACTCCGCTGCCCGAGAGTGGTGTTGCTTCTTACTTGACTGAGTTGGCCAAGAAGGTTGAGCCTGAGGGTATCAAGGTTGGAAGGTGAGCGAACCAGATTCTAGTCGTCCAAAGGGTAGAGATGCTGATCGAATACACAGTTACCCGAGATGGGGCAAGGCCAGGAACACCGTCACGCTTGTCGGCAGAAACAAGGAGTACATGGACAGTCTTGTCCCCGAGGTCGAAAAGGGTGTTCAAGGCAAGCGTGTCACTGTAGAAGGCGAAGATGATGTCGAGGGCGAGTCTGACAAGGACACTTGAGATATGCTCCGCAATCTGCTTCGTGTATGTAAACATGTAAATACACATTTTGCTGACACTGACCTCCTGCCATTACCCATGTCTTGCATGCCTTGCAAGAAAGTCCAACACAGATCTTCGATACCAGATAGCTCTCTTGCTGAAGAGCCACACAGTATCCACTTCATTCCACCGAGTGATCGTTGATACGTCTTTTCCCAACCAACCTCTATTTTATGACCCCTCAAACTTCTTTGCACCAACTCAAGCCGAACACCGCTCTTTCGATAATGGATTAAGACCGCTTTTTCTGTGCACTAAAGACTATCACAATCTGACGATCATCCACTTCTCCAGCGCAGCCCAAAGGGTCATCATGCGCTATCGAAATTCACAGTTGCGACAAAAACGTGACTCTGGCCATTGAAATAGCCTTTATTGGAGTTTTTCTGTGAAGACCATATTCTCTGGCAAAAGCATTGTGCATCTCTCCAGCTACGCTGTGACGGTATTTGGCACACTGGCAGGGTATATCATGTGGCCTGAAATTTGCGTTTTTGCATTTTCGGTCTTCATCTGAGACTTCTGATTCGTCTGATTTGCCATAGAGGAGTGATTCTTGATTTGTATAGTCTCGTGTATTTGAATGGAACGAGTTCTCCTCAGCAATCGATCAAGAACCCCTTCTCAGAACTAGCATTCCTCTCCTTTGTTGTGAACGTGATAATAGCACTTCATTTTCTTGTACTCCGGCATCTTCGAGCACTTGACCTCGTCTGAAGTTTTCAATGACAGCGTGAACGCAAGATCGACCAGAGCCTCCACGGGCCATGATTCCACAACCTCTTCACGCGGTCTTCGACCTATGTGTGTTTCAAAAGCCGTCATGTCTATCATGATCCTGCGCAGTGGAGCGCCATGTAGAGTGTTGTCGTAAATCTTGCGTATCTGCGTTTTCCACGGTATGCACTTCTCCGTATCGGACTTTTGCTGGAAGCTGTCTATGGCAAGGTTCTGGAGCAAGGGGACAACGAACTGATCCCCAAAGATCCACAAGTCGACAAGCGTTTTGAAACTCAGACTAGGTCCTACAAGCCCCTTTGCATCCTGGAGTTTGCGGTTATACAAGAATGCATTGAAGATGTCAAAGATGGCAGGATTCTCTTTCTTAAGCCAGATCTTGCCATCGACTGATTCTTTGAAAGAGCCCTCGAAAGCGCCACGGAAATAGTCGGAGTAATAGCAGAGGAGATCTTTGTGTATCGAGAAGGCTTGTTTTCGAGGGCCCACCTCCACGGTCACGATACCACGGAAGCAGTTGCTGTTATTGAGTTAGTTGTCTGACATGTGCTCGGAGCTATAACAAGAAATTACTTGGGAGGTGTCTTAGCTTCAACAGACATGGCTTTCACGTTTGAGCGCGAGGAACCCGCTGCATGTTGAGTTGAGGCAGACGCTGGGTCCGACTGCGTAGTCGACATGGTGGCAATGTTGCGAGGTATCTCGGTGGCGTAGAGTGTATTGTGGTGCTGTTTATGAATCGAGACAAGGTCGTTGAGAGCGGGATACCGAAGACGAAAGCAGAAGGCGTATGGCGAGGCAGATCTAAACGACGATGTTTTGAAGAGAAGAGGAGCAAAGCGGGTAGACGTGAAGGTACTGAGAGAGTGTAAAGCTTGAGAACACGATGGTGTGAAAGTGAGAGTGTTGGCAGTGTTGTGAGACACTCCGCTGCGCAAATGACTGGTGAGGACAGTGTCTCAGCTCTGATAGTTTGAACAAAGCGCTTTTGACGAGATGCACGATTGAGAATGGCAGACGATATGCTTCGGAGAAAGCTTGATGCTGTTTGATGACAGCAATTGAAGTTGATGGAAGAACGAAGGAGAAGAGGTTGGGTGTTGCGATGAAGAAGTGAAAAGTTGGAACACAATGCGTTGAGTGAGTTCAAGTCTCGCATGCAATTGGAGCGTGAGAAAGCGCGATGCTGTGGTTGCCGTCACTCAAACAGCTGAATATCAAGCATCAGCCGGGAACGTCATGGAAAGTAGTAGATGATAGGTAGTAGTTCTCACAAGAGATGTGAGGGCGAGATACAAGCAGTGATATGGATTTATTTTTGTAAATTAAGGATCAGTCCTGATCGACTGGATGCACAAGCCAGGTCCCAGTGTTATCTGCCTCATTCTCTCTTTGTTTCTATACTCTTCGCCCTGGCATCCATCATACCTTCTTCTCGGCATGGTCTTTCTTGCAATCTTAGGCGGATGTGTGGTTGTTCTGTAGGCATGTCTCTATGGATGTGAATATGCATGTCCAGACTTGAGAATCAGTCAGTACTTACAGCCTGATTAGCAACGCTCGCCGGCGGTATGAATGTGATAATGACACTTGTCTCTCGTGGGTAGAGTCCGCCAGGGCAACTTGTGCTGCCAAGCATCACTCATGCAGCGGGCAAAGTCGACAAGGGCCTCTACACTCCAGTTTGGGTAATCGGGATCTTTGAATATGGTCCTTTCGCCTGGTTGATGACCCATTCTGAACACACAGAGGTCTATAGCGAATCTGCGAAGAGGAGAACCCTGCATGGTGCTCTGGTAAGCAATGTGCACGATGGCAACGTCGGCCTGGTTTTCCTCTTCGAGCTTCCCAAGCAGAGCATCGATGGAATCGTTTTGAAGGAGTGAGATTTCGTATTTGTCGCCAAAGACCCAAAGTTGAGCCAAAGTCCGGCACGGAAGGAGTTGCGGACGTTTAGACGAGTCTTTGTTATTGTCGCCATCGCGTAGTGAGTGCGAGTAGAGCCAGACTTGGAATGCCTCGAAAAAGTCGGGATTTACATCAGGTAGCTCAATCTTGCCCTCAGCTGCCTCCTTGAAAGGTCCTTTGAAGGCACCACGAAAGAAACCAGAATAGAAGCACAACAAGTCCTTGTGTGGGTTGTACTTTTCTTTGTTGGGACCGACAAGGATTGAGACTGTTTCTTTAAAGAGCTTTCTGAGGTCAAGTTAGCACACAATTGACGGGAAAGACAAGGATGACATACCTGGATGGCCATCTGTTGGGCATCGAGACCGCTCGGCCAGTCGAGCCACCTGTCTGCGATGGAGCCGATGAAGTCGACATGACGGTGAATTGGAGATGGACCGAGCTGATGCTGTCAGTGCGAGCCGATTGGTTGTCTTGCGCGAAGCAGATAGATGCAGTTTGGAGTGAGGAGTGAGATAAGCGCCGCTTGTGCAGCCGAGACGGCGCAACTTGACAGCTCCGATGTGGTCGACTGGATCAATCAAGAAAAAGTGAGAAGGAGCCGTGCAATCATTCGCTCACGGACGGACTGCTCGCTCCTTCCCAAAGCTATGAGGATCAAAGACACAATTCAGGCCAGCAACATCTCCATTTCCTGACATAAGACAAGGGGTATCCTCCATGCTTTTATAGCAAAACAAAACAATGCCACCAGCAAACCACCACTCCATTCTGACAAACGAGAAACTGCATAAAAAAGAGAACAATTGCATGCTTCTATTCCACACCTTAGACAGAGGGCAAAAAGAAAGGAAAATGGTATTTCATGATATTCATCCATACAACGGTCCCACCGCTATGCATCGCGAAGGAACGACGATAGGGGTAGTGAATAAAAGACATTACTTTCCAACTCGGGCAAGACGTTCGTCAACAGCTTCGACTAGTCTGGGATCCGGCCGTGATTTGTGCGACTTGTGGGATGGTAGATCGCGGCAATCAGAACAGCGCGCGTGTGCACATTTGCCGCAAATTCTGTTGTGACTTTGGAAGGGTGTAGAGCATTCGTGACATGTGTAGCGAACACGTTGGCGAGGTTTGCGGTACACGCGCTGCACACCTGAGGGAGCTCTCAAGATTGGATCTCTAATGGTGGCAATGGGGTAGGGTACTGATGGTCTTGTTAGATGATTGCCTTCCTGTACGGGCGCAGAAGCATTACCGTGACGAGATGAACGAGGTGATATAGAAATATCTGCCTTGTCTTTGCCATGACGGAAGTCGTATGCGATACGGAATGGAGCGCTGTCAGGAACATCATCGTCAACCTCCAATGGTGGTAGATAGCTGTTGCCGGCCAAGATAGGTTCTAGAGATGTTGAAGGTTTTGAGACTTGTTTGCTAGTAGATGGTATGGTGTTGAAGACGTCGAGATGATCTGAGACAATGGCAGGTGCTTCTGTCATGGGGAGGTCTGGACTCGTCGACGATTCTTCAGCAACAACGTGGAAGGGGAACTCCCTCGCTTGCGCCATAGCTTCCTTGATACCTCTTCCTGGGGTACGGGGACATTCTCCGCACAGCCTGTGATGACAAGCTCGACAATGGATACCATGGCCAAAGTCGACACCACATTCATGACAGCTACGGTGGACACGCATCCTTGCAGACTTCTGAACACGACGAGCAGTAGCAGGAAAGGTAGAGCGGTCACTACCAGCAATATTCATCCCATATCTGTCGCGCAATTTCTGGACCCTCTCCTGGTAGACAGAAGCACGATCAACGTGGAATGTTTCAATTGTGACCGGTGGGGTAGGTCGAGATTGCTCCTCGGGATCCTCACGTGTTGTTGGCAGCTGGTCTGCATCGATTGTGTTTGTGAACAATGTATCATCATGGGAATGTTCCTGGGCGTCATTTGTCTCAACACTGGATTGAGGAATGTTATTTTCCGCGTCGGAATCCTTGCTTCCTCTTCGGATTGTGGTGGTGAATTTCTGGAGATATCTGCGGATTTGACCTCGGCGGCCGTGCTCAAAGGTCGAGCTTGGAGGTGGTGATAACGGCATACTGGCTGGTGGGCTATTATTCCTGAAGGTATTCCAGTAAAGTCCAATTAGGTGCAACGGTAGCGACGTAGAGGGATCCGTCGCAGCGACGGTGAGATCGTGGCGGTAGCCAAGCAAAGACAATAGACCAAGCTAGGACAACGACACAATCCCGAAGAACAGGGTGGCCTAAGTGAGTCGGGCAGTAATTGGCTTTCCAGATCTAACGCGAACCCAAGTGGTCGGAGCCCGAGTAAATGGACGATAGTGAAAGTCAATGGTTATAGAAGTCTCCAGCGACGACAACAAGCAAGGTATCCTGCACGGTAACAAGAGACAGACGTCTGGGCGAGATATGGGCAAGTGTGACCAAGGTGAGATTGGGATCAAGAAAGGCTGCCAAGGGACCAGAGATTTCAATTCGCGAAAAAGGCGGCCATTGCTATCGTATAATAAACAGGGAAGAAAGGGAAGAACGAACAGGCCACGAACACCACAGAAAGATTGTTTCGCTAAACAGGAGACAATCAGTAGTGCAGCACGCAAAGTAGGTCACTCGTTAGGATTGGGTCCCCCGAATCAAAAAAAGCGGAGCAAGGCGGTTGGACGACGGCGCGAAATCACCAGGCCAGGCTTTTGAATAAAAGCGGTCTAGTCTGTGCTCGCTTGCTGTTCTCGCAGCACGCCGACGGCCTTTTCTCTTTTGCTGGTTCGTCCTTTGCTCGCGTAGAAGGTATGACCGGTAGATAAGAGAATAGCGTGTACCGCCGCGTGGAGTCTCTTCCTTATACAGACGGGAAAGGGGTGAGGACGTGCTCGGTTTGAAGCAAACGAAACCAGAAGCACGACAGACGGATATTGTGGCTGATTGGTAGCGGGAAGTGCAAAGAAAGTTGCGAGGATGCGTTGCCTGATCGCCTGCTTGCGTAAAGCTCTTGTCAGAAGATTCCCATGCACCAGGGACCGTTTCCGTGTGCCAGAGAGTTGGGTGGTTTTGGATGAAGAAAGTTGGGGATGGAGAAGGAGCCGCGCTGAACGAGTCAGACTAGGCCCCGAGAATCATGGCCGCCCTTGTCTAGAACTGCTTCCCTCTTTCTCACTATTTTCTCACCACACAACTCACCTCATCAATGCAGCAAGGCCAAGCTTTGGCTATGCGTTGGCTGAAGGAGTTTTGGTACCACCTTTGCCGCAGCAAATCAGCATGATGGACGAGCACCAACCCAGACCTGTGGCCATCCACTCGCCTCGGAAAGAAGCGGCTAATCCTTCCGCAATACCCTACCTACCCCACCCCGCGAAACGGACGGCGCCGGTCCATGTCCGAGTTTCCTGAGTGGTGGGAGAAAGAGCCATGCAAGAAGAGCCAAAAAGTCCACTCTGATCAGCCAAAAGATGCCCATGTGAGAATCAGGGCTTTTCCGTTCTTTGTTCCGAGCACTTTTTGGCTTTTCTCGCTTGCTTGCCGACGACATAGGCTTGCCCTGCACGACCGTTTGATATCCACTCCCGCAACTCGTGGATCGAGCGTCTAAAAGTGGTACATGAGTTTCGTGGGTGGACGTAAAAAAAAGGCTAGGTGATATGAAAACACCTGCGATATGTTATGGCGATCACAATGAATGAAAATAGTAGAACAACCTCAGCCTCAGTAACTTAGATATTCTGCACCGTTACCATCGAGACTGATCAGCTAATTGGGTCATGCACGCCTCGGCCTCTTGTGCAACTCGTGATTGTCACGTCAAACCTTCGATCAAACAGACTCTCCGCCTGCTGCCGGCGAAGAAATACCTAGGATTTTGCTACACGTACCTCGGAAGGTGTTCTCTTCCGACAATCATCCTTGTGACGGGTCTGCAAGCATCCGTGTTCGTGTACCGTATAGCAGCCCCCTTTGCCCTTATGCCTTTTGGGGAAACACGCCATCATTCGATAGCCTCATGCATGTGCTTATAGGGAAAGCCAGGGTCTCGAATCTCGTACATCGTTTATCGCGTGCAAGCGCGTATATTGCGAGTACATAGATGTATTGCTACATTTGACGTGTGGCTCAGAGCGAGACGAATCGAAAAAGCAGGCGCGTTTTGTGCAATGGCGAAAAGGAGAATATGCAGATAGTAGCTAGAACCATCAAACTACCTGCACCGCTATGATTGATGCATGCCAGGATTATGCGAAAACAGTATTGGGAAAGAAAGGAAACGCCCATGCCGATAGGATATGCTCAACACCACTCGCAGAAAGGAAAATGCCATGCGCCTGTTCAAAGACTCCCCACAGCAAAGCCGAGAAAACGCCACGTTCGATCAGGTACGATCGAGATCAAGTCCGGAAAGAATGAGGAGAAAAGATGCAAAGATTAGACGTAAGATTGGTCGAAGCCACCCATCATATCGGCGCCACCAAGACCCTCCAAATCCATGAACTCTTCAAAGCCTGTTGCTGGATTGTCTGGCATCTGCTGAGCTGAAGGTGCGACTGAAGCGGATGTTGACGCATTGTCACTTGCAGATGCAACACTCGCGTGGTTCTGATGTCCGTTGGGAATCTGGTAGCTGGGTGCAACACCGCTCCCGCTGACAACGCGTGATTGTTGCTGCTGCTGTGCTGGACCAGGCTGCTGAGTCGCAACAGGTCGATTGGAGCTATCTTGGATGATAGTGCGAGCTGGTACAGCCTTCCCCCAGGCCTGTTCACGTGTGGCTGCTCGTACGTCTGGAAGCAATCGTCTGTGATCATTGGGATCCTTGTTGCAGTCGCCGTGGCCATTCATCAGAACCAAGACTTCGGGAATTACGCCTTCTCTGACACGTTCTTCGTACTCCTCTGCCTGGCGTGATAGGAGGATCGGAAGGAACAAGGTAGACTCATACCATCTGCCCTTGACTTCCTTCAAGTCCACAACTTTGTTGCGTTCAAGAAGTTTCCACTGGTAGGCCTTGCCCTTTGCTTGGATGGTGGCGATGTTGCGGCGACGTATGTCTTCTAGCAAACGCAGAGGGACGTTGGTGGTATCCGAGCCAGAAACGATGCCGCCGGGAGCGCGGTTCATGGTGATAGGCTCCATTGGTGCTGGCAACATGACGTAGACATCTCCTATGAAGGAGACTGAAGAATAAGCTTGCTGTGAAGATTTTTGGGAACGTTCGACGATTGCTCTGACGACTAGGACGCGAGGTGCCTCTTGGCCGGCAGGAGTGGCCAAGCGAACAGGCTCGTTGACCCAGATCTTCTCGGCTCCCAGGTAGATGGCATCCCAGCGGATTTCCGTGTATGATTGAGTTTCGGAGCGCGATGAAGGACAGAAGGGAGTATATGTGGCGTCGATAGCCTTTGCAGCCATGATACTAGCATCGATCTCGGTAGTGCCCGGGCCATACTTTCCTTGAGCCAGGGCATTGAAGTCGAAACTGTTGTAGTGCAGAGGATGTGTCACTTGGTTCAAAGCCTGATGGGTGTAGGGAGGAACCGACCATGCCAGCCATGGGCGAAGGTCGCGGTCTCTTGTGATGGTGACTGATTGGGTAGGGTGATCGGGGAACGAGAGAGGCTGCACTCTGTAGTTGGAGTTGTTGCCGACCTTGGTTCGCTCGATGATGACGCCCAGCCCCCATGCGCCTTGACGGTCGAACCAGACCATCTCACCTTGTCGAAACAGAAAGATGCCATATTGGCGATCAATTTCATAGTCCTCGGGCTTGGGTGGTACGCGCGGAGCTGCTTGTGCAGGAGCGACGGAACGAGAAGAAGCAGCGACCGGCTGGGGAGCGATCGGGGTCGATGTCGATGTCGCATCGACGCGAGCGGTAACGTTTGCAGGAGTTGAAGTCTGAGCAGTAGCAGGAGTGGGGACGTTGGCAGGTTTCGCCTGGTTGGAGGGACGACGAGCGAGAACGGGGGTTGTGTTTGTGTCCTTCTCTTTCGCGGCATCTAGCTCTTCAGGACAGCAGATCTTGCAGGCGCAGTTGTCCGTGTCACCTTCGGGATCCGTGGCCAACCAGAGAAGGTGCGGATAAAAGTCACCGGGACTTCTGAAGCGCTTCTTGCGACCGAGAGGATGGCCGGACAGGTAGGCATCTTGACGCTCGTTGCCGCCTCCGGCATGTGTCTTTGTCTTGGGCTCTCCTTCTCCTGCCTTTCTCGGTGGCGCTGTCTTGACGTGCTCGAAGAGGCGGTAGTTCTCGGGGAAGTGGGCGAGGATGTAGCCTTTCTCTGTCAAAGTCGTTAGCGATTGTTCAGGCCAGGTCTGTGTCGCGTCGCGCAAACACACCCATGTCGAGGTTCAAGTCGCGAGCAAGCATGGCAGCAAGCTTTCGTCTCCAGTCCATGTGCTTGGACTCGTCGATGGCGACTTCACGATAGTAATCCTTGACTCCATTGGTCTTGGGTTTGTCGTCCAGCTGCTTAGGCGTGGGCTTGTTGGCCTCTTTGACGATGCGGGCGCCGGTCTTTGTGGCCGTCTCGAGCATGCCATCCGAGCGACGGATGTAGACGGGATGGAAGCGGCCCATGTTGGGCTTTGCTGTGCTTGTAGGATCTGGTAGGCTTCAATTCGAGGATGTGACAGTCTCGAGCACGGTCTTCGAGACGGATCTATCCGCGATCAGATCAGCAGTAGTCTTGGCTGACGTAGGAACTCAAAGCGGAGATCAACTCCGTTTGCCTCGTTTGTTTCGTCTTGTTTCGACTGCCTTCACTTTCTCTTCTCACTCTCAAAACCACTTGATATCCTGAGAAGCTCTGTACACATCGCCTCTATCTGCAACACCAACCACTACACGAAAACAAAACCACAACCATGTCCAGCCACTCGAGCTCCTTCACTTCCACCTCCTACTCCTACAGCTCGTCGAGCAGCTCCTCCAATGGCCAAACCACCGGCGTAACCCACTCCACCCAATCTCACACAAACCCTGACGGTACAACCGTTCGCACCACACAACAAAACCTGGGTGGTCCTACTGTCGAGGAAACCAGATATTATGACAATCAAGGTCGCGAGCAGCTGGGCCTGCCCTCCTCGAACACCAGCAACCAGCGTCGTTTGCAAGACTTGGAAGTCGAGGATGTGACCGATGAGTCAGAGGCCGACAAGAAGTATCGAGAAGCTATGGAGGATGAGTATGCTAAGCGTGAGGGTGGTGCTTGAGCATATCACAAACTGCTATTGTATTTCTACCAAGCTGCTTTACGACCTTGAAATGATCAACAAGACCTGCATGAATACCAACATCGAGAAGGATGGAGTGCATCGGATATATCATCATGCAGATTCACAGACACTCTTTCGAATGAATTGAACTTTTATCACTGAGCATGACTAAATCATTTTTGAAAAGTGATTGAAGGTTATGCTCATCCGTGACTCAATGTCTGTCAATTTTCTCAAGCAGCAGCAAACAAAGTGTCAAACTGCTCCTCAGCATCCTTCCAACAGTCATGTCCGTAAATCATCTTTTGCACATCAGCATCCGCCCATCTGTCCGGCACCTTAGCGCCCTGCTTGCCCTCTCTGATAGCCTTGAAAGCTGCATCTCTAGCCTCCTTGGCCGCTCCATCACCAAGATGCATCTCTCTACCATTCGCCGCAGCCAACGCGACGAGAGCCTCTGCTCTCGTCTTTCTCAACTCTTGGTACACCTTGAGTGCCTTGTTGATGCTTTCTGAACTCGTGTCTGGCAGCTTACTCAACACAACTCCCAGCACAGCTCCATCTTCTATGGCTTGCGCGGCTCCCTGAGCCAAGTGAGGCAGTGTGGGATGACAGGCATCACCAACCAGCGCCATGTTTCCATGCACCCAAGTAGGAAGTGGCGCATGTACTCTCAACTTCCACTCGCAGACCTCGCCTTCAGGGACCATGTTCAGCATCTTCTGAATCTTAGGACAGAAATCGGAATACACATCCAACATCTCCTTCTTACTGCCTTTGGTAGTGTAGGTAGCTGAAGGCGCAGCTGCAAAGTTGACGTCTGGCTGTGCGGTACTGAGGTTGTAGATGGTGTTGTTCGAGACTGGGTATGCGATGATATGGCGTCTTTCTCCGATCCACCTTGTTGCTCTTTCTGCATCGATGAGTTCGAGGAGTTCAGGGTCGTGTTCCATTTCCTCGCGCTTGAGCATGATGCGGTAGGCTGCTTGGCCTGAATCCACGACTTTGGCGTCAATGTTGAGGAGGTCGAGCATTTGATCGCGGATGTTGGACTTTACACCGTCGGCGCCGAGAAGCACATCGCACTCGACGTCGAAGGCTTCGCCCTCTCTAGGCTGAACCTGGAATTTGACCTTGGGGCTCCACTGGTGGACCTTTTGCACCGAGTGCGAAAAGTAGAACTTTATGCTTGCAGCCTCCTCTTTACAGCCCTTGTACATTTCTCCAGCCAGACTCGAGCGATGGCCCACCATATGAGGGTACCCATAAGTCTCCCTCACATATCCAAGCTTGACATTCGCTAACTCGGCATCAGTCGAGCCTTGTCTAATACTGGTATCCTTGAGATCCACAGCTTCTTTTTGGATGGGTTCCCACACGTTCAAACGGTCGAGAATGCGTGCCATGTTGGGAGCCAGTTGGATGCCTGCACCCACGAAACCAAGATTGGAGGCGTATTCGTAGATGGAGATTTTGGTGAAGCCTTGACGGGCGAGGGAGAGGGCACATGCTAGGCCGCCCATGCCTGTTCACTTTGTTAGCTTCCAGAGAGGTTGATAGAGGGAAGGGGAGGTTACTTACCTGAGCCGGCGATGCAGATGTGCATATCCTTGACGTTGTTTGACATGTTGAAGCTACTACAAAAGCCCTTCAAACTATAAGGTCAAGATATACCAGCTATCCAACGAGAAGAGAAGAGTGTGGTATCAACCTATAAAGACCAGTAAAGCAACGTGGTGTAGAAGAGAGGGAAAGAAGTCAAGAACCACGATTGTGGCTGATCGAAATCACTTTTGTACCTTCGAGAAATTCAAGAGCCGCGCCTCATATCCGTACACACAGACACTTACGGTTGTAAGCGACGGCATGTCCGCGCGGTATGAACTACTAGTAACCAGCCAGACCGAGGGGCATTGTTTCGTCACGGCAAAGTGGGACTTGGCTGAGTTGTGGTGGGGAAAGAATCGATTTCTCCACATCTCCAGGCTGCTTGCTTGACGTTTCGGCTGACATGTCCGAAGTCGGGCTCGGCTTGTTGGTCGGGAGTGAGAATGGTATGAAACAAAAAGATTATTGATACCTGGTAAGGTGAGATGTGGATATAATGCTATGTGAGAAGAAACAAAGTCATGAGAGTCGTCAAAGTCATAGAACAAGGAAGCGAAAACACCATCTCTCAAACCGCTTCCAAAGCCTTAGCACATCGCAGCCAGAGCACTGCCCACTCACCACGGTTCCCTCGTCGAGCCAATTCCTCAGCTCGAGGCTCAGCAACGTGTAGACAACGCAAGATGGCAGCTGCTACCTGGCTTCCAAGTCCGACGGCTGGCTGTTCGCGCAACATTTCTGGTACATATTGTCGCAAAGCATTCATAGCATCTTTCGGACTGTTCCTTTGGGCGACTGCTTCGAACATAGTCACGTACATGTTAATTGAGCGTGGCGACATGCGACAAGGAAAGGAGCGCCATGTATCCCAGAAATCAGACCAAGAAGCATTTTGAGCGGCAGTGCGGAGGGCATAGACGGAAAGAGCAGTTGTGAACTGATGTAGTGTAGGTGGTTCTTGATTTGTTGGTATAGTTTTGTCATCTAGATTGAGTTGAGATTCTTCGACCATCGTGGTTCTGGTAAATGTCGCTTGACACAAGATCCGGCAGACTGAATCGCTTACTGGATTGTAGCCGTCTTCAAACATGCGGTCCAAGACAGAAAGCGCTTTTCGCAATGTCGTTTGGTCAATGTGGACTTGAGCAGCTGTAGTTTGGCTTAAGCCCGGCAGTATGATAGCTCCCAGCACAGCTAAATAGCTTCGTTCGTCTGGGACGACACAAGCCATGCGCATGCTCTCTAAATCTTGGATCAAACAAGCAGGAGAGTAGCCGCAATGACCTAGGCGGACGGCGTGGCAATGGAGCAAGATGTGTACATGCCAATGCATCGTCTCTGGGAATCTAGGCATTGCACTGTAGAAGGCCTGGAGAAAAGGGGTAGACTCCTGGTCGCTGCTGTTATTGCCAAGTGCCCTCAAGGCTTCGTTGGAGCTCATAGTTTTGAGATGATCAACCAAATGGTTCAGGATGACGGCACTTTGAATAGATCTGTCAGATTGAGGGTTGATTTGGGAAGTTGTTGATATTTGCGCACCTTGTTGAGTTGTGAAATTGGCAGAAGAGTGGTATGCTCGAGCCTGCTGCCCACTAGGATAGTCAGCAGCATGGGGACGGTAGCGGTAAGCACCGGGCGTTTCGGTCGACTCCTCAAGTAGCATGCCACTACGCACTCGCTTTTCAGCATCATCGACTTCTTGGTCTTTGTCAGTCTTGGCCTTGATGGATCTCTTAAGGATGCCGCTCCACAGAGTCTCAAGATCGATCTGGCCTCTCTTTTCATCGGTCATCATCTGTACGACAATTCTGGAGCCAGAAGATTGACTGCCGAAACCGACAATGTTCTCCATCTCTTCAGCAGGCTTCTGTAGAGCACCGCCTTCGACTCTCCCAACATTGACACAAACCCAGCCTGTCCTGATGCCATCGTCAAGGTCTTGACTCGCAGTCTCTTTTGCACCAACGGAGCTGAGAAGGCGAGATCTCTTAGCCTTGCGCCTCAGCTTAAGTTTGAGCTCATTGCGACCAAGTAGACCATCGGCGTAAGGAGTGAGATGATGTTGGGTACGCAGCCAGCGGCACAAGCGATCAGCAGACACATGCAGATGCTTTTCCGAACGAGCAGTTCCAATGATCATGAGAAGGTTGGCACCGAGGGCTGGTGGCGGATCGAGTTCGCGAAGGTCGATGAGGGAGAGGTGGTCCAAGCCAAGCTCGACCGAGACGTGTTCGAGAATGGGCTGCAGGAGAGCGGGAGGGGATTCGGGCAGGTCGGGAAGCTTTTGACGTTCGGCGAAAGGGTGCTCTTGCTGTGGCGTAGGAGTGTCGACTTGCAAATACCATGGGACTGCCTCGAGCTCTGTCGAGGAAGGAGGCGTAGCATCTTCAGATGATTCGAGCGGCTGAGCTACAGCATCAGAGGTCTCTTGCGCATCGTGTTCAGGCTTGTCTTGTTGCTCTTGGGCGAATTTTGTGGATAGTGAGAAGGGACGGTAGGCCAATGCAGCTGGTCGAACAATCGCAACTGAAGATGGACGAACGAATGGTTGTAGACCACGGCCCGCGATAGAGCGGCGTATACAGCTGCTCAGAGACATGATTGTTGTTGGCTGTTGCGAGGCAAAAGGTCGACGACAGCGTCAGCAAACAAAAGTCTCGACTTGACCACGAACAAGGTTTCGAGAGCCGCCGCCAAGGATAATTAAGTCCGCGATCGATCGGCGTTAAATGCTAGACCTCGGCCCGTTCTCTCCGCATTAACGATTGCATGACATGTGCGACTAATCGCTCTATCATCCTATCAATCCATCCATCTTCCTGTATCTAAGTATCCATACAACCAGGAGGTCTTCTTCCTACTAGACCAACTTGCTGGTCCACACTCATGACCTCTCCCAAGATGACTACCATTTCTATCATCCCGCTGGCAGAGGGATCCGTTCTTCTGCCAGGCCTTACTCTCCGCATTCCGCTTCAGGGTCGTGGCGATATTGCCGCCATCCTCGCAAACATCTACAGCAAAGCTGCTACTCCAACTCCTGATCATACCTCTATCACTGTTGGATGCCTTCCTGTCAACTCTCCCTACCTCAGCTCTGATGGCCAGAAACTCCTGGACGATGGCAACAACTCGAACAGACGTCCCATTGCCGCTATCAATCCTGCCCAGGCTACCAAGGATCAGTTGTTCTCCGTAGGAACACTTGCTAAGGTTTCCGGCGTCCAGGGAAAGAGAAGGGGCGAACTGACTCTTGTCGTCGAGGGTGTGAGCCGCTTCCAAGTCAATTCTTTCGTCAAAGACAGCCCCTACTTTGAAGCCGAGGTCTCTATCCATACCGATGAACACGTCGATGAATCAGACAAGGAGGTCCAGGCTCTCTTCGCCGAACTCAAGCAACTTTCCCGCGAACTGCTCGCCCTCATCAGACTCTCCTCTTTGCTACCACGTGCCCCTGCCACCACCTTATCGCCACTCCTCGCCCGTCGCCTTGAACTCTTCATCGTTAGAAAAGACCTACAAGAAGCTGGCGTTCTAGCAGACTTCATGACAAACATCATAGAGTGTTCCCACGAGGACAAATTGCGCATCATTTCCGCCCTCCCACTCAAGCTTCGCCTCGAGCGCGCTGTCGACCTGCTACAACGAAATGTCTCGAGTATTCAGGGCAACAATCGTATCATGTCCATCAGGTCTGTCGAACCAGATGCTGACGCTGACTCGGACCAAGCAACACGCATGCGACGACAACAGTTGCTGAAGAGACTTGGTGGCAATATGCCTGGGGGTGGTCGTCCTGGCTCGGCAATGGGCCTCGGCAAACCCGATGATGAAGATGAGCCTAACGAAATCGATGAGTTGAAGAAGCGTATCGACGATGCTAAACTGTCTCCCGAGGCCGCCAAAGTCGCCGAGCGAGAGCTAAAGAGACTCTCCAAGATGAACCCTGCCCAAGCCGATTATCAGGTCTGCAGAACTTACCTTGAGAACCTCGCCGAGATTCCTTGGACCAAGTTTACCGAAGACAAGCTCGACCCTGCAACGTTGACGCGGGCACGCAAGCAATTAGACGACGATCACTACGGTCTCGACAAGATTAAGAAGAGATTGCTCGAATACCTGGCTGTACTCAAACTCAAGCAACAGGTCAACGCCAACCTTCAATCTCAAATTGACAAGATCAATGAGGAAGCCAACGCTGCGAACAAGTCTGAGAATCCCGAAGAGTCTGACAAGAAACCTGAACAGACACCCGAAGAAGTCAAGATTTTGAGCAAGAAGCGTATGGTTGACAAGTCACCTATTTTGCTTCTTGCGGGCCCACCAGGTGTCGGCAAGACTAGTTTGGCCAAGTCAGTTGCCACCGCACTAGGACGAAAGTTCCACAGAATCTCTCTTGGTGGTGTACGAGACGAAGCCGAAATTCGCGGACATCGTCGAACATACGTCGCAGCAATGCCTGGTTTGATCGTCAGTGGCCTTAAGAAGGTCGGAGTCTCGAACCCTGTTTTCTTGCTGGACGAGATCGACAAGATTGGCACATCCAGCCACCATGGCGACCCTTCAGCGGCCATGCTCGAAGTTCTGGATCCCGAGCAGAACAACACCTTCACTGACCACTATGTCAATATTCCCATCGACCTCAGCAAGGTATTGTTCATCGCCACAGCCAACTCTCTCGATACTATCCCAGCACCTTTACTAGACAGGATGGAAACCATTCAATTACCTGGTTACACGACTGTCGAGAAGCGACACATTGCCACTCGTCATCTGATCCCGAAGCAGATCATCACTAACGGTCTCAATAATGATCAGGTCTCGATTGCTGAAGATGTCCTTGACAAAATCATCACTTCTTACACACGGGAAGCCGGCGTACGCAACCTTGAGCGCGAGATTGGCTCTGTCTGCCGCAGCAAGGCTGTAGCGTATGCGGAAGCTTCTGATGCAAGCTCTACTTCCTCTTACAGCCCAACGGTTCGAATGGAGGATCTGGAAGAAATTCTTGGTATTGAACGCTTCGAAGAGGAGATTGCTGCTACCACATCACGTCCAGGTGTAGTCACAGGGCTTGTTGCTTACAGCTCAGGTAGTCAGGGCAGTATCTTGTTCATCGAAGTGGCTGATATGCCAGGCTCTGGACGTGTGCAACTCACTGGCAAGCTTGGTGATGTGCTCAAGGAATCTGTCGAGGTTGCTCTGACGTGGGTGAAAGCTCATGCATATGAGCTCGCCTTGACACATGATCCTGCCGAGGACATCATGAAGAATCGCAGCATCCATGTACACTGTCCAAGTGGTGCCATTCCCAAGGATGGACCGTCTGCAGGCTTAGCACATACAATTGCGCTGGTCAGCTTGTTCAGTGGCAAGCCTGTTCCGCCTACTGTCGCAATGACTGGTGAATTCAGTCTACGTGGCAAAGTGCTACCTGTGGGCGGCATCAAAGAGAAATTGATTGGTGCACTTCGCGCTGGCGTCAAGAAGGTCCTGCTGCCAAACGCCAACAAGAAAGATGTCAAAGATCTGCCTGAAGAAGTCCTCTCAGGCCTTGAAATTTGCCACGTTGGTCACATTTGGGAAGCGATGCGTCAAGTATGGCCTGATGACCACTGGCCTGGCGAGAGACAATGGGATGGCCTTGAGAGCCGCTTGTAGGGCTGCCTACCTTTTCCGTATTCTTAATGATAGGCGTCAGTTGTAGATGATATGTACAGGATGATGTTCTTGTTGGTTTAGCATTGCATGATTTCTTTTGCCTATCTTGTACATTCTACTCCTATACTTCTTCTATCGAATCTATCGTAACCATTTTTCTCGAGACATCTGCAGCCGGATACGTTATTTCCATGTCTTTTCCGTGTACACGATTTGCCGTCTACTGCCGCGATCGATAGAAGGAAATGCAGTGCCGATCCTCATCAGGTGGTAACATGGTTTCCTTCTTTTCCAAGCTTCCAAGAAAGCCGTCAAAACAAGATTCTCTTTGCAGCAAACTGTAGCCGCTTGCAAGGAAGAAAAAATCAAGGCACAGGGCGTCGTTAGGCCCCCTGCGATGTCGACACGAGCCTCATTATGTGGGACCAAGTTGCATGGCAAGTATAGCCGAGGATCGGAAGCAGGCAGTTCAAGCGAGTCAGAGTGAACCTGGATGTCAAGCAGGCGGCTCTGCACGTTTTCTGTCTAAACACTGTTCGTTTCGATCTTCACGGGAAAATAGCTATTTGTTCTCTCAATCGGGCATTGGCAAGACGTAATTATTTTCAGGCCGTCGTTCTACTGACGCGAGAGCCCTGACGGTTTCGCAAAGGCGGACCTCGTCCCGTGTGACCGGTGGAGCCTCAAGACCTAATTATTATTGGTGATGTATCGTCGATTGCCGACACATTATTGCGTCTACCGTGTACGTACACCGCACCTTACCTGAAGGAGCATGTGAAGATTGAGATGCGGCAATCGCCAGTGGCTAACAGTTTCCCTGGCCAGGGTCTGACCACGTTGACAGCTTGATAAGCGCATTAGGTTTGGCACACGCAAGAGCCATCAACAATGCGCTTGCCATCACAGACAGCTTGGCGGATGCACCGGGTTCTTTCTTTCTATGATTCTTGAATCGCCTTCTATTCATACCGGTCCAAGAACCTATGGGGAAGCCATCCGGACTTGAACAGCCATGTCTGCCACTGTCGACGTCGAGGCTTTGAGTCCTCAAGATCGAGCCCGTTACGAGAGGAAACGCGAGCATGAGTTTTACAGGTTCGACAGAAGCCAAATCCCCGAGGTCCCGCTCGACGTCAATGTTAAGTACTTTCTAGCTACTACGAACCACTACGGATACTCGCTGGACCCGACATCAAGTGGACCGATCCCAACTCTCCCGAATCCATTGCTGAGCACAATCCGACATCTTCGACAGACAAAGCTTTGACTGCCTTCTGCCAACTTGCTGCTCTTCGTCTCAAAGCCAGACGGGCTATAATCTTCTGCTTTGACAGCCAGCATGCATATATTCTCGGCGAAGCCACACAGACTCTATCGTTCGAAGACGATAACATACACGACAACGGAGACAATCTCTGGCTGGGTATGACCAAGCTCCCTCGCGGCTTCACTGTATGCGAACAAGGTACTCTGAATTTACCGGCAAGTCGTGGTAGCAACGTCAACGACGAGAATGATTCGAGGATACATATAGTCAATGATCTTCGTAAGGACTCGAGATTCTGCAACCAATCATATGTCGCGGGAGGCATCAAAGCTCGCTTTTATGCTGGTGTACCCATCACCACTGCTAAAGGCTTTAATATTGGTGCTTTCGTAAGTCACCCTACTCAGCAGGCACTTTATCTTTTGCTGACCTGGCCTAGTGGTAAGCGTTGCTAGAAATCGACACAGCTCGTCCGAGGAGAACAGTGAAGCTAACAATACTCGTGTTAGCATATTGGATGACCAACCTCGAGATGGGCTTGAGAACAAAGATGTCCGATTCATACAAGAGATGAGCTCTTTGGTCATGGAACATCTCGAGATGCTGAAGGCGCGTGCAGAACAGCGTAGAGGAACTTTAATGGTGAAAGCTCTCAACTCATTCATGGAGAACGAGCCAGGTGCTCACGAGCCTACCAAATCGCCTCCTCCTCCTGCCACTACGAAGACACTGGAAGCTATTGCTCACGCCACAGAGATGGCTAATCCAGAGGGTGCCCAATCCTCGGAACACGTTGTTGAACAATTGACTCTACAGCATAAACTGGAGGACGAGAATGCACTGTTGACGACAGGTCGAACTCTGAACTCTATTGTCGCAGAGACCACCAGCAACAAGGCACCAATGACCTCTGAGCTTGTGCGACCCGCGATGCCACGCAGAGACAGCACCAAATCGAATACGGGCTTGGTCACTAAAAAGGAGGAGGATCCACTCAAACTTCGAGACCAAGTCGCGAGTAATGCAATGCAGTCTGCTGCAGATTACATTCGAACGGCGGTCGGTGCAGACGGTGTCCTGTTTCTGGATGCCTCCATGTCAAACTTTGGCGAGTTAGCAGATGAGGAGGCCATGGACAATCCAAAACCAGGACGCGAATCTGAACCTCTGACCAGCGACACAGAAGGAACCGGCAGTGCCACGGATACAGTTGACAGGCCCAACCATCAGGAAGATGTTTCAAAACCTTGTTCAGTCTTTGGAGCATCTTATGGACTGGTACCAGCTAATTTTACACCACCTCATGCTGCGATTCCAAAGAAGCTCTTACAATCTTTATTGAGATGTCACAAGCACGGCAAAGTCTTCTTGTACGGCGCTGAGGGCGATTACACTTCGGATACTCATACATCAGACGGCTCGGGCCTTGTGGATATTCAATCTACTTCTTTGACATTCAGCAGTGGCCGCGGCTCGAAAGATTCCTCCTTCCAGAGACGCAAGCGATCAACAAGGTCCGCACTTGGTAAGAAACTAGGAGCCTTGTTCCCTCAAGCAAGAAGTCTGATGTTACTTGGCCTCTGGAACATGTCTCGAGATCGATGGGACGCTGGTTGTATCGTGTATTCGAACTCTCCAATTCGTGTCTTTTCTCTCGAGTCCGAGATGTGCTACCTTAAGGCGTTCTGCGATGTAATTACTGCCAAGATTGGACGACTGGATATGGAAATGTCGCACAAAGTCAAATCAGACTTCATGTCGTCGATCAGTCATGAGCTGCGCAGCCCACTGCATGGTATTCTCGGAACCGCTGAATTCGTCCATGATCAGATTCATGATGATGAAACTTCAGAGATGATCTCGCAGATACAGATCTGTGGCCAAACACTGCTCGATGTAGTGGACCATCTACTTGATTTCTCGAAGGTCAACTCTGTCTCCAAGCACAACAGAAAACAGCTGCAAACTGGGGTCGATCAGAGAAACCGTAATCGCTCTAGCGGTTTGAGCAAAACTGAAACGCTTGGAGGCATGGTTGTTGAGAAGACGAATGTTCTGCTCGACGAATTAACAGAAGAAGTGATCGACACCGCAGTCTACTCGTTCTGCTGCTCAAAAGACAGGAGCACGCTCGATCAGCGCAAAGTCACGGTCATCACTGACATCGATCCCAGCGCTTTATCTTTGAACTGCGTCATTGCTGTTGGAGCTTGGAAAAGACTGTGCATCAATCTTATTAACAACGCGCTGAAATATACGGAGCGAGGCTACATAGTCACGTCCCTCAAGCTAATGCCTCCGAGCGACAAGCAAAAGCGTTCTCGAGTGCGACTGACAATCACGGACAGTGGTAAAGGTATCTCCAAGGAGTTCATGACTAGTCAACTGTTCCGTGCATTCGCTCAGGAAGACGACTTGTCGGAGGGTACAGGTCTGGGCATGAGCATGGTTGCTAAAATTGTGAAGAACCTTGGCGGACACATTGACGTTCAAAGCAAAAAGGACGTTGGCACAACAGTTTCCGTCACCATGCCGCTGGACGTCAAGGGTAGTGGAGACGCACAGCGCATCCACGACCGTACCTTGTCATCTGGACCAACAATGGTTTCGATGCACTGTCTAGGCTTCGCACCTATCGAACCACATCGGGAAAAGACTATCATGGCTGGTCGCGACTTCCAGATCGAGACACTCCGTAAATCGTGTCGACAGCTCAACATTATGGTGTCTCCCTCCAGTTGGTCGGCTCCTAACAGTTTCGATTTAGCAATGATCACCGAAGAAGATGTACCAGAACTTCTAAGGCTTTTGCAGCCGACTTTAATAGAGACACCTCACGCTGGTCCCGACACGATACGTGCCATACGAACAAAACCCCTTCTGGTCGTCTGTAGGAACTACCGTTCACGACGGGAGTTGAAGGAGTCCGCAATCAACCAGCTGGTCCACGGTCATATCGAATATGTATCACAGCCATGTGGTCCACGCAAGCTCGCGGCCGCCATCAGAAGGTGTCTTAGTGACACGCCTAACTCCGACTCTTGGTCAGAAAACTCACCAACACCTCAAGGAAATTCATTGCAAAGGCCTTCTGATCCTGGTTTTCCTTTCCCAGCAAGACGACCATCGGAAGATTCCAACAAGCAAACACCAAGACCGCCATTACCAGAATCTTTCAGGCAGAAAAGCCATGAGGGCAAACCTTCGTCGCTTCCTAAGGACTCACCTCTGGATGGCTTCGAGCAAAGCAAGATTGTCACTGCCTCGACAAAGACCACACCGTCAAAACTAGCGGCGGAAGGTGACCCCTCGAAGCCGACCCTACTGCTTGTTGATGACAACGTAAGTTAGCCGCAGCCCGATTATCGCAGAACTAGACTAATGTCCATACAGGCAGTGAACCTTCGTCTAATTACCGCATACGCGAAAAAGCACGGCCACCCTAAACTCACAGCGACCAACGGTCTTGAGGCATTCGAAGCATACAAAGCCGCCGCTCTCAGTACCACCAACTCCACCACACCCAAACCCGAAGTCATTCTCATGGACATTTCCATGCCGGTCATGGATGGCTTTGAAGCCACTCGTCAGATACGAGCATTCGAACGTAGTAATGATCTCACGCCGGCCACTATCATTGCTTTAACAGGCCTGGGGTCTGCGGAAGCCCAAGAAGAGGCTTTTGTTTCTGGCATTGATCTGTTTTTGACTAAGCCTATCAAGCTGGATAAACTTACGAAGAGCTTGAATGAGATTAGGGATGGGACGGTAGAACAACAAATAGCATAGGGTTTTTGGTCTAGGTTGTCGACCAGAGCTGGATGTGTTGGGTTAGATGAGGATATGTTCTTGTGCTTTGGAGCGGGATCTTTGAAGCAGATTTTGACAATGATTTAACCTGAATCATATTCGTTTGCCAGTACGCAGTCTGAATGTCTGAGCTGTCGACTGGAGAAGGTGACATCCACAATCTACTACTTCCTATCTGTTCAAAATAGTGTTTCGACTCGGCTTGCTCCCACTCGTAAGATGAGCAATTCCATTCAGGGATCTCACTTCCCTTGCTTGAATCAGTTTGTTTGAGTACTCATGAGACATGTCACTGTTTCGCCGGATTGATGACCCTGCTCTCACTCTCTTTTTTTTTTTTTTTTTTTTTTTGAATCATACTCCATTTAACCCTACGGGTCTTGCCGGGAAAACTATCTAGCTACTATGTTATTCACATAGCTATATGCCTTCCTACTGCCCTATACACTCCTACTTTCGCTCTTTGCTTTTTATACTATTTCGTTATATGTCCGTCTCTCTTCTATATGCTATATCTATAAGCTTATGCTTAGTTATCTTATATCTATCTCTCTCTTAGGTTTAGATAGAATCCACTTTGCTACCCTACTAAATTAAACTAGTAGGCTAAGTGTTAGTAGTTATCTTACTATAGTTATTATTTTTTCTATATTAGAGAGTATTTCCTTAAGACTATTTAGTAGGTAGTTCCCTTAGTACTTTTATTTACTCTCCTAGTAGGAAAGGTAGTTAAGTAGTATATAGTAAAGTATTTCCCTTTACTTAGCATATCCTTAGTACCTATCTATAGGTATATTAAGAGGCTTTATCTTATATAAGTAGGAGTTTAGCTTAATTTTCCTTATCTTTATCTATATTATTACTATAGAGAGGGCTTTCCTCCTTCGTCTATAGCTAACTAGGTATTACTTATAAGGCCTTATAGCATATAGATAGTACTTATAGCCATGCTTGCCGTTCTCCTATCTTATTATCTATTCCTTATTAGCCTTATCTTATTCTACTCTCTTCTTTATAGACTAGAGGGTATATGTTTAATAGCTATAGGCCCTATAGAATTTATATACTTTATTTAGGCTCTTACACTATCTAGCTACTTATTTAGCTATTTTATCTACCTCTTTATTACTACGGATTCTAATATAGGAAAGAATCTATTATAAAATAATGTTAATCCTCTTCCTTCTTACCTATTCTAATTTAGCGATTACTTACTAGGTAATGTATTACCCTAATATTATCTTTAGGTTCGTAACTACTTATATTATAGCTTAGTTATCTATAAAGATTGTCATCCTATTACACTATTTAAGCTCTTATCTAATCTAAAGAGCAAGTTCTATCCCTACTAGTTCGGCTAAGTATATAGTAGATTTAGTATTATTACCTATATATCTTATCCTTACCCTTCTTATATCTAGGCACTAGGTAGTAGCACCTACTTATTCCTAAATCTCGCTTTCGTCGGTATATATAATAGCATAGCGGTAGTTCTACTTTACCTACCTTACTATGCTTTAATATAGCTAGATAGCTCTCTCTTTTAAGCTTATAATATAGCTCTCTAGAGGCGTCTACTATAGGCTAGCTATATTAGTTATAATTAGTTTAATTGTTTCTAGTTCTTGCCTTATAATCCTATTTCTCTCTATATACTACTATTTAAGGGCTTATAGAGGCATTATCCCTTTCTAGTTATAGGTTCTTAGCCCCCTTACTTATAAGATTACTTAGTACATATCGCTACCCCTAATTCTATATAGAGTGTTCGTATTCCGTTATCGAATATAGAGCGTAATCGGTATAATGTTTATCTCGACTTCTAGAGTAGCTAGGGCTATAGTACGCTATACTTTTATCGCCTATCTAAAGGCTACTTTCTAGGCTAACTTTAGAATCCTAGTAATGTCGGCTATACTTATTTTGTTTCTATATCCTAGATCTAATCTATACTATACTATGCTTATATATATAAGCTTTAGAAGTAAGACTACTTTATATAGTTATACGCCTTACTATATTATTATCTTCTAGGTAGATCCTAATATCGCTTAGAATTTCTTTATAGATGTTATCGCACTCTTATAGAGGTATTATATATAGTATAAGCTAGTAAGTTACTTATTAAGTACTACTCCTAGTAGCTTTATAGTTTAGCTTAGTTATATAGTTACCTTAGAAAGGATAAGTAGGGCTTCTACTTCTATATCTACCTTATTTTTTGTAAAATGTATTAGGACATATTTTTAGGGTATAAATACTAACCTAGTCCTCTCTACCTATTTTATCGCTCTCTTATATATAGTAGCTAGAGTAGAGGCATTATTAGCCTTTATATTCCTTATTACTAGTATGCTTATGTCGTTAATATACCCTATAACTATGTTCTCTAGATCTCTAATATTAAGTAGGTCTACATTATAGAATAGGTATAATATTAGGGATAGCGGCGATCCTTATAGTATCTCTATACTTATAAGGATTAGGCTAGAGGTGCCTTCCTTTAGTCTAATCTCTATTATTCTTCTGTCTAGGTAACTTTCTAACTACCCTACTAGCTATAGGTAGATATATCGCTTTTATAGGTTATAGAGTAGCCTCTAGTGCAATACGTTATTAAAGGCACCTATAATATTAAGTATAAGGAGTAAGGCGACCTTACTATTTTCCTATATAGTATAGACTTTCTTAACTAGGAGATAAAGTGCGTATTTATATAAGGTAGCTTTCTTACCTTCTATATAGTATCTTAGTAGTAGCTAGTATTTCTTAGCGTAGTATTATAGTTAGTTTGTAACTACTAAGTCTAGTATCTTTCTAATTATATTTATAAGAGTAATTAGTCTATATAACTTAGTCTCCCTATATATAGCCTTCTCTAGTTTTAGGATTACTACTATAGTTAAATACTTAAAGTACTAAGGGTAATGCTATATATAGATATAAGTGTTAAAGAGCTTTTATAGAGGCTCTATAAGTATATCTACTATATTTTTTAATACCCTATTTAGGATCCGATCTAGGCTAAAGGCCTTCTCTACTATAGATTCTTAGATTGCTCTCTAGACTTCTTCTTCTATTACTTCTAGGTAGGGTACTAGTAAGGAGTATATATACCTTAGGATATCGCTTAAGTCTGCTAGTAGTAGGGCTAAAAAGAAGGTACTTATAAAGGCTATAGCCTTCTACTCCTACTCCTTTAGTCTTACTCCTTAGTATAGGATCTTTAGTATAAACGCTATCTTTAGGTTATCCTTATTTTTTACTTACTTAGCAAGTTTCTATAGAGCCTTTAGCAAGTCTACTTATAATACCCTTTCCTTATAGTCTCTCTAGTTTACTTAGAGGATAGCATTCTATTTCTCTCTTCTTACTTTTTTATATTCCTTTTAGCTATTACTATCTATCTATCTCTACTATCGTTATCTAGCCCTTTTCTTTACCTAGATCTTCTCTTAGACTTCCTTATAGAACTCTAGCTCAGTATATATCTAATATACCTACACCTTTAGCATAGAGTGTTCTATCGCTTTATTAATTGTTTATGTAATTTCGGCCGCCTTATAATCTACCTACTCTCTTATCTAAAGAGGTGCCTCTTAGCTAAGATTATTTTATAGGTAGTCCTAGAGCTTATCTATATCTATTACCTTATAGTTTCGCTAGGCTTTAACTAGTGCTTCTAGAGTCTATATTCGGATAACCGTTTCTATAGGTCTATAGTTAGATCCTACATTAAGTCTTAGCTATATTTAGCACTCTTACATCCTCTACTAGAGGTCTTCTATAGCCTAGACTAGGTTAATTGTTAAGTCTCTATTCCCTATCTAGTCTCTTAGTCTAGTTACTATGCTAACTAAGAGGCACTAGTCTATACCTACTCTAGTAAGGACTCTAATAAAGCTAGAGGTCTAGTTAGCTAGGCTTAGGTAGTCCGTTAGCCCTAACTATCGTTTGTAGTAGAGGTTAAAGTCCCCTACTACTATCTATTTGTGCGTTACTATAGCCTAAACTACCTAGTCTAATATTAGGAGGACGCTATTTCTTAGGATCCTATTATATTCTAGGTTCGGTTCCCTCTCTCTTATATGTAGGTTATATATATTATAAATAGCAATTAGTATTTTGCTACTAATTATAATCGAAACTATGTCTTTACTATTATATAAGTATACTCTTAGTTTTCCTATATCTATTCCTCGGTAGATATATAGGCATACTCTAGGTCTTTCTTTACTTAGTAAAAGTACTATATAGAAGAGCCCTCTATTTAGGTTATACATTATCCTAATATCTAGTCTTATATAAGGCTCTTAGATAGTAATAATGTCATATAACCCTATATCTAGGTGCCTAAGTAGTTAGGACATTATAGCGAGTTTTCTACCTATATTATACTATATAATTTTAATCTATATAGTGTCCCTATTTATTAGAGGCACTATTATTCTATATCCTTATACTACCTTACTATAAGTAGCATCTTACTACCTTCTAGAAGCCCTCCTATTACGCTAATAGTAAAGTAACTTCCCTATACTAGCTATCGTCTATAGCTTTAATAGCATCTAATCCTAGTTTATACTATCTATCCTAGATAATAGCTACTATTTAGCTTGCTATAGCTCTCTTTGCCTAGTTTAGGGTTATTATAGGTTTTAGCATAGTAGTTTTATATACTCCCTATAGGCGTAAGGCCGACGCTATTTCCTAGTTTCTTAGTATACTTATCTAGCTTCTAATCCTTTCTACTATAGATCTTAAGCTTATTTTAGATACTGCTACTACCTCGGCTAGGGTTAGGTCTATAGCTAGTCCTTTCCCTATCTAGACCTCGTAACCCGGAATATTAAATAAGACTACTAAGCCTTTCTTAGATAGTCCTAGGCTAATTACTAGGTCCTCTAGATAGTAGGGCTAGAGCTTAACCTTTTCTTTCTCCCTCTTTACTCTCTCTATATCCTGTTTATAGTAGATGTATCTCTAGTCCTACGTAGGGTAGGTACCCTTATATAGAGTACACGTTTATAGCTTACTTAGTACTAGGTAGTCTTAGGTAAGGTGTTCCTTTATATAGTGTCTATATACTTCTTTATTACGACATTAGTATATTATATGTCTATATTTATAGTACTTAAAGCATTATAGTACTCTATATGCCTTATCGTACCTAATAGTACGCTTTACCTAGCTCTCCTAGGTAAGGATCTCTATAGCTATTACTATATTTGCTCTTACCTTTATTATAAAGCTAATAACTATCATCCCTATTACTTTGCCTTATCTTAGTCTTACTATCTAGTCTATATAGTTAATCTTATAGTTAGCTAGTAGTTAGTAATTCGACCTAATAAGGGTATACTTTATCTATTTCTATTCTTATAGATTAAATATCGATATTAGAATGTTTATTACTATAACTATATATACTAGTATAACTACCTCTACGCTTTTATTAAGGTATATTACCTATTATAGTCCGTTTATTATTAGTCTCTTAGCTATAGCTATGTCCTTCGTAATAAGGAGATAGTCTTCTAATACTTAGACCGTCGCTATCTTAATTACCCTATTTCTGCCTAGGCTAATAAGTAGTCCTACTCTTTTAATACCTTTGTTTGCTATCTTAACTACCTAGGTAGAGGTTTTACTATGTCCTAGTCTAGCTCTATTGTTATTATTAAAGTTTATCTTAACTCTAATTTTCCTAAGCTTATAAGAAGAGATTAGGGCCGCGGACGTTAAAGTTATTCTACTTAGTACTAATTAAGGGTAAGACTATAGTAGGCTATTAGTAGTAAGTGCCTTGATGAATAACTTAGTCCTACTTGCTATAAGGGAAACCCTAGGCTAGAGGGACATAGCTTTAAGAATCTTAGTAGTAAGTGCGTCTAGGTCGCCCTTAGTAGTCGCCTCTAGGTGTATTGCCTTTGCTGGCCCCCCTAGGACCTTCCTAATAAATTTAAGCATAGACTTAAAGAGAGCATTAGTCTTTACCTAGGGGTAGGCCTTTACCTTGCCTTTCTTAGTCATGCGGCTAGCGCATTCTATTATTATAGAGATTTTATTCTAGATTTTGCGACCGTAGGCGCTTAGATTTGGGTCCTTTTGCCCGACCTCCGGCCATGGTGACTCGGCGGCGACCTAAGTGCTCATTCTATCGATAGAGCTTAGGTCGGCGAGTAATTTGGCGTCGGTCCGGGGTTTATTCAGTATAATTTGATCGAGTTATTCCAAAAATCAGATTTCGCGCGATTGTGATGTTTTTCCCTGCTCTCACTCTCATCAAGGCTTGGTTACGTTGTGATTTCATTTTCTGGTCTTCACATCGAACCGATAGGATCGAGATTCGTTGTGTCCTCGATATGATGATGTTGGATATGAACAAAAAGTGATGATACGTTGGAAGATGTTGTACATTGGTGTTTGGTTTATTCTCATGACCTAGAAAAGATCGAAGCGATGCTGCTTTATCCAGGACCTTGCTAGATCTCCAGGCGCCGTCAAGCGATGGCTAGCTCGGAGGGTTGCATGTAGTGTTCGGATGAGGCGATCTGTTGCAGTGGGTCTTTATGTCATGATAACGCACGCTTGCTTGCGTTTGCTATATAAGGCGGCTTACAACATGAAAGCGGCAAACGTAATTGAAAGCAACAGAGCACTAGCCAGAGACGCTCCGACAGTGACATCGGCCGTTTGAACGGCAGCTCCGCCGCTCAAAACCGTAGGTTCGGGACCAGAAGTCTGTCCCACTGCGCTGGTTGCAGTGGCGAGAGATGGGCTGACTGAGGCAGTAGCATTGCCGTCGACAGATACGGTTTGATGGGCACCGAGTGCACTTGGCTGCTTCGCTGCGTCCATGACTCCGTGGGGTCCAGCCTCGACAGCAACGACATTGGAAGTGGTGGACGAGAGACGAGCTTGCGCTATGGAGATCTGTCCGTTATCCATGTCGAAAATCCAGTATCCAGCGCGCATGATAGGAGTGCCTAAGAGTATATATTTGGTCTCTGAACTGATCGGTGAGACCATCAGGCGACACGCATCTTCTCCTCCGAGTTGTGCAACCTTACCGGTATCTAGTACTGCCGGAGTGAAGAATGAGGCAAGAGGGACTTCCAGCTGGACATGATTAGTCCCATTGCCAGAGAAAGAGAAGGCAAAAGATGTCTTGTTTGCAATCTTGCTGCAAGGTATCAATCCAACATTGTCTTCCAGTGTGGAGCCAGTCATGTTGATGACCTTGCTATAGACCTCAGAAGTGACAAGCCAGTCTGAAGTGCCAGAATCTGGCCACACAGGCATGGTCTGTTCGCCAGGTGCGATGACTGCCTCCTGCTGGCCATCCTCGTGCGTCATGGATACTTCGTCCAAATGCAAGAAGTAAGTGATAGTCATTAGCTCACCGTTGTCCACTTTATTTGGCAGAATGTTCAGGGTTGTGAGGTTGCCGGTGTATTTCTCGGTATCGAGACCACCAAAGAGGATAGAGCCGTAACTGCTCACTTCGTTGAGGTAGATACTGAAGAGACGCGAAGCAATGGCGCCGGCGTCAACAAGCGACTGGACGAAAGTGGGGTACTTTGGTTGACCTTCCTTGACAGCCTCTATATAGGGATAGGCAAGGCCCATGATGCCAGCGTAGTCGCCATTGGGTAGCAGGTTGCCACTGCTTTGGTGTGCTGCGCCGAAGTGAGCACCGCCAATGTTGAGATCACCGATTTGGATCACATCAGTCACAAGGTCTGCAGCAAGAGCACCATTGTTGTCGGAGGACGTGGTGACTCCGCCATAAGTTGCATTGATGCCGTTGGGGGAGAGCATTTTGAAGGTGGATGAAGCCGATGTATTGTATGTCCCACCGGGGCATTTGGAAGCAGTTTTCTTTGATGTGCAAAACGATTCAGCAGCGAGAAATATCGTGTCACTACTTCCAGTGTCGATCAATACGCTCTGAGGCTGAGGAGGGGTGCCCAGGGTGAGATTGATCATGTATCTATCTCCGATAGAATTGGCATAATTGGTCGTCAATGCAGATTCCGAAGTACCTCCTACATCGCGTTCATTGAGAACTGGGAAGTGTGAAAGTTGTTTGCTCCTGAGGGAGAATTCGAGTGTGCCTGCAGCCCGAGCCGTGGAAGCAGAAAGGAGAGCGAAGGAAATCGTCGCTGAAGTCAACTTCATGGCAACGAACAAGAAAGTGACGATAAGATGTAGCCAAGGATAATGTGCTATGAACAATGGATGACAATGAAGAGATGGTTTAAAGATGGATGCAAATATGCTTTATATACTGGCAATGGCTGTGAGCCAGTAGTGTGAATCCTTTAAAGAAGCATCATAGTCATGATTTGCACGAGGACCTGTTGCTAGATCCGGTATGCAGGGCGCCTGAGGCCATGAGCTGCAGTTGGTGGTTCCAACAGTGCTAGATTCATGTAGATTGCATGCTGTTGCTGAATCCTTCAGCGTTGGTTTGGTTGGTTCACAGCATCCTACAACTTAGCGCCGTGTCTCGGTCCCTTCCGCATAACGTGCATAATCTCCACGTTATACGTCACATGCTTGCATATCTCGACATGAAACAGTTGTTAACCTTGTGGCAGAGAAAACAGAAAAGATGCGCAGCCTCCGCAGCGAATCTATAGAGGATGAGATGCGCGGGTTGGATACTTGCTAAGGCATGGCGTTCTGTTGCTCATACAATCCCACGCAGATCATGATCCTGCAGACCATTTGTAGTTTTTGGATGCAACAGTCTATCGTCCTGTTGATCGGCGCGCTCTGCTGGTCTGATTCAGCCTATTCCTGGTACAGCGCGTATCAGCGCATCCAGGGGGAGCTGCATGACTCGGTGCTTGCAACACTCAGATCTGCACATGGCGCAAGGCTCGTCTATGCATACCAAACAAAAGTCAAATCCTTCAAAGCAGTCGCCGACCACTCTATACCAGACCACTCACTCGGGAAAGTACTGTAGGTTTTCGCCGTCTTTTGGGGACTATCGAAAAGCATGTTTCAAGGTGATGTAACATTATGCTTGTGCAGCATACTGGCTTCCACTTTTGGGGCTGAGCAACACGGACATCCAAGGGGGAAGGAGCGATCCGGGGCTTTTCATACTGCCGCACGGCAACAAAAGACTGAAGCACGAACAAGCATGCGCAGCCACCACCAAGCCTTGTGGCGAGGAACATGCGCCGTAAACAAGCTCTTCTCTGCAACACAAAGCTTGATATTCTCAACAGTCTATTCTTGGCTATGCTAGAATGCTCTTACTATGCCTGCGAGCACTCTACACATGGTCATGCCACTTGTTGTCCATTCCAACACCTCCAGTATGGCATGTTGGCATCCACTTGTTGGAGGCTCATTGACTAACGCTAACTTGATTTACTACTATTCTGGCATTTTCACGCATGCCATCCACGAGCGTCGCCAAGCCGACCCTCTCGACTCCATCCCTCAATACAACTTCGACATGTGCCATGAATCTCTCAACGGCGCTAAACTCACCTTCACTCCTGCTGGACCTGGCAGCTTTCAGGTTGCTGGTGTTCCTTCTACTTGCATGGTCCTTGCTACTGCTTTGACTGGCAGTTTCAATGCTGGAAATCCTACTTCTCTTGGTGCCGACTCTCTCAAGTTCACCGGTCTTACCGATGATGAGATGAACCAGCTTCAGTCTTACTTCCACTAGATGGCTTCTTGAAGACATCGCCTTTCGGTAAACAATCTGATAGCTATTTTGGGATCGGCTGAGATGGTCAGAGTGATGGATGCAGATGATAGAATTTCCTTAGTCACGTTTTGTATATAGGTTTTTGTTTTTGATCATGTTTCGTATTTCATTAGCTCGCTTGTTCTTCTTGTCATTTTAGAATGCAGTATATCAGCTACCATGGTTTGCATCAATATCTTGGTCCATTGTGCCTAATGAACTTTGACTCTTGCCAATCTGGCCGACCATCATTACCTGCAAACAAGTACAGAAGTTTGAAGAATGCATACCATCTAGGGATGTCAGGAAGATAACAATAAGCATATACACTTGGCACGGTCTTAGGAAAAGCTTGACTTGCACTTGATTGTAGGTCGAAATAAGCTATGTCAGATACGAAGTCAAGCTTACTGCCAAGAACTGTATAGCTTAGCTCGATGTACACTACCTCTGTGCCCATAAAGTGTGATTGAGAATCTGACAACCTTGTTCCTGACAGTTCACACATAAGTACTTATGACAGGTACAGTACAAACAACCTTAATCTCCAAAGTAAAGATGTAGGTTTTGGGATCCAATCGGCAAAAATGCTAAGTACAGTAAATGTCGCTAATTCATGCCAAGTAGACTAGAAATCATCTGAAGCCCTTGTGCTCTATTGCGTCTTTCAACTTCTTTCAGCAGCTCCTCGTGTACCTCATGGTAAGCCCACTTTGGCGCTGCCCAGAACCAAAATGTGAACACCCAGACAAAGCCCACAGCTTTCCAACACAAGCGAGGCAAGAATCGTCGCAGCGGCGAAGCTGCACCGATGACCATTCCTTCTATCGCAATGACGAGGAAGTTCATACAGTAAAAAGCAACATCATCCACAGCTTCTACGAGATTCCCTTCTTGCAGAGAAATGATGGCGTGAGCCACGCCTGAAATCAAGAAGATCATGAACGCCAGGAAGCACTTCTCGAATCTGAGACCAAGGTAGTTGTAGTGCAGCTTGTCCGCGACAACTCTTGCAAGGCCAAGGTAAGGTCTGTAAACCAAGTGGTGCCAGAACCTGCCCCAGTACCGACGAAGACTGTAAGCTTCGAGAGGGCTTCCAAACAAAGGCGGCCACTCTTCAATGGCATTTTCGATTTAGGATCAGAGTGTTGGTGATTTGGTGTTGGTTGGCAAGGCCTGGTGCCTAAAGCTGTTGGTCCTGTTAATGGCACAATTCACGGCTAGCACATCACAAATTGATAGTGTCTCCGTTTCTACCAATGCTCTCTACATGGACAAGTGTGTTGTCGATTCATAACAGAGTGAAGTCGTGGTGGGTGTTGAGCAAATGATGGCAACCAACACAGCCGCTCCTCCGCCGGCTCACGGCTCGGCTTCGGTACCCTTGGATAAATAGCATTCCCTAACTTTGCGGTCACACCGGCTTCTAGAAGAAAACGTTGATGCAGTCTTGACTTGCAGTGACCGCACATTAACTTCGTGGCATAATCCAGGTACGCGAGGTCGCTCACGCGACACTGTCCGTGCAAAGCATACGCAAGAGCGGGTGAGCCGATTGCGGGACAGAGCGACTGGCAGGTTTGACGAATACCCGGCTAAACCTCCTCCTTCTAAATTCTCCATTCTCGGATCGAGAGCATAAGTTTGTTCAATTAGCCAGACCGCGCACTCTCATTCTCTATCTCGTGGTCATACGATCAACTTCCGGAACAGACATAGATACAGCTATTGCATTTCGAAGGACAAAAGCTAGGAGTATTTACTAAAGAACTTGTCTAATTAAAAGAAGACACTATATGTACAGCAGCGTAGCACCAAGTACTCGAGCTTGGAGTGGTACCAGTTTACAAAAAAAGTAGATGTCGATCTGGCTAGTGAGCATCAAAGGGATTCGACTTTTTTTTTTAGGAGAAAGAAAGATGGTGCCCTGCCACATGCTATCCAACATGCAGCGACCAATCCCTCTTATGTCGAGATGTCAGCTCACACTTAGATGAAAGCACCCAAGAATTCCTTGACACTTTGCGTAAAGGTTCTCTTCTCTTGAGCTTCCGGAACACCAGCCATCGCTTCGCGGGCAACCTCACTCATACCGCTGTAAATGTCGATGTCCTTTGTTCTGATGAAGAGCGGACGGTCTGCAGGCTGGACGAACCAACTGTAAACCTTCCAGACAAGGTAGAGGAAGACAAGCAAGGGGCCAGCAAGATAGTCTTGGAACCAGTCGGTAGCGTTCAGGTTGGGGCCACCCACGGGGTAGAGGGCGACATAGAATTGGGCCAGGAGAGCGATGACGGAAATGAAAATGACGAAGTACGAACCCCAAAGGCCAGCAGAAGCTTTGTAGGGCAGCTCATCGAGGCTGTGACCATTGTGCTTCCTATTGATGGTTAGTCGTGTTACTACACGAGACTAGAACATAACATACCAGGCTGAGCGGAATCTGATATGGGCAATACCAATACCGCCATAGATGAACAGAATTGAAAGACCCGACAACGAAAGGAGCCAGTTGAAGATGTTACCGCCGCTTGGCGCCAAGTTGATGAACGCAAGACATCCGAAAAGAAGCTGGAGGATGACGACGTTGAGAGGACGACCCTTCTTGTCAACATAGGCCATAAACTTAGGAGCCATACCTGATATAGAGGTCAGTCTTTGTAGCTGGCAAGCATCTGAATTTTGTACTTACCATTGGCAGCCAGAGCCTGGATTGTACGAGTAGAGCCAAAAGTACAGGAGTTTGCGACACTCAAGACTGAGATCAGAATGACGGCGTTGAAGATGGAAGGGAGAACCTTGATACCAGCAAGCTGGATTGCGATGACGAAGGGTGAGTGGCGAGACGAAGAACCGGGGTCACTGTACGCAGGGCTGTTTGCTGGCACGATCAACCCGACAAGGAGAAGGTTGACACAGTAGAAGAGGATGATACGGAAGATAACCTGCTTCGAGGCCTTGGGGATCTCTTTCTTGGGGTTGATGGTCTCAGCTGCGGCCAATCCAGTCAATTCGGTTCCAGTGTAAGCGAAGGCTGCCGTGACGAAGACACTGCAGAAGCCATGGAAGCCGTTGAGGAATGCACCTGGCGAACCGGTCCTAATCACGCATAGTCAGTGTCTGTTATGCCATGCCAAGTCCACGAAAGACGAACCAGTATCTTCCACCAATGTAGCCTCTAGGGTCGGTAGGAACGCCACCACAGTCAATGATGATACCAAGAATCATGAAGCCGACACAAGCAATGATCTTGATCGCGCTGAGAGCGTATTCAACCTGTTGATATCAGTTCACACGTCTTTTACTCGTCTTCATGCCAGACCACTTACCTCAGCGTAACCTTTTACGCCAAAAATTTGGATGACAACGAGCGCGACCAGCACAGGGACGATGTAAGCAGCTGCGTTGGTGTTTTCAGAGCCTTTCCAGTAATGAATAGTGTTGACAGCGACGGAGATTTCGTAGGGAAGGACGGTCAGCCAACTGATGGCGTATTCCCAAGCGCAAGCGAAACCGAACGATGGATCGACGAAACGGCAGATGTACATTGCAAAAGCACCATTGATGGGGTATACAACGGACAATTCTGCGAGAGCTTGCATCATGAAGTAACTGGATATTATGTCAGTCAGGAAAGTGGAGACCTTTGGGTCCAAAGACATACACTTGAACACCTAAAGACAGTTAGCAAGCGCAGAGTGCTCATTGCGGACAACTACTCACCAACAACGAAGAAGCCAATGAACACAGAGGCGGGACCACCAGTCTGGAAGGCACCTCCTGAACCAACGAACAAACCACCACCGATTGCACCGCCACTATAGATCTTGATCAGTATGGTTATAGACTCGAGACATGTTAGCAAGCTTACATAGCAATCATCTGCATGTGTCTGCCCTTGAGGGCCCTGTGGAGATCATTCTGGTCGCCAACCACCAGATCATGAACCTCCGGCTCGGTGCCTAGCTGGTGACCATGGAAATGTTCGCCGAGAGTGCCACGGTGAGGGCCCTTCTCGCCTTTGTCGCCGTATGACTTGATTTCTTCGTCACTCATTTTTGCGACACGATTGATGAAAAAATGTTGACCAGAAATGCGACTGCGACAACCCTTGTTTTGAGTCCTTTCGGGAACTGCGGGAAATAAAAGACGGCGACGGAATGCAAGGATGCGCCAACCGCAACGTTCCAATGATAAGCGCTCCTCGTCTGGTCAGAAATACGCCACCCACGGCCTTGATAGGCACTTGTTTTTGATAAGCCTCGGTCAAGAAAGCAAAATATCAGCGAGTGGTGTCATTTGATCGGGCAATAGAAATCCTACAAATCCTACGTCCCTTACAAGATACAAATGATTCGAGGGTCATCTGTGTGATACGTGATACTGCACCTCGACCTTCCTCTTCTGGATCAATCGTGTTGCCTACCTCATGCACAAATACGATGCTGACTGTGAACGAGTCTTGAGCTTCTTCACCCGGTCAAATCCTTCATCTCAAAAGACGCCTCAGTCGTTAGTCGGCGAAATTGGCCTGCTCGTCTGGACGTCAGGCGCGCATTGTCTTTGTACAGAAAGAGGTGACGCGCTCAAGATTGCTTAACAGGTCTTGATTGGCTCGGCGTCAAGCCTACAACGTGCAAGGTTGTGAGGAGAATGAGGGGAGATAAGACTAACCTTATTCTCTTAGCCAATGAACATCAAGTCTAGATCCTGGCCTTTATCTCTGCAACTTGAAGATCATCGCTTTCCTGCTCTTTCCCCAGACGTCATCAGGGACCGATTATCAAAAAACAAATCGTGCACCGCGTGGTTGAAGATGAAAAATAAAGGTGCTTGACTGCTCCATGTGTGGTAGCGTTGACGAAATGCACAATTCCAGACCATGAGCGGCTCCGTACGAATCCGTTTTGCGGTCAACTCGCGACTTCCCCACAATGGTCTCTCGGCTGCCATCGTTTCCGGGGACTCGCTGTCAATCACTCAGCTACCTATCTCTTGCTCATTACACATATCAACCAAGAACGGTCTTGCAAGCCTGGTCGCTAGCTTCTACCGTGACTCGTCCATTGTCCTCGTAAACATGCTCAATGAAAGAAGCGCTCGGTCTGCGATAAGATGAAGAATCACATGAAAACGTCAAAATTTTCTAGAAAACTCGCACTTCGGCTTCGATGTTCTGGAACAATGCAATCAAAAACAGGAGCTTACGAATGGGTTGCGCCATGAAAAGTCAATGATCTTTTATGGTTGTGCAACAGAAGACAAATCGCGAAACGCAGAACGAAGAACACAAAATAGGGCGGTCGAAGGTAGTCTGATCGAGATTCGGGACCGAGGCATCATAAAGATGGCTACGGATGGCAACAAAAGCTAAGTTCACGGTTGCTCTGTTCACTCCTTCCGGTAGGGCATATAGCACTACCGGCTTCCATGAACGACTTGCAACACTCTAAGAAGACATCCACCGCGGCGTTATGAACAACACAAATCATGTCGATGTTCCCACCTTGAAGTTTTCTTGTCTCTCTTGTCGATGATGGATGGCTTGTGTAGCTTTCTCATCCAGGCTTATCAGAGTTGCTAGACACTGTACAGCATGAGGGCCACTCGGCCCACAAGGAACTTCTGAATATTCGCGTGTCAAGACCTCAGCATACTTCTCAACAAGGTATCTTCAAAATACAACACATGTGCGTTTGGGCAAGTTTATCACGTGCAAGTTTCTAGTCATCCACCTGGACGTGACAATCTCGTTTTGACCATTGCGAGAAAAACTGCCTCCAAGGCTCTAGTACTTATTCTTTACGTATGCCTATCGTCGGCATTCCTCTTGCAGGCTCGGTCTCGCACTGTCGTCTTGACTGACGCTGCAGAGGCATGGCAGATCATGTCCGTCAGCAGCTAATAAACCGGACCTGACTCTGGAAGACGCCCAAGGAACAAAGATATAAAACAATACGGTCCCGAATATCATGGAGCTGCCACACTTGTTACCTCGAATTATGCCAATAGGACGACAGAGATTTACATTGAAGACAGCAGCCGCGGTCTCGTTCGTCTTGTGCAAGCCCCAATTGTCTCTCCATCGCCTCCAGGTGACAGCATCGATGTCTGCTCACTAGCGAGATCCCAAACCAGGATGGACTCTACGGTGATGATGCCAGTCCAATTCACAAGCCAGACTGTGATCTCTGGTAGCAATGGGTGAACAGCATCACAACCAAAGTTTTGTACATGGTGCTTCCAACTTCTGGTATAGCTTTATATGCGACGATGCTTGCTCGCTCCATCAGCCTCGACGCGGAGCTGATATTCCAGAAGTATGACTTTATGGATCTTTGTTGTCTTACTGTCCTCATTATACTTCTAAATCCAAACAGCATCATCCCAAGGTCATCCAGGAAGCCTATAAGTCGTTCTGACTCGCATACAGCGTCGACTGTCTACATCGAAGTTGCTTTGAAGTCTTGCAACGTGTAGCCTTATCGAGATGCGCCATGAGCTATTTAAAGCGAACGCGCTGAACATACATGGAGCGTTCTTTGGTCATCTCCTCATAGACCTTGAGAGTCTGCTGTGCAGATCACATAGAACATAGCATGAACGATAGGCTTCACAACGAAGAGTAACAATTTAAAAGCAAAAGATGTAAGCTGCAAGCGAACCCGCCATTCTGTGGATATCAGAATGACAAGATTATTGAGCAGCGCTTATGTTGCATTCCTGTCGGCCTCTCGAGAATATAAATTTTCTACGGAAAAGGAGAGAAAATCTAAGGGTATGGAGGTACTTTATCAACTTGTTGAGAGGAAGAGGAGTGCGAGGAAGCAAAAGGTTTTATTCTGCTTCGTGGTTGGTCTGTGCAGGCAGCGGGATGTACCGCGTCGCTGACGGGGAACCAACGACGACGTCTGCTGCTTCAGGTGCTGAATAACAGCCAAAACTATCTGAAGTGAAGCCTTAGCCACTGAAACGTCGACCGCGAGGATTGTACGTTTGCAGCTTGCCAAGTGGTAGTCGAGGCTTTCTCGCATCGCTACATTGATAACCATGTTCGGATCTTGCCTCGCAGCTTGTCTTGGAAACGCATGATCATTGCTTGGCCGCTATAGCGACTTCCGAAACGCGTTCTCGATGGATCACGACTTGTGAAAGTTGTGCTCAGGCTTCAATGTAGCAAGATACAGTGAGTTTTGAAAGGTGTTGGCGTATCACATCGAAGCCTTGAGGCTTCGAAGGTGCCTATAGGCTTGGACCCATGGTGCCTGCCGTGTTCGAATTCTTTCCTGTCATGCTTTTCTGCCACTACTTGAGAAACATTTCTCCACACGAACGCTTTCTTTGTTCCTGACAGTCGCTCTTGTCTTTGGTCAAAGAGATGGTTGATATTTCGCTGTATCAGGTCCTCAATAAGATGTAGCATTGATTGCTTCTTTGTCAATTCAGATCCAGACGGACCTCCATTTTGGTTGATAAATAGATGCCGACACCCGTCCATCAAATCGATTTCCTTCTTCCAGAAACACACGCTTTCTTCTCCAGTTCCATATTACAAATATTCTTACTTCAGTCGTCTGCAGCACGACTGAATACCTATCAAAATTTTCTCTACAAACAGGACAACAGAAACAACAATGGTCCGTTTCACCGGCCTCACAATGCTCCTCGCAGCCTTGTGCACCTTCCTCTTTGTCATACCCACCCTCGCCTACTCCGAGATCGACTACCAAGTCATGCACTTCAGCTGCATCAAGAAGGACTGGCGCATCGCCAACGCCATCGACCAGATCTGCGCCAAGAACCTTCATATGCCCGGCTGGGACGCCTCCATGGGCGTAACCTTTGATGGCCACAACAAGGTTGCTGTCCTCGTTAACCCTCCCTGCTGGGGGGATGGCCGTATCAACTCCAACAGCAATGTTTGGATCCCTCAATACTGGTGTCAGAGACAGTTCTGGCAGGTCTGTGCACAGGGTAGTCCCCAAGGTAGGGGTGTGCAAGTTTTCGGTGCCAGAAAGTGTCAGAGTTTCTGGATCACGGATAACAAGTACTAGATACTTGTTTATGGAGTTATGGTTGTTGTTTTCAGTTCTTGCTTTTTTTCTTTGGTTAGCTGTATCCTACCCTTTGTCTCTCTTTGATGTGTCTATTTCCTGATTCAGTTTCTGCATTCTTATAGCCATGGTTTGTTGATTGCACCTTTGTTAGAGATGCACACAAGCTGTATCCTCAAATACACCGTCGTCTCTCCTCGGGCTGTCCCTGTCAACGTACATTTTCCCAGCTAGAAATACTCTACGATGTTGCGGTCGAGCAAACACATTCTTCTCAGGTCTCACGCTCACGTCCTTCACGGGACACAAGAACGAGACAATAAATTCCATCAATCTCAAGTCTCATTACTTTTGTTTTGCTAAAACTACTGTGATTGTTCTCCGGTGCCCTGGACAGCTGGAGCAGCGGCATGACTGCTTTCAAGGCATACAAGTGATAGTTGAGACCTGGCTCTGGCGCGGGATCGACAGTGAGCTGATTGATTATACTGATCACAAACTCGGGACTGGAGTATTCTGATAGGATAGTCGAAAGAGTACATCGAATAGCTCGGATCCAGTCTCAAACGGGCGGCAAAAACTTCGTGCAGCCAGAATGACGTTGTTAATGACAAACCAGCAGACAAGCAGATAAAAGACACAGGTAAGAACGTGCTCTCATGTTTGAGGAAACATAAACAAGGAAGGCGCGAAGGAGAAGGATGGTTGCTTTTTGTCCCGCGATTTGGTCCAGCTTTTGCGCTAACGACATGCAAAAGTTCTCGACACTCGGCATCAGCTCTTCCCGGCACTCGAATCTCATTTGAATCAGCCGTCGAAGTAGGCGACAACAGATAGCAGATGTCAGCCTCAGGTACCTGATCAACATGCTACTCCCACATGGACGCGAAAATTGAGCGAAAGGACTCTGAACTTGGTTGATGCTACCGGATGCCAGTTCAACCACGCCCCATCAGCAACCTCATCGCGATGTGATTCAGTGAGTTTGATTCAGACAGTAAGGAACCAAATGAGATGTGAAGATCTCAAACATCTAGTTGAGCGACAGAGCAGCCTTCTCTGTGATGTGATCGAACCATAGCTGTCAGAATGTGGTCAGCTTCAATATTGCTTGTTAAGCAATCTCTATCACTTGATGCGCTTCTGTTTACTCAAGACATGATGCCTTGCGATGACCGTGGTTTACGGTAGTCAGCTCTGGGCAGGCTCTTGTGACAGAGCGTAAGAACTTTGGACACTGTGCATCTTATAGTACAAAGACTAACGCTTTTGTTCATGATGATGTTCCGAACCACTACTCCTTCTTCTGAAACTTTTTCCCCTCACCGCCATTGCTTTCTGTGCGTTCTTGATGACGACTTTTGTATAGTGGAAATTCAGGCGATCTGAATATGTCATAGAGGCACCCTTCATATGTTTCTGGCACTACGCGTGGCCAGCCATTAGCAAAACAGTGATTGCACATGTAGCGATCAGGATTCGACTGTCCTGAACATTCTGATGCCTCTGGTTTTTCTTGCCACCATCTTCTCAAGAGGCGATTGCGATTACAGCTGGTACAGCAGTGAACAACTCGTTCGGTGGACTGGGTTGGCGCGTGTGTCTTCCACGTATAGCGCTCCACTGCTCCTTTCGAAAGCAATTTGCTTAGAGTCATTGCGCGTCTGATATCGAGATTGTTTGCCCAGGCAAGTGAATTAATCTCGGCATATTTCTCGCTGTGCCGCTTGTTTTTTGCGCGCCAAGATGCTTTCCTCTTGATTACAATCTCGGGTTTCTATGAGCGTTCCTTGAAGCATCGAGTGTTTTCTGACGGAACACAGGATCATTTAGGTAGCGCTCCCGGCGGCGAGCCAGACGTTCTACTTCTTCGGCACTCCGGATTGGCGCTTGTCTTAGACGATTGAGACATGAGAGTGAGCGTGTTGCTAGTTGCCAGGTAGAAAGTCAATCAGGGTAAGATGTAATCGAGGTAAGAACAAGCATCGCACTGATAGGTGCTGGTGGTGCTGGTCGGAGACATCGCGTCGCTGCCGAACCGATCGACCGACAGAGTGCAAGCGTGAAGTTGGACACTACAGGAGTCAATGAGATGCCTCTCCTGGTAAGTGAGGTCGTCAGCTCAGGCTATGATAGCATCGATACCACGTGTTGCTCACATATATGATGGTCACTGCATTGTATGCCAGACGCTGGCAGCCAACGGCTCCAGCTTATGCTAACCCAAAATGGTCAGCGTCTGCATAAAAGTGCTCATCGACAGCACAAGTCACCAGACGGTGCGCCATATATCGCAAAACCACATACTGCATCTAATCAATCAGTCAGAGATGACATGAGTCTAGGCCCTGTCCAAGCCAGGGTATTTCAACCTCACCTCCTTCTGAATCTTTGACCTGGCCTTACAAAAAACTGTACGAACATCAGCAACTGAAGGCATGCATCGACTAGAGCTCAAGACCATCCGGAAAAAGAGCTTGTGACTGTTACAGTCATAGTGAAACCGACAAAAAGAACATGCGTCACGCCAGCGGCGAAGGCGAGTAGAGATGCCAAATCGCAAGATAATGCCAAAAAGATGTGATGAGGAAGAATGATAAGGTAGAACGATGGCAGAAGCTCAGGCTAATGTATAGTAGATAGTATGCGCTTTGCAGAGCAGCACTTGCCGTAGGACTAAAGTGGTCGAACGACGACGCTCTTTCTAGTAGGTCTTTTATGTTCTCCAGGTAGGAGTCAAAGTTTTGTTTAATATGCTGGCTCTCTTGGTTGTTCCTCTTTTGAGATCTAGAGTCTGCTTGAGAGCGCGGTCCACTGTTGCAGTGTATTGCGTCTCCTGACCAGTTCTGGTTGCTGTTGTCGGGTATCGCTTTCGGGTCGCTCTGTCGTCGGCTCGCATGTTTTTTTTCCTGTATGACTTTCCTCATTCTTGAGTCGCTCGTTCGAGACGGTCGAGTCTGTTGGCAGGTGTCAAGCGCCTGCGTGGTCGTTGGGTGGGCAGTCGTTCTTGTCGCGTTTGGACAAATGACAAAAGCCCTCGTCACGATTCCAGCCGAGTGCCTCATTCCGCTCTGAGTTGCTGTTCCTGTGTCTATGTTCAATACTGCTCTTACTTCTTATACACTATTATTTACTCGCTGTCGCCACCGAGAACACCTGGTCGCAGCTGCAACTCAGCATTACATGGTTGCTTGTGCTCCATCATGTCGTCGCTGGGCATCACAATCACATTGATCCGTCAGCTGGCCCCAGGCTCTCACTCGGCTCCCAGCCCCCGTCTCATTGGCCCCATTAATGCCGTCACCCCGAGACCACCATCGTGCTGCTATTGGGCACCCCCGTTTCAGTTGCTAGAATCTCGAAGAGATTCGCGCACGCTTGCAAGAACGAGTTTTCTCTTGGGGTCCGTGTAACCTGCTCACTGATGCCTAGCGGTCTCTCACCTTGATATCGATCAATCCACTCCCCTGCGCGCCCCGATGGCCGTATGACCACCGTCTCAATGCACAATAGATACAGGAAACATGATCTTTCCACAGAGACTGGGCTCGTTCAGATCCATCAGGGGCTCTCTAAGATGCACCAGGGGCTCATGGACGAGGTCCTTGCAAGCTCGAAGAGAAGGTTTACAAACTACTCATGAGGGAGTTCACAAACAAACTCTGGAGCAAAGGCTGCAGCGAAACAACGTGGTCAAGCAGTATATCAGAGACCTGACTTTCGCTTCCCTCCCTCTTTTCTTTCCCCCATCGCTTCGTCGACCAAGGTCAGAATCAAGACACCACTCTGCTTTACAGCAACTTCATTCTGACAAAAACACATCATGGATTCAGCTTCATCTGTTTCCACTTCTTCTTCGGAGCCCCGTTCTCCTATCACCACTCCCAGCACCACCCCACCAGCTTCTCCTGCTGCTGCTGCTGCTGCTCCTGAGCCTGCTGCCGCTCCTCTGCCCCTGTGCCAGGAGCGTCCAGCACCAGGCACCTTCATGTTCCTGCCAACAGGGGCGCCTTGGATGAACGAATCACCCGACGTTGAAGGCGGCGATCCAACAGGTCATCCTGTCCTGATTCTCCCAGCCACAAACGATGATCCCGAGATGGCCCGGTTCCTTTTTACCACCACGAAGGACATCATGGAAAATTGCAAGGCCAGGAGCTGGGGGGAGAACTACCTTCCCCTTGGGAACCAGGAGCACCCCTGGCGCGAGCCTGTCGCTCTATGCGGCTCGTTTCCCAGGCCGACAAGCCTGAACATCACCAGTAAGTACAAAGTACCCTGGAGATGCCTCGAGAGCCTCGCGGTCAACAGTCCTGGTATGCCCGCACCATGCCTGTCGCCACAAGGCCTCGAGAAGGTCAACGAGTTTGTCAACTGTTCTCACGTTGACAAAGATATTCCTTGGATCAGAAACCGGGCTGTCAAGAACACTCGCACTCGTTGGATCAACCAGGCTCCTGTCACTCCAGCCAAGCGTGACGACTCGGTCTCGTTCACGTTTGGTCCCGCTACCCCTGGATACATGCGTCGCCCGTATTCATATCCGGCACATATCAATCAACCATGGAGACTAAACTTATAAGTTTCTCGCGTGCTCGATCTTCCGCCCCTTCACACAGGTACGCTGACCTGTCTCCCCCAATATGCTAACGAGCCCACTCAGGTACTCTGACCTACCTCCCAAAACAGAACTTCTCTTCCGCCCCTTTACAGGTACTCTGACCTTTAACAGTATGATGGTGTCGCTCGTGACGACACGAGATAGTCTTACCGAGGCTAGTGCAGAGTTGAAATATAGATTCTAGCACAAAGAGGAGGGTGCATGCACAGTTCAACTTTTTCATCTCTTCTTGTAACTCTTTTTCCCTGCTGTTCGTCAATTGGCAGAAAGGTTTTTAACGAGGCAAGAGACTGTTGCGAGGATTTGGTTTATTATTTACAGCGAAGATACCCAGGTCCATACGTGGTCCATCAGCAAAGATACCCAGGCTCATACGTGGGCCAGCGCAAAATTCCATCAATTACTTCTTCTCATCTCTATATGACATTTTTCGTGATGTGGCTGTGGAAATGCATAATATTTTGATACACTGATATGTCTCCTGAGAATTAGGGGAATAGCCGTCGCTGCCGCATTGTTCAGAGATCTCGTGTAAGATGAAAATATTCTGCATTTCTGCAGGCTGTTCAGCATGTGGAATGTACGTTGGGAGAGCGTTTCTCGCTGCCCGAGCCCGGCTGTCTCGCTCCTGCCCTATACCATCATCCAGCACGACCCTCAGCACTTCAACCTATTGTACAATCCCATCACGATATGAGAAACATCGACAGAGAAACAGAGACATTGTCCATCTCCCTGGAAACATCTCGGAAACAAATTATTTTCTGCATTTTTTACAGCACTATCAACTATCTACACCTGTTCTTGGGAGACGCAATATCGCAAAAACGACCAAGTCCTGTTCGCCAGTGACCCTGACGCGTTGCCAAAAAGCAAGAGCGCTGCTTATCGGGGGCATAGCTTGATACCCATTTTTGCAGTCTGCGCTCGGTCGGCGCTTTGCATATATATCTTACTAAGCAAAGTAGGCAGCTATGCCGCCAAAGGACATGAGGGAGTTTGAGAGACAGGGTTGCTAGGAATAGTCATAGTCTTGAAAAGGTGTGTTTGGGTGGGCCCGCGTAAACGCTTGAACGCATCGGCGAGTTCTGATATCGGAGGGCGCCGACGAGTTTGCACCCATCGGCGGCCGAGACGAAGGCGATGGCTGCAACGATAGCATTTTTCCCTTCTGAGAGATCGACTATGACATGTAGAGAAAAAGATGACCTTGAAGAGCAGGCTGGGCGATGGTGATATTGAGAAGAAGCAATGTTCTGTGTTGTCATGATGTGGAGATATATACATACAATGCAGGCATCGCTCTGGATACCTTAGATACGAGCGATTACTGGAATGCACCGCCTGCATTGCGCACCAGGCGTAGCACATCGCCGACGAGATACAGGCTCCCAGCAATGACAAGAAGAGCATTCATCTCCTCGGCTAGTCGAGATGCCCTCTCGAGAGCGAGGCCGACGTCCTTCTCTACAATCACACTATCTTCGGAGAGTATGTTGACAGCAGCTATTTTGACGTCCTCCGCTTGTGTCGCCGTGATCCAGGGCATGCCGTCCACAGCTCCGAATTCTGTGGCCACGACACGATCTTCAGGTCTTCCTGCTAGCAACAACTCGAACATGGACGTCAAATCTTTTCCTCTCGAGGCGGCGAGGATCCAGACCACCGGACGGTCACCAGCGCGAGTGCGTACCGTGTTCGCAAGTACAGTCGCTGATTCGACGTTGTGCGCGCCGTCAAGAAGAGCTGTGGACTCGTAGTTGGTTAGGGGTGCCAAATCAATATCTTGTAAACGGCCAGGCCAGACGACTCTCTGTGGCACGGCACGTAGTGTGCTTGCAAGTGCTGAAAGGCTTGATGTGCGAATCTCGTTGCGCAAAGTGGAGGAGCCGCAGGCGGCTTGGGTTGTAGGTGGAGCAGGCAGGCGGTTCAATTGCTTGAGTGCTAGCCAGGTTATTGTGAAGGCCATTGCGCCGTTTTGTTGGCGAGCGTGCTCTGCATCTGTCGTGCTGGACGCGCCTGTCACGTCGAAGCCTGCCGCATCTTTCGAGTGCAAGATCTGTGTTACACCTGCTTCAGACGCAAGCTGAAGAATATGCTCTGTCACTGCTTCGTCGTTCATTGCCAGAATAAGCGGTACCCCTGGCTTCATGATGCCGGCTTTTTGCGTCGCGATCTCGACCAATGTGTTCCCGAGGAATCCTTGGTGGTCTAACGCGATGGTCGATATGGCTGTCACCAATGGCTTTGGCCTGTACTGTTGATTCTGCTCCAGCTCGTCAAATTCGGAAGTCTGGCCTAAGATGTTTGTGGAGTCAAGTCGACCACCCATACCGACTTCAATGACACCGATATCCACATTCTCCAGGGTGAATATCTCGAAAGCAGTCGCGGTAAGCAGTTCAAATTCTGTTGCTTGGATGTTCTCAGATATGTTGCGCGCCAGGACCTTTGCTTCGACTTGCCTGAAGATTGCTTCAGATATTGTTTTTTCGTCAATAGTAATGCAATCCCAGCGATCAATTAGATGCGGTGAGGTGAAGCGTCCATGCTTGATTGGTGGTTTGCCAGATTCAATCCGTAGTTGGGAGGCATTGTACGCTGCGAGCATGGCGGATATGTAGGCGCATATTGAACCTTTTCCATTTGTTCCCGCGACGTGTAGTGCTCGCCATGGTAAAGGAGTGCGTGCCAAAAGGCGGAATACTCGAGCCAAACCAAGCTCTATCATTATGAGTCAATGCGCAAGAATAAGCACTGTTCGAGATGTCGTCCGAATATCATCAATTTTTGAGCGTCGAGACCATCACGACTCCGGATATTCAATCAAGCATGCATCTCATGATTCCTGATCATGTTCGAGTGCTGCTGTGAGTCGTGTCAGAAGCCTCGAAGCAGATCATAATTCCTGAGACGAGCGCCAAGGAGCAGCTGGGCCCCTGCTTTGCGAGCCGGGTAGAGATGCCCATGGCTGGCTTAAGCGCTTTCATGTTGTACTTCAAAGAGCACTGCATGCTGCCGTTCTGAAAAGCCTGCTCTCCGTTTGGATGAAGGCCTGATTGCCTTGGCTGACATGCAGTGATTTCTCAGGTTGTTACACGACATGTTCAAGGACTGTGACTTGCGACAAGCAAACAGGCGCCGGTGAAACTCTGGGGGGATGTTTAGCCAGATTTTGTACGTGCCTCAAGAATGTGGAGAGCATGCCCCTAACCTCTTTGACCACTCCCGAACTGCAAGGCACGACCCCTGAGCAGCCGGGACCGCCTTCTGAAACGCCCTTCATCCATATACGAGTGATGGCGAGTGGTCGATAGGGACCGGACGCCGCGGTAGGTTTAGATTGAAGGTATCAAGAAGGTTGGGCACACCACTTTCTCTTTCTTTTCTCCTTTCTCCCTCCAACTTTGCGTGTCGACAATAATCTTTTCTTTTCTTTCCTTCCACATTCCCTTGCTTGAGACCATTCGCCCAGCAGCCACTCATTTAACCAGACGTGCAATACAAGCACGCGTCCATTCATTCGACCTGATCATTCAAAGACAAGCACCGACTACAACGTCTCAGCTCTACTACACATCTCCAAGACCTTCTCAGCCCTAAGAACACACACAATGTCAGCCTTCATCAAGACAGCAGCAGTCGTGCTGGCCGCGACTACTGTCTCCATGGTCTCAGCTCAGACCTTCTCCGAGTGCAACCCTCTATTCAACACGAGTTGCACACCCAACACCGCCCTCGGCACATGGCACGACTGGAACTTCACAGACTCGGTTATCCCCGACAACAAAATCTGGAACACAACTAGTGGTCGTCAACCCGACTACGCTGATGTCGGCACTCAATTCACGGTATGCACAGTCTTTCCACAACAGCCTAGAGCTTGTCACTAACCTCACGCAGATTGGCGGTAAAGGCGACGCCCCGACTCTCGAATCCAACTTCTATATCTTCTTCGGTCAGGTCAGCGTTATGATGAAGGCCGCTCCAGGCGTCGGTATCGTCTCCTCGGTTGTTCTCGAATCCGATGACCTCGATGAGATTGACTGGGAATGGCTGGGTGGAAACAATACCAGTGTAGAAACGAATTACTTCGGCAAGGGCAACACAACTTCGTACGACCGAGCGATCTACTACGACGTTGACGACGTCACTGGCACCATCCACAACTACACCCTTGTCTGGACAAAAGAGCAGTTGCAATGGATCGTCGACGACAAGGTGCTGCGCACTCTCAAATATGCAGATGCTCTCAACGGTCAAAACTACCCGCAAACTCCTATGAAACTCAAGATTGGTATCTGGGCTGGAGGTGATCCAGACTCAAACTCAAAGGGAACAGTCGAGTGGGCTGGCGGTGTTGTCGATTACCACCAGACTCCCTTCACTATGCTCATGGAACGCGTCTACGTCGCCGATTACAGCTCTGGCAGCACTTACACCTACGGCGACAACACTGGCTCTTGGGAGTCTATCAAGATTGCCGAGGGCAACAGCACCATCGCAGAACGCCTTGCTAGACCTCATGGTGCAGAGGCACACTACAAAGCTCTTCCCAAGTGGGCACAGGCTGCGATTGCCGCTGGATCGATTGCCGTGTTCGCTATTGCTTTGGTCGCTTTCGTCTTCTGCTGCATCAAGTCACGACGCGCTGGTCGCCGTGAGCGTGCGGCAGCTGATGCCCAGTGGGAGAAGGATTTGGCAGAGTTGGCTGAATACAAGCGCAACTCGCCTCATGGTCCTTATGGTGCTGGCAAGGAACATTACTAGAAGGTCTTTCGAGCTGTTTGGAATAGATCCGTTTTATGCAATACCATCATTTTGTGTTTTTGTTCTTATCATCAACTCGCATTTTCGACCACTAGACTAAGTTGTATCACACGTGTTGTAGAAGCGGGGCAAGTTCTTGACATCTTCTCCAGTTACTGAGGATGCAGGAAATTGTTCATTACAGAAACGTGAACTTTTGCTACAATGCATATGGAAAGAGCGAGCTCTACTTTCGAGACTCCTTTCACTTGACAAACGCCAAACTGCAATAGCATCCGGCGAAATCCCGTGCAAGCATCGGGCCTGTGTCCTCCTTCCTCATTACGCTCTTCACTTTTTCAAATCACTACATCTCTGACTGCTGCTCACAATGCGTCTTCGTTCATCAAAAGAGACTTTTCCTACATCAGAAACAACTGTTTCCAACATGTCGGACGCATCGCCAGACCAGCCATTTCGATTCCTTGACCTTCCCAAAGAACTCCGGTTCATGATCTACGAGGAGCTCATGGACAACAGGAAGAACAACATTCAATTCACACAGCCTAAAGGATTCGAGGTCGAGGATGTGTACCTCGACAACATGTATCACCCGAATCTGCTCAAAGTCAACAAACAGATCCGTGAGGAGTACTGGCCTCTATGTCTCCGTAAATCCGTCCTATGGATCAACTACGGTTGTGAAGAACGTTTCGGTGCGGAAGAGGAGGCAGATGACAGCGATGAAGAAGAGAAAGCGCTGCCCTTACTTTCTCAGTGGCTGCACCTGCCGAACACAGTTTTGGCTAAGATGACCGACGTCGTCTACAAATTCCAAACACATTGGAGGCTTCCGGATATCAGTAAGTCATATCTATCACTCTCCAACTTTGCTTGCCTGACCGATCTCTAATCATCTTTAGATCCATTCAATGGTATTGCCGACTCTATCGCCGAATTGCCAAACCTGAAGTTCATCGGTATATGGTCTGAACTGGAGATGTCTGTTATCGAACATGGTCGTGATGAGGCAGAGGCAGATGAAAGATTCCAAGACTTTGTCGAGTTCCTCTTCCTCGAGGAAGCTGCTCTGATTGAGCTTGATGATGACGAAGATCGCAACCTCAACATTCGCGTCGATTGCAGCCTGTACACGCCACTGTTCGAGATGAACAAGAACTACATCTGGCCCCGTCGCAGACATCTTGAGCAAGGTGTGGCGCCCGCGGCTGGTCTTCCAGAGTGGGGTTACTCAATGTTCCGAGTGATTGCTCCTTGGGAACGCCCGCGTAACGACTCATTCACGTACCACGGCGAAGAGCTGATCTTCATGCGCCTCGAGTACGAACTGCCTGTGCTTCCTAGGTCCGAGACGGAATGCGACAGTCCCAGCGAGTGGGATTACGAGTATGGCGAGTCCGGATTTGCTACAGGAAACATGCCAGACTGGAGCTCGGGTGCAAGACCATACTGGATGGATTTCGAATGAATGACGATTAGCGAAACACAGCTTTGCTTTGGCTCGGCGTAGGACTTTATCACAATACAGAAGCGTTGCTCTCTTCTTAGCTTAGACCTCATGATCGGGTATTACCGCGATCGAGACTTTTCAGATAGCTTTAGCGACAGTAGCAGCGAAAAGGATCATCAGAATGTAATGCACGGCACATGGTTGAACGTAGATATCAACTGCAGAAAGGAGCGGGCTTCGAAGTGGTCAAGGACCAAGTTTGCGGAGAAAGCTCGGTGGACAAATGGCAGCTTCCCGAGACTCACCATCATTGTACATTTTATAGCAGCAAGACAATCGACCTTTCCGACTCAGTACCTAGGTCTTTCGTAACTGGATTTCTGTGCGCTGGACGCTGGATAAAGATCAATCAAGACAGGAAGACGCGACAGGCCCAGCGAAAGAAGCACGCGACCGCAACCATGATATCCTGGAGCACGTACGTCGCATCGGTGACAACAGACGGCATACGGCAAGACTGCTAACTCGAATGCAGTATCCGATCGGCCCTCATCTTCTTTGGGCCTATGCTCCTCCCTCGAATCATAGCCTTCTACCGCAGTCTTCGAGCGCCGAACAATGCACAACGAATTCCCGTGTCGCCAGAGGCATCCCGTGCCCTCAACCTCATTTTCGCCAGTGCCGTCGTCTCGTTAATCCTCACTCTCCCATACTATACTCCTGCCAACATCTTCACTAAGACTGGCTCACGATTGCAAACACCTACTCCTGTCCTGTTCAACAGACTATCCACTACAACTCCTCAGGACGACACATTGCGCCAAATATTTACCGCAGGAGGACTGGAAGCAAGATTACAATACCTCAGATTCGGTCCTGATGTCTTGTGCAACTGCCCTCTGGTCGATGACCCCAAGGCTCAAGATGTGGGCACCAGCTACCTGATCTGCGCCCTGCCCTCGCTGCTAAAAACACACCTGATGCATCTGCTCTTTCTGGGTCTCGCTACCTCTAGCCTCATCGGCGGCACGACTGCCGCTCGCTGGAGAACTGCTGCCGTCATCTCAGGCATTGTAGTCATGATTGCAGATGTTGCTTCTGTCGCTACATACGAGCATCAACGCAATGCTCGCGCTACAACCTACTCTGCAGTCGAGAACTTCTTCTGGACGAGATACCTGGCCTCGCACCTGGCAGTCTGCCTTACAGACGCCATTATAGGTCTCTTGATCTGGGCCTCCGCTACCAACCGCGCTTTCGTGCTTCCACCTTCACCAGCTCTCGTCATCGAATCCCAAACCAGAGTCCTCGAGAAGTCACTCGCAAAGTTCAGATCTTTGGGTGCAGTGAGAAATGTCGTCATGAGAGAAGCTGGCTTCAGAGCCAAGGTCGGCGAGTACTGGAGAAAAGAGGGAGAAGTTATGCATGAGGTGCTTGAGGAGAGAGACGTTGTCCAAGCTGTCAACGAGGCGTTGGCCAAGATGGATGTGGACGGTGTCACAAGGGGAGCAGATGAGTTTGTAGAACAGGTCTTGGGCCCAGCGGTCTGAGATACTGTTGCCATATGCCGAATATCTTTCAATCGGCATCTTGTCCCGTTCATTGAATCCCTTTCAACGTGTTGGGTGTACATGGAATGGGAAGGTCTTTGCATCTTCTGACTACCTATACAAAGCTCTCTGGGGTGACGAAAAATAAGTACTATGCACTGGTCATTACTGCCAGAATAGTCCTCGTGTTCTTGGCATGCGACCTATCTCCTCTAAGTCTTCGTTCCTCCCTTCTTCTTGTTCATCTTTGCTTTGTTTACACACGTCCTAGCTCGAGAACAAGAAGCGAACAGAACAATCGGCTCGAGACATATCACAAACGGTGACCGACCTGTTTGTTCTTGCTTTTGGGTACGTGCATTGCATGCTCGGGATCTTGCATGGATTCTTTTTGACACGTCGTTTTCGACATCTTCCGGTCGATACATATTGCTGATGTTCTAGCAGCTTGTCTTCTCTATCACAATCTACGCGATAGCAGCGATCAACCACTCAATCGCTCCCTCAAGGATTGTTCGATTCGCCTTTGAGCCCTACTGCTCACACCTTCCCTCTTCGCTTGCCAATTACGACTCCCTAGGCCTACATTCATTCGGACTCATCATTCATACATCAGATCTTCGAGCTAGCAACTCGGATTAACCTTTGTTATCTTTCATGCAGCAATTCTAGATTTCTGGTTGGACTACACAAGCCTAAGTCAATCATGGGCAGCCAGACGGTGATTGTTATCGATGATGATGATGATGATGGACTCGACGATCAAGACATGCGCAGCCGACCCTTCAACTCTTCGGTGTCATTCACAGACCAGCAAGACGAGAACGAGAACCCGACTGTTTATCACATGCATAACCCATACGATGCTCAGAGATTGATACGCTGGTTGAGCAACTTCGACGACATCCCGGGAAAACAAGAGACTATTTTCCCATTCTCTTCGCTACCAAAATTACCTGATCACACTAGAATCACGCATAGACCAGAAGAGTTCCACGAAATTATCTTGTCTGACAAAAGTCTTCTTACTCTGCCATCAATCGCGGAGAGAATAGAAGCAGGCATCGACGCGGACAATATGGCAGAATGGCTTCCACAATGGGCCACGGAACTCCAGAGACTAAAGAAGCAACAACATCACTCCAATCTCCAGGAGCAAGGTGTCAAGCCAACCAGACAACCTCAAGCTCGACCAGCAACTTATCGTACCAAGCAGGCCAAAGACTTCAGATCTCTCGTGTCAAACGAGTTACTTTCTGGACACAGCATCGAAGCTTTCATGAAGTTACCCGTGATGCAAAGGTTGGCAACATACCGTGACAAGCTGGAGGCTCCTGGTATGATCGAGATGTGCGATCCATCTACTATTAGCACTGACCTAGCAACGCATTGTATCGGTTCGATCCCCAATCAGCACGCGCGTTCATTTTTGGCTGCCTCTGCTCTCAGTCTTCTACCACCGAGAGCTCAAGAAGCTTGGCGAGAGGCACAACGCCACTTCTGGAGGAACAACGTCTTCGTCGTCAACGCGTCGCATATCATAGCTGTGCTCAATAGTTTAAACGCTCGTATTAAGAGCTACATAGGCATGATTCACGTCGATCTAGAAGCTCTAGACGACATGGATGAGCTAGCCTGTTACGACTCCTCGCATCTCAACGGTAACAACAGCCAGACTCTCGAAGCTATCCGCCAGCAAAACCAAGATCTACGGCGCCTCATGGAAGAGTGTTACGACCTGGCTTGGGCAAGGATTCATGTCCACAGTGACTGGCTAAAGGGCGATATTCATGATCTGGTCAAGGCACACCGCGGCTGCCAAGCTCCTGAGGATCAGCACAAATCGTGCCGACATATTCTTCAATACAACAAGCTCTGTATGAACGCTCAACGACGTGTGGAGCATCTTACGTGGTTGTTCTGCGAGTCTCTGAGATGTAAAGAAGGGACTGTCTTTGTCGATGTTGAGCATCTTGGCCTCGACGGCACCACGAGGATTCTTGAGGTCCATTTCGACCACGCGAAGCTCGATGAGGTTGACAAGAAGATTCGAGCGGCTCCAGAGCAGAAAATACAGAAGAAGGAGCGCCCAGAAAAATCGCGAGCATCGAAAAAGCCAGCTTTCAACGGGTTCAAGAGAGGGGAAGTGATCGACTTGACTTGAAGGGATATGGTTATAGTTGTGACCCTGTGCGCGAGCATCAAACTCGCGCAAGAGTCTGAAGTTAAACGCATTGGCAAGATCGACAGAGAGGCTGTGTCAAGGAATCAGGGTATCCCCAAGGGCGAAGTCGGAGAATGTTGAGACTCAGATCTGGAGAGGTAGAAGTGGGCGGTTTCCAATTCTTGAAGTCCTAGATGTTGTAGTGGCGTTCTCCGATACAGTCGTTGATAAAAGGCAAAGTGCCCACCCTTGTTGTGCCACGTCGTTGTTGTTATTGTCGCTTTGTTCGTCCACGAGTTCTGAAGGAAGCAGCAATCCATGTTGGCCAGAATTTGCTCTTCCCGCCACTTTCGATAGGGGCGGAGTAACTCAATCAATCGTCCCATCCACGGGATCTGCTCAACAACGTATACCTCGCCAAGAAAGCTTCCTGATCAAACCTCTCAGGCCATCCACAATCAAAATACAACTGCTTCAAGGCATCGTACCTTCCCGTCTCTTCCAGTTCATCCTCATGTTTCTGTAACCATATTCCAGTTTCAGGATCAGGTACCCAGTCAAGTTTCTTTGTCTTTTCGATCCAGCTTTTCAGGACTGAGAGTGCAGGTTTGTGAGGAAGATGTTTAAAGTGGTGTTTTGGTGCGTTTTCTGGAGGTGCTTGTGTAGGTTCTTCCTGGAGGTCTTTGTCTCTGATCTCGTAGATGTTGTCTTTTGGATTCAATATCAATACCTCATATAGCCTGAGGGAAGGAGGGCGTTTAGGGAGGGAAAAAAAGAAAGAAATACATACTAGTATCAAGATCCAGCAACAATAACCAACCATCCCTTCCAATACAACTGGTCAATGGGATGGCATTCCCCAGATACCCTTCTGTTTTCTCTTTTCCCTCTTCGCTTAGACAGAAAGGATCTTTCCATACATCCAATGCCTCGCTCTCGGCGTTTAGGTAGTCTAATGCTCGTGTATCTGGCGCTATTTCTCTGGACCCCTCCCCGGAGAGATAGGGTAATTGCTTTAGAGTCTCGATGACGAGATCACTCATTCCAGCGTTTTGCCATTGGGATGTAATAGAGGGTGATGGTGTGTGAGGGGGTTGAGATATTTGTGCTGTAGAGTGTGAGGGAAGGAGAAGTTGGAGGGTATAGTATTGGGTTAGCAGGGCGGCTAGGGCTTCTATGGTGTCTTCGTGTGTGAGACTTGAGCGATTGGAGGATGTGAGAGGCATGTTATGATTTTCAATTAGGCGATGATATCGGATGCAGAAGGTGGAAGTGAATCGTTGGTACGGTTGACATGGATGTACGTCGATCATGCCGGTGTTTTGCCGGTGTCTTCTAACGTGTTTTGAGTCTGAACCTCACTCATCATCTTCAAGAAACCCTCTTTGCTGCTAGGCATGTAGCAAGTGGGCTTACACGATTAGCCAAAAGCTGTTTGGGGTTGTTTCGAGAATGTGAGATCCGGATTGCAGACTTCGGTCGTTGATTCTTCTATTCTACAGAGCTAGGCTGGGATTACTTCCACGATCATGGTAACCTTCTATGGACCGTCGGTGAATGACCAGTTGACATCTCTCATAACTTCAAGTTCAAGACATGGTCTGTCTCATTACAAGGCCATGATGAGACCAGCAGCAGCCATAGCTCCCATGACCCATCCATTCTTCTCGACGTGCTTAGCAGCGCCAGTGGACATTGGGGCTGACGACGTTGAGACTCCTGACGACTCGGCAGACTGTGTAATGGTGGCAGTGTCGGTTGCTGTGAGGATGCCGGTAGCAGTGGTAGCACCGCTGTTGGTGGGCTCAGCAGTTGACTCAGTACTCGAGACCGAAGAGGGAACAGAGGCCTGAGAAGCGGTCACGGTTGAGGTGGAGTCAGACTTGGCCTCGCTGGTAGTCGCAGTGGCGGAGTCGGTAGAGGTGCTGATGGCGCTTGAGCTGACAGGAGTGCTGACGGGAGTAGCAGGCGAGGAAGCGGCATTCCAAGTGGCTGTTCCAAATATGAGCTTATAACATCAGAATTGTGCGCAGATCCAACATACAGATGGTGACACCAGCGCCAGAGCAGATGCTGGAGAAAGCGCTCATGGCAGCGTCGAAGTTGTTGCCACAGTCACTAACGAGGCTCTGTTCGACATTGCTGCCACCAGTGCAGATGTCCTTGACATCACTGGGAGACTTTCCAGCCTGGCTGTTTGCGCATAGTTAGACCTTTGCTGAAGTTCTGACGATTGTCATACCTACTTGACAGCCTGAAGAACACAGGCAGGAGTGTTGGAGACTACAACCTGAATCAACAGCGCAAAGATTGCGAAGACAATGGACATCTTGAAGAACATGTTGATGAGCCTTGGTTGGTATTTCGAGGAAGAGGTCTGCTGCAGCTGATTTGAAGACGGGCTCAAAGGAATGTTGGTCTTGAAGAAGTGTGCGGTTGGACGAGTTCGAGTTTGTGAGGTGTGGGCGAGCTTGACAAACGAAAGAGAAACGGAATAAAGTGACGCTTAGCTGGATCTTTGGATTTTTGAGACAAAAGAAATGCGAAACCAGAGATTTGGAACACGGCGCAACACGCGATGGATAGCTGCAGTTCGCCTCAGTGTCTGACTGCGTGACATTCCGTCAAGCAAAGCCAATGTTTGTGCCTTGCTTTGTGTAACAGGACTATTCACCAATCTAGAAACTTACACAGTCCCAAAGGACTAAATTTTACGTGCACATTGTTCAGAGCAACAAATTGATGGTAATGAAGAAGATCGTGATGTTCAATGGACATATTGAGGTCGAAACGGGAGAGACATGCATACAGCACGTCGCAGTTTGGTAGGTATTCGCAACCACTGAACGATTTCAGCTGGCCGAGCAAAAACAGGATATACTCCATCTCTTCATTAGTGATATGAACAATACTCGTATGACAGGATGAACGTGAGATTTGCTAGTATTCCATTGTGGTATAGAGCCCCTGACTCATTGCAGGGAAGCTCGGACCAGGGCTTGAGACTTCACATGCGCGTCAGGCGTCGCTTGTTCGCATCTCGATCACTTCGAAGCCAACACGGTCTATACCACTCCCTCACTCTTGCTGACACGACCTCTGCACTTGACTGTCGCTAGAGTCGCCCGCCAACAGAGCCATTTCCCCAAGCCACAACCTCACGACCGACACGATACGCGACATCCATCATGGCAGACATTGACATGGACGTCGACATGGACATCGACCTCGGCTTGGATCCCGAAATCGCCCAACTCGAGGCTGAGGCCATGAAGATTGTACGCCGACCGATCGCGCACTCGCACAACACACGCTGAACTTGTCAAGGAAGCCCGCTCCGCCCAGATCGATGCTCAAGAAGTCTCCACAACGGCCCCTGCCGACAACCTCGATGAACTGGCCCCGACCAAGGTTCACATTCGCGGCCTGGACAACCTCACCACCGACAATATCAGACAGTTTGCTGGCGAGTACTATTCGCTAGACAACTTCCAACGCGTCGAGTGGATCGACGACACGTCCGCCAACCTCATTTATGAATCAGAGCAAGCCGCACAAGAGGCCCTCATTGCTCTATCCGACCTTCAAGATGGCAATGTCGCTCCTCTACAACTGCGCAGAGCAAAGGCGCTACCTTCAAATCCCGATACCGAACTCTTCGTCCGTCAAGCTACCCTCGCCGACAAGAAAGCTCCTCGTGCACACGAGAGAAGTCGCTTTTATCTCATGAACCCAGACCACGACCCTAGAGAACGCAAAGGAGATTACGATAACAGAAGGAGAGGACCACGGAGAGACAACAGGCAAAGGAACGATGCTCCCAAGCCTTTCGACGTTAACATGTACGACGATGCAGAAGAGGAATCCCCAGCACTAAGCTACGACGACGAAGACGACCGCAGGCATGACCGACGTAGAGACGATCGTCCAAGAAGGCCGCGTGGAGGCGATCTGTTTGCCGGAAAGGAAACAGGCAGACTACGCGACCGTAGCGCCTCTCCTGTAAGAGATGGTGATGGAAGATATGGCTTCAGCCAGGAACAACCCGAACGCAGAACTGCTCGTCGCAGGAGTGTATCGCCTCCTCCTCGCAAGAGGGATCTCATCCCTGCAGCCCGCGCCAACAACGGTCCGATAGAACTTTTGCCCACGAAGAGCACCTCCAAGACCTTTGGCCTTGATGCCCCTGGGACCTCAACAAGTCCTCCCAAACGCAACAGAGAGCTCTTCCCCAACAAATCTGCTCGTAGCAATCACCGCCGATCAGACGCCCTCGATGCTGATGAGACTGCAAGCATCAGACGTACGTTGTGTTTGTGTATTTGACAATATAAATCTGAGCTAATCTTGCATACAGGCAGCCTGGCTGACCGCATAACTGGTGGTCCAGAGACAAGCGGCTTCAGCATCAGAGGCAGTGCGCAAGCAGATGTACCAGGCTTTTCAATCCGTGGCGCTTCGCGAGAAGTCAATCCCAAGGTCAAGGAGTTGTTCCCTTCAAAGTTCAGCAATGGAGCAGAGCCAAACGACCTGTTTGCCGACAAGATGAGAGACCGCAATACCCAACGCAGACGTGCCGAGGACATGATGTAGTACACTTCCTCAATCACCGCTCTGTTACGGAAAATCATCGACCCTGATTGATGGCACACCATCAAAGACCGGATTGTGCTCGAAGAGTGGAGGTCATGAATCCATTCCAAGGATAGCTGAGCGGAAGTTATCGTTACATACACAGTCTGCAGTTACCAGCTCGATCGCTTGAAGAGCGTGCATGCCACATTCGAAGCACACCAGGCATCAACTATCTATGAACTCCCAGCTCACTCACATGCGGCTATTCAGATGCCGATACAAGTTCAGAAGACATGACGGGACGAGGAAAAAAAGCAGTATTGCAAATTCAGTAGGTAGTCACAAAAACACCTTCACTCCACTCAAAAAGAAATTCAAGATCTGGCCACTCGTGAACCTGAAGATGAGATGTGCAGGGCTGCGTGTACGACACCGACGTAGGAAAGAGCAGTTGCCAGAGAAAATAAGGTGCCTTGCGACTGCACTTTACATCCGATCGTTGTGAACCAACCACAACTGAAGGAAAGCTCGTGAGCGAGTGGTTGCTTCCTTGTCTGAACCACTCTCACAATTATGCCTTTCCCAAATCTGCGCTTCAATTTGACATTCTCTCTTCCACACCTCTCTTACATCCATCAACTACGCGTCTGACCACAGAGTGGTTTGTCTTTTCATAATCTCCTCTACCAACAGCACCATTTGCCAACTCACACACCTGACGAGACCTCGAATCGCCTTCACATCAATCTGCAGTCTACCTCGCTGCTCAGCAGTCATCAACTCGCACAGCTTCGAAAGCGTGAGTCCTTCCATTTTGCATCCATTTACCTTCACTGACAAGACTGTGCGCATCAGCTCCCAATGTGTACCTGAGCTGCAAACAATCCCACAGCCCATCATGCTGTTCGCCTTCGCTTTTTCAAGCATCGCCATACCTGCGCTGCCTGAGGTGCAACCTTTCCGATTCTTCGATCTGCCCATTGAGATCCGATACATAGTCTTCGAGCAGCTCATGGACAGAAAAGTTCGCGTCAAAATTCCGCATCTGTCGTACCCAGATTGTCTGCTAGACCGCCCTGCTGAAGTCATAGATTGTTTCTACCCAGCGATAATGCGTGTGAACAAACGTTTCAAGGATGAATATTCTACTGTCGTCATGCCACAAATGATGTTGTGTGCCGAGTGGCGCTCCTTTGGACTGCACCAACCGCTTGAACGTGTGCAGGCCGAAGAATCAACACGCCCGGACTTGCCGGAGATCGTTCTGGCACAACTAAGATACCTTGATTTGTTCATCATCTTGGGATATCCAAGACCTCACTGTGGTAAGCAATGACCAGGAACATTCAGTAGAAACGCATGCTGATAATCATCTGGCAGACCTCCATTCTACATTCCAGGCATTGACAAGTAGAATGTCTCAGTTGACCTGGGTCTATTTTACCACAGGTTTTGGACTCGAGAAGTTCTACGAGTTAGCGTATTCCAGCGAGATCAAGAATCATCTTTCGTGGAAACACGAAATGGTACACTTCCTACAAGGAGTTGTTAACAACAAACCATCGTGGACAGTGATGGCCACGTTTAACATCTTCTGCGACCTCTTTTGCCCATGCCTCACCATTGCTGATGCACGTTGCTATGACTGGGCGAACGCCGATATACCCGTTGTGAGCTTCGCCATCTGTAGCCATCCAGACGAAGATACTTTCAAGCTCGAAGGATCGGACTTGAAGTTCATGGGGTTTGGCGGCCAATACGCAGATGAGGACAGCAACACACAACTCACTTTGACCGCCAGATAGATGCTTGATGGATGCGATCAACAAATCAATGAGAGAATGATACAACATAGCTCAGAAGCAATGCTACAACCCCTTAGCTACTCTGGTCTTGCTCTACTTTGTCAAATCCTGTCCCTGCAAGTTCCACCTAACCCTCGAGATGCCTCCCTGACCCATCAACCAGAATTCTGTGAGATTCTCACCCACCCAAGCAAAATTCTGCACCACATAATCCGTCTGCACTCTTAAGACCAAACTTCCGGTCAAGTCCAAGACATCAACACCCTTGCCAGCTCCAGTGACAACAAAGCCATTAGCAGCAACTTTCAACCCATCAGGCACCCACTCCTGCGAATAATAAAACGGACGCTTGTTAATAAGCTGAGGAGCCGTGTCCGCATCCAAAACATCATACTTGTAAATCGTATGCGCGGCCGTCTGATTCCAAGCCGAGCCATGGATATTCGGATAAGCCGAGGAGATGACACCATTGACAGAGGCAGTATCACTGATGTAGATGTTTTTGCCGTCGGGAGAGATGGCGATGCCGTTGGGTTGCCCCAGTGTATCGTCTATGACCCAGACTTGGCCTGTAGAAGGACGGAATCGGTAGCTTTGGGCGCGGAGTTGAGGGGGTGTGTCGGTCAGGGCGTTGAACCATGAGTAATCTGCGTAGGAGTGGTGTTAGTGCTTGCAATGAAGGTGGAGGGAAGGGAAGAGGAAAAGATAGTACCGGGATCAGTAAACCAGACATCACCGTGAGAGTCCACGAACAGATCGTCGACAGTGTTGAAGTACCAGCCGAAGTAGTTATTCAACAATGTTGTCGTTTTGTTGGTGTAGGGATCCAATGTCCTGATACCTGCTCTCTGCTCTGTACCTCCAATGGAATCGTTACCTCCCGAAGCACCTATTCTCACACATTAGTACCCTGAAGCCAAATCATATGTCAAGCAAACTTACCCCAATAGATCAACCCTTCATGAAAAGTACCCCCATTAGGAGCATAAACCGGCGGATCACTCAAAAACTCACTCAACGTCGGAGGCTCTTGATTCAAATCCACAACCAACTGAGGCAAGAATCCCGCCGGAGGAGCCAACTGACTCAAAAACAATTTATTCAAGCCAGGGACATAGACCGGGGCCTCATGAACCGCATCACTGACATTAAAGACCTTCTCATACGTGGGAGAGTCTCCGAGGATAGCTAAACCTTGAGTTCGATCATAAACGACAAAGGTAGAAGTGTTGAGCAGACCAAAAGAAGTATCGTTGGGAACAGAGGTGGCAGAGAAAGAGATGGAAGTGCCGTTGAAGGAGTCGGGTCGGAAGAAGTGGTAGGGAAGGACTGCGGCAAAGTGGTTTACGCAGACGACGTTGGAGGGGCCGCAGGGTTGGACGACTGGTTTAGTTACGCCGGTCTGGGCAAAGACCAATGTGGTCAAAGAGGAAAGCGTGACCAGCGAGAGATGCATCTTTCGAGGATGTTTGTTCGAATGAGGATGAGGAAAGGGATTGGAAGAGGAAAGAGCCATTGACCTACCTTCCCACCACTCTTATATACCTAGACTCGAGAAGAGGGGCATACCATCATCCCACCTCAAGCACACTGACGTGTTGACATGCAGTTCAAATCAAGCATCCTGTCACCGGCTATGTCTACCTCGCTCGTGGCTTACATACAAAGCAGCGGGGTATATTGGTTATGATGTGGAGAAGACAAGGAAGAAGGTGCAACATTGAGGAAGATCATCATGTTTCCATGCGCCTTGGCATGAGGGGTTGACCTGGGGAAAGAAGGAAACAAGCAATTTTTTTAATTGCCGATGCATATTGGCTATACCATGCGGCGAGAAGGCCGAGGGGACGGGAGATTGAATGAGACAAAAGTGCATTGGTGGTCGAAGAAGATGCCGTTCTAAGCGGGATACTTGTCTTGCACTTGTTTGTGTATTGGGTCGACAGCCGAAGCAAAGCTACTCGAGACTGACACCCTGTGAGCTATATAATCTGGAATTAAAGAGCAATGTGTATCAGAGCGAACATTCTCTCTTCCTTCTTCTTTGAACATGAACAGCAATGTGTCATCCTCTGGGAGACTGATATAGCCGTCCCCTGCTTCCGTTTTCTTCTTCACCTCCCAGTAATAAGCCCTTTGAACGCCGTGCGCCGCGCTTCATGCTCAAATGTGTTGTTGTTACACAAGCAATTCCTTGTGTACCTCCCACCCCAGCATTGGTCGTGAAAAAAGCAAAGATATCTCCGGCTCCCTTTTTGTTGAGACAGAGCGCACCGAAACATCACATTCATCGCTTCTTGGCGTTGGGTCGAGGCTTGCACTCATCAGCACCAATGCCGTGCAGCATGACCTTGTTAGGGTAATTGGGGGTGTTGGCGGCGTAGCCCTGGTGCCAATCGTATGAAACGGCGTAGGCAAAGATGTTACCGTCGTGGCTGAAGTCGGTGCAGCTGATGCTTCCGCCAACCTCAGGGTAACCCTTCAGACGGTGCTTGGCGTCCTTGTCCCAGAAGTGGAAGGTGCCGTCACTACCGGCGGTGCTGAAAGTACCATGGACAGGGTGGAAGGAAATAGAGTTGACCGAGTAGACGTTGGACTGATCGCGGGTGTTGGGTGCGTTTTGACGATGGCACTTGAAGGAGAAGTTGGAGCTGCATGGCGTGTTAGCAATTGATACGAGAGTGTAAGAAATTGAACAAACTCACCTCGAATCCTTGTCCTCGACGTACTGGATGGCACATCTACCTTCAATAGAGCCAATGGCGAAACCAGTAGCATCGGCGAAACAGCTGACAGTTCTAGTCTGCCACTTGAGAGGACTCTGAATCTGCTTGTAGGCAGCGCCAGGCGAGTTGAGGTTGAAGATCTCGACCCAGCGATCGGCAGTAGCGACAACAAGAAGCTGATCGCGAGTGTCCATGGCGTAGACGCGCTCCTTGGTCTGGACCGAAGCAGCAGGGTTTTGTTGGCGGCAATCCCAGTATTTGATTGTCTTGTCCCAGGAACCAGTGACGATCATGGGTGAGCCGTTGACAGTAATGCTCTCAACGCACTTAATAGGTTGATCGTGAGCGGCAACAGTCTGGGGAGTGGTAGCACCAGCTCCAAGATCGAGCATCATGCACTGGTTGTTGGCGCCTGCGCCAAAGACTTGTCTTCCATCCTGCGCTCAGGTCAGTTACTGCTTGTTTGCGCCGAGGTCAGATGGAGCGTACCTTGGACCAGCAAGTGCTCAGAGCGGGGGCTTTGAGGTCGAAGGAAGCCTTTCCCTCGTTGGAACCGTTGCCCTGAACCTCGTAGATGTAGACCTTGTTATCCCATGAAGCGACAGAGAGATGACCAGAGACGGGCGAGAAGGCCAAGTCTTGAATGCTGTCCTCGGGGCCTTTGTTTAGAGCGACATCGTTGGCAATGCTGCCTTGAGTGGCAGTGGCCGAAGTGGAAGCAGCAGTTGTGGCACTGCCGAAAATGCCAGCCATGTCGAGGTTCGAGGGGTAAAGGTCGTCTGAATCGTGGAGTGGAAACGAGAGGGCCGAGTGGGCCTGTTCGAAGCGTAGTCTTTGAAGCTGAATGTGGGGTTCGTCGCGCTCGGTTAGGTTGAGAGTGATGCCGGGGTGGACGATGGGGGTGCGAAGTGGGCGAGGTGGGTCTATTGGCTCGTCAATTAGACCAGTTTCAATGAAACGAGAGACGCGTCCTATGCGAGGATGGACAGGAGTGGGTGCGGGTAGAGGTGACGAAGGAGAAGCAGAAGCAGTAGAAGGAGGAGTTGGAGGGTCTTCTTCGGAATCTGCATCGTAGGCGCAATCGTTGATGGGCTCCATGTTTCGCGCCAGCATGTGCGACTGGCGCAGAGAGAGATGGAGGCCGTGTGGGCGCTGAGCACAGGGCGCGAGGATTCATAACGTACCGTAATATTCGACGACTCAGCAAGTAACCAATCGAGCGAGCTGACCAAAACCAAGCCCGTCGTGAATGAAGATGCGACAGCAGGACTATTCTATGTAGCTACTCAAAGTTGTAAAGCTCACGACGCCGAACGAGCGCTGCCAGACGCTAGCTACACCGCCCGGCACTGTCAGATGCCGACATTCCGCCGTGTCACTGCGCAAAGCGTACAAAAAGCCTTGCTGCAAAACTTTCTTCTCTTCCTCTCCTTCAACTCCTCGCTCAAACAATCGCAATCAAAGCTTCCACACCGAAAGGGGGTTCGCTCTCTTTCTGCCTTCACACACAGCTTTGGGAGAAAGTCCCCGGACACGCCATGGGTTTTCTCGTGGTATGCGGAAACGCGCCGCCATAGATGCAAGCACACCTGCGGCTTACTTGCCTGCCCTTCCTTTTCACTCCTCGAAGATTGTCCCCATCGCCGTCTGCACTCTGCATGTGCGCTGTTGGTTCTCTGTTGCCGGTCCTTCGCTCGGTCGCCTCGCCTGCAAAGGGGATGAGGATATGAGTCCGTGGCCGGGCAATGGAGGCCTGGCTTCGGGGTCCTTCTGGCGTCGTGAGGAGGAGGCAATGGGTTCGTCTTGGTAATCTTGCGGTCTTCGAGTTGTGAGAGTTACAGGTTGGGCATCTGGCATCTTCTTCGTCGAGGTCGAAAGATATGCGATTGCCTCTCCTCGAAAGAAGGGAGGTAACTCGATGGGGCTTATTCTTGATGCGAGGGGTTCACCATTCATTTTCTGGATCTGCTTGGGTGGCTTTGTCGCTGTTCACTGCGCTCTGCTCACGCCTCTGCTCGGTCAAACGTGCCAGATTCCTTTACACAAACCAAACACACAAATCGTTCTACATGATGATGAAAAGGTAATAGAGTCAAGCACTGAGATTTCCACTTCGGTACCCTTCATTGGGGCTGAGGCTGGTCCATTGATGCTACATTTCCTACGACGGTATCTGAAAGAACGATTTGATGTACTCTTTTTTATACATAGCAAGACGAGAAAGAAAAAATGAAAATACAATTCTTGCACAATCACTCGTTCACCCTTGGGCTTTTTCACATTTCATGTGCTGTGATCTTGAAATTACTTTTTGACTACGACACTGTTCTATCTACCATGTTGATCATGAGAGGATGGCTTACCATCATCATCGTCGTCGCTGTCCCCACCAACATGGAATCGTTCTCTCTCAGGGTCGTGCGGACTGGTCAGCTCATCCAACTCTGCCTCATCGAAATCAGCTGCTTCCAAGTCCCGCCTTGCCTGTTTCCTTCGCTCAGAGTTCAAACCCATGCCATCCATGTCTGGGTTGAGCGAGAGTCCACGATAACCAGCTGCACTTCTTCTCTGGCGCCAGATGAAGTAGCCCCAAGCTGCTACAGCAATAACAACCACAACAAGCGCAACCTCGCCAGACTTGTAGTATGCCTTCCACGTTGCTTGTTGCAAAGCCTCCTTCTCGGCTTCTTCAGCTGCAGTACTGTTGGGGTGTCCACCAACACTGGTAAGTGGCCCCTTTTCACCGTCAATTCGACTGTCGGTGGGTGTGCCTCCGACGCTGTCAATGTCCACCTTCATAAAGCGGTCCAGCATGTCTCTGCTGCGGCGAGGATAGTCAAAGGGGACCATGTGAGAAGCGTTGTAGAAGACGACGTATGTAAGGTTGCGAGCTTCTTGCCAGATACCAGCAGGTTCATCTTCGAAAGTCCAGTCACGACGAGGTGCCCAGACACCGGGTGATGTTTCGAAACCCTTGCCACCATTCCACTCCATTCTGTTAATGAGTTCCTCAGTACCGATGTGATTACAGATCAGATCCTTGTCGCCAGAGAAGAGCAGTACAGGAACCTGTTCGAGCAGGGCAGGAAGAATCTCGTAAGAGGGTTTGGAATTGCGAGCCCTGAAAGCCTGACCGACCTGTCCATTACACTCGGTCCAGCCACTGGTCTTTCCAGGGTTGATATGCAAAGCATCGGTGACATCCTTGCGACGGAGGTAGGGCTTGACCGAAGTGAGATCCGGAGGCCAGTTCATGCCACAGCTGGGGTAAACATCGTCCAAGCGTACGTCGTACATGTTGACACATTTGCCCTTCTCTTCATTGCTGACGCGCAGAATCTCTTGCAGAATGTTCTCGCAGGACGGCACGTCGACGTGGTCCTTTCCACCCTTGTCGAGGTCTTCGATACATTTCGACTGTTGTTGTTCTATTCTCTTGGAATTTTCAGTGCCATCTTTGATCAGACCGGCCTTCTTTGCGTATGGAAGATAGGAAAGAGATTGGTCGACTGTCGAGATCCATCCGTTGCCGATAAGCAACCCGGCGAGGTTCCACTTCTTGCTCTTGTTCTCGGCGTTGCGTTTAAGGATGGCTTCGGCCAGGTAAGGAATGTACTGTCCAGCATAGGATTCGCCTGCAATGTATAGCTAGCAGATATGTTAGTGGTGATAAACGGTAGGCAAAGATGTACTCACATCGTCTTTGCTGTACTCGGGGAATATGGTGTAGAACTTTTCCAGGAACTGGATCATCTGGTTGGAAGCATCATCTAGCTCGTGCAGGTAACTATCCGTATCGACGTAACTGAAACCAGTTCCGACAGGCTGGTCGACAAAGAGCAAGTTCGCGAATTCGGCCCAGGAGCCGTTGTTGTATGTCAAGGTACCATCCGACTTGACTCTGTAAGGACCAATCTCCATCATAGCACCATCCATGGAACTACAGCCAGGACCTCCGTTGAGCCATAATACTGTGCGCTGCTTGTTTGCGATGTGTCGGTTCTGGTAGTGCCAGAAGAAGAGGTTACCGTGGTGTTCGGGTGTGATTTCGACATGACTGCGATACAAGGTTAGCATTGGGCCTGTGTGATCTTGGGACGAGTTACATACCCAGCATGCATCTTGAGTAGGGGCTCAGGAGCTCCAGGCAGTGACGAGACAAAATAGTCAGCTGCTGTCTTGTCGGCGACAACGCCGGCCACCCATGTTGAACAGTATAGTAGTCCATATGCCAGAGATCCCGTACAAGTGGGTTGACTCCTCCGACGAGGAGAGTTTGGGAAGAGGTGCATCATGCGCTTCTGCTACTTCATGCCAATTGAAAGATAATCGTTGTTGTCGATGGATAATGATGCCAAGGGTGAGGCTTGCTGCGTGAGAAGTGTCCTCTTCAACAAAGAATGGTCGTGTGCAACTCTTTGCCGTTACAAGAAGCTTTGGGTGCCTCTTCAAGATAGTCGGGAAGCTACAACAAGAAGGTTCAAAGTGACAGAGTTGTAAAAGGAGTCCAGCCGTCCTCGTCACTGCCCCCGTTGACAAAGCGAACACGCGGCTTCCCCAGACTTTCTCAACTGCATGCGCTTGCCAAAAAGTCGCGACCCGACCCTGATCTGCAGGCAATCCCGCGACGGGATTAGCACAAAGACATTCATCTTTCGATTTTGGTCATCAATAAGATTGCATTGACGATGATGTGTATCTGTCTGGGCTATGACTAAGCTTTCTCCTTGTTCTCATCTCGATTTCGCATCTTTTATACATCTGTGTCATGCCCTGTCTGTTCCAAGCAGTCTTCTTTCTTCAGTCTTGTCATTCTTCGCGGTAGCCATTGATTGCTCGTAGGTGTTGATTGTGATCAGGAACAGGCTTGAGTTTGGTTCTCTTGACAGCCACGGCATTGTGGAAGAATTCCTTGACGAAAGGTCTTGGGCATTCTTCTTCAGCTTCCTTTCTGCCAAAAGTGGTAAGCGTGGAGTCCCAAGGACGCATCCATTTTCTGTACAAGGCTCTAAGGTGGGCCTGCAATTTTCCTTGATCACAACCTGCAGGTGCTTTAATACCCATAGCATTGCAGATGCTGCCCCAGCCGCTGACTGTGGCAGTTGAGAAGCCTTTAGACTTCACTTGCTCGTGGAGCTTTGCCATGTCCACTGGCTGCTTCTGCACTGTTGCAGTGAGCCACCATTCCATGTCGTCTTCAGTGAGCTTCAAAAGGCCAGCAATGAAGTCTCCAGGGAGACACTCATACTCGCTGCCTGAGCGCTTAGGCAAGTTGCATCTGTTAGCGTCACGCTCGATGGCCAAAAGATAACGACAGAGTCCAGATGTCTCGGGGCATTGCTTCCAAGCTAGGTTGATGATTTCAACGTCAAGGCGGACAGGCACTCCTTCGGGTCTGATATGCTTGTCGAACTTGTGAAGAATCTGGTCACCCAGGACTGGCACGCCTCTGCGGTCGGCGAAGGAGCAGATCTCGACAAAAGCGCGTGAGACATCTTCAGCGGAGTCGAGCCAGAGATTGGGTGGCAGAAAGTCTAGGTTGATCTTCTCGAGCCAATAGTAAAAGATGCGGAACAGGTCAATGCGTTCTTCCAGCAAGAACTTGTTCGTCTTCGCCTCCAACCATTGACCGTTAAGAGCAGCCTTGAAGTAAGTCGATTGACGACAAAGCACATCCTTGTTGATGGTGAACGACTCTCCTGTGCCCTTGATCTCAACCTTGATGATGTCCTTTCGGACCAGTTGGCTAGCACATTGTTAGCAATTTAATCCATGCTTGTTGTATGACATGCTTACGGAACTGGAATCCATGGCTCATCCAGACCGTCTTCTGAGACGCTCTGGATCCATGATTCACACTGTGAATTGCCGTCGTCAGAATCGAGCAGATCAACCGCGGCAGGGGATTTGTCCATAACCGCCATTGCGCAGATGTTGGTGATGAGTCTTGAAAGTCGACTCGAACTGTGCTTGAATGCTTGTTTGTGGTTGATGGTGGGAGCCGTACGCGAGGCGAGGCTGTGAGATCTTCTGGCGTAGTCAGAGGAAGATTCCTGGTTGACTGGAGTCCAAAACCTTCGCTGGACAGGCGCAACGCACAAAAGCAATCTGCGAATTAAGTGCGGTGTTGAGGACGAGTGGTGATGAAAGGGAGTGTGTGGAAGGAGAAAGGATGGTTTGTGTCCACGGTGGAAGAAGATAAATACGGAAAATGAGTGAGACCGAACTGAGGGCCCGGAAAATGTGAAAGTTGAAGACAGGCTCCGCTTCACAACAACGAACGCGCTCTTCTGAGGCTCTCGGTCCAGACCTCTGCAGCACCTCTCAGAGACGTACGATGCTAACGAGCTTGGGTGAAGAACTGAGAACGATTGGGGTTATGCATGTGTAGGAAGGGTGACGAAGGAGGACACTGTTCGGAGAAGAACAGGAGTGATAGCTGGTGAAAAACAGCTGTGAGTCGAGTCCAACGAGCTCACTTTTACTGTGGTTCTCTACGCAGCTGATGTGAAAATGGATGAATGATGCTGAGGATGATTCGATGATAGTATAAGAGAGTGGCCAGGAGTATTATCGCCTCTCATCTCACCTTTACAGTACCTACCGAAGCCTTCATCTTGGAGTCATTCACCTCAAACACTCGACTCACAATGACCCTGGTCCATTCTTGAGAGCCGAAGACTCGTCTCCAGCTTTGGTCCCTCCAGTCCGGTATCAGTGCCGCTTGGGATCGTCCAAGCAAGCCGGATAAGATCTTCAAGAAGAGTATCTGGCTGGCAAAGATGGTCAATCTGATCATATGGCATGCAATGGTACGGGAGAAGCAGCCTCCTACGAACGAGTTTGTCCATGGAGCTTGGGTTTTGGCCCGATGATATGCCGTTTTTGCTGAAGTCAAATTCCGCGAGCGTGTCACCCTGATCTAGAATTACAATCACCACAAAAGGCTTGATATGGCCCAAACTCTTTCAACTATGCAGTATACAGACGAGAGATGAATAACTATCGATTCTTACGAAGAGAGATTGCATTGATTGATGTGGAAAGGAGCGCATGGCGATCGTTGTGCGATGTAGCTTGCTGAATTGAATCCAAGCTCGAATCACATCCATCGCCGGCTGCTGTTTCCTTGACAATCACTCCACGAGGACGTGTACGACATCACAGAACCTCAGTGTAGCAACCCAGTACTGTTTCTTGCCAATGAGAGACGAGACAAAAGCAATACCAGTGTCATTGCAGAGGATATGGCATCAGAGACAAAAAATGCAAAAGTACTGTCTGAGTCAGCTAGATCACGATCAGCCATGGAGTAAGAGCGATGGCCTACTCCGCATTATGAGCAACGAATGATGCGTGTCCATTGAGGAAATTGCACCAGAGTCACTGCCAAACATTCCGAAAACTTCCAGGGTCCAAAAAAACTTCATCTACCGACAAATGGATGTTCAACATGGTACATCGACAAAAGATATGTGTCACTGCCCCCTGACGGAGTCGAACCGGCGACCTCGGCATTACTAGTGCCGCGCTCTACCAACTGAGCTAAAGGGGCTTGATGTACAGTTGTTAGAAATAGATGTATATGTACTACATAAAAAGAGAGATTGGGTGGTGAGTGCACGGACGGCGAAGCCTCGCGCGGACACAACGCGCTCAAAGCGGTGTTCGAGGGTCCGAAGCGCTGCTAATGGATGATGGCAGACACTTGACACAACACCGAAAAGAAATATATTATCCATCGACTCGTAGCTGGAAGATAGATCAAGAAGTACGAGAACCGAGAGTTCCATTTTTCCAGCAATGATAATAAGCTATCACACGACAGAGCAAAAGACAGAAACTCCAACAAGGCAGAATCCATAGAACTATGAGAAGGGACAACCGCAATACTTCTTCTGTCAATGAAAGCGCCGTTTCGTCAAGACAAATGTGTTCAGTCCAGGCCTTGTTGAATAGTATTTCCTTCTATGAGGTTTAAAACAGATGAGGTTCTTTCATGCCGAACAACAAATTCCAAAAATCTTCCTGACATCTCTCATGCAAAAGCACATCTAGCTAGTTTGCAGAGCAGCCTGCTTGACACCCTCAGTGACCTCCTCAACAGCATCACCAGCCTTGGGGTCCTCAGCACCATCCTTCTCAGCAGACTCGACAGACTTGCCGGCCTCCTTCTCCAACTTGGCCTTAGCTCTCTCGGCCTCCTTCTTTGCCTTCTTCTTCTCCTTGTCGGCCTTCTTAGCAGCGGCCTTTGCTTCCTTCTCTGCCTTGGCCTTCTTGGCTTCCTCACCACCGAACATCTCGCGCCACTCCTTCTCCTTCTCGGGCTTGATTTGTTGGAACAAGTGGGCTGAGGCGCCGAGCTTGTGGCCAGGGGCGATGCTGTCACCCTGCCAGTCATCAGGGATGATCAGAAGAGATGTGTTGAGCTGTTCGAGGATGGAGTTGGTGGTAGTAGGCATGTAAGGAGCGATGATAGAGGCGAGAAGGTGCACGTGGTTCAAAGCAAGACCAGCAACGGCAGCACAGCGCTCAGGCTCTTCCTTTGCGAGTGCATTGTCCAGCTTGTTGTCTTGCAGGAACTTGTTTCCGAGATAGGAGATGTGCATGCCGGCTTGGAGACCTTGACGGATCTTGACGGCGTCCATGGTAGCAAGGTATTCCTTGAGCGCTTCGTTGACTTCCTTCTTGTGGGCAGCGATAACACCTTCAGGGTCGTTGTACTTGGTGTAGTCGGGTACGACACCCTCGAAGACGGGAGAGTTGACGTACTTGACGATGCGGTTGACGAAGTTACCGAGGTTCTTGAGAAGCTCGTTGTTGTTGGAGTTGATGAAACCAGTCCACTCGAATTCAGTGTCACCAGTCTCGGGACGTCTTGACAGGAGGTAGTAACGCCAGACATCTGAGGGAATACCAGTCTCCTTTGCGTTGTTTCCAAAGACACCAATACCTCTGCTCTTACTGAACTTGCCCTGCTCGTAGTTGAGGTACTCGGTGGTAGAAAGGTGGTTCAACATGGTCCACTTCTCACCAGTACCGAGTTGCGACGAAGGGAAAACGACAGTGTGGAAGGGAACGTTGTCCTTGCCCATGAACTGGTACAGGCTGACGTTCTCGGGGTTGTGCCACCATTTCTGCCACTGGTCTGTGTAGTTTGCAGTGATCGAAACGTAACCGATGCAGGCATCGAACCAGACGTACAGCACCTTCTCATCGTAGCCATCCAGAGGAACCTTGGTGCCCCACTTTAGGTCACGAGTGATACCTCTGGGCTTGAGACCCTCCTGCAACCAAGAATTTGTGATGTGAATACCGTTTGACGACCAAGCACCCTCCTTGCTTGACTTTGCTGACCATTCCTCAACCTTGGACTGCAGCTTGTCCAACAGCAGGTAGATGTGTTTCGTTTTTCTTGCGACAGGAGTTGCGCCATCGAGCTTGCAGCGAGGCTTCTTCAATTCGAAAGGATCAAGCAAGTGACCACACTTATCGCACTGGTCTCCTCTTGCATCCTCGTAAGCGCACAACGGGCACTCTCCCTCGACGAAGCGGTCGGCCAAAAAGGAGTTGTGTGTTTCGCAGTAGGGCTGGGTTGTTTCCTGCTCTTCCAAGAAACCATTCTTGTAGAGTTTTGTGAAGATGTCCTGAGCGATCTCGGTTTGTTGGGTGGTGGGAGTGCGGCCGAAAATGTCGAAGCCAATGTTGAACCATTCGTAGACCTCTGCGTGCAGCTTGTGGTACTTGTTGCAGAGCTCTTCCGGTGTGCACTTCTCCTCGATAGCCTTGGTCTCGGTGGCAGTTCCGTACTCGTCGGTTCCGCAGACGAAAAGAGTGGGCAGGCCGCGTGCCTTGCAGTATCTGCGACCAGAACGTCAGCCATGTTTGCGCAAACGTCGCTAGACCGAGACTGACCTGGAGAAAACATCGGCAGACAAGACACTACCAATGATGTTGCCCAAGTGAGGGACGTTGTTGACGTAGGGGAGGGCAGAGGTAATGAGGATATTCCTCTTGCCCTCCTCGGGAAGAATCTCTTTGCGCTCGCTCATAATAAGGTGTCGCTGTGTCGGTTCTGTATGCGATTCGATTGATGGGTAGCTGAACAGAACAGGCGCTGCTGTTCAGTGGTTCAAGAGAAATATGGACGTGACAATCGTGTGCTGCTCGTCGGTCTAGTCTCAGCTTTGGAGGGGTCCAAACTGCTGCTGCTGCTGAAAGTGACTCAACTGCTCGGCTGCACCCGCCATCCCACCTCCGCCATCGCCGCACAGCCCTATATCCATACCAGAACTTTTTGAACGAAACATCAAGCTGAATTTATATTTGCATCACGAAAACTCATCTCACAACCCAATCTAATCACCTATAGCACAACGAGGTCACCAAACATGGCAAACCCACCACCCGATGACTTCGACTCCCTCTTCAACCTCGAAGAAGAATACTACGCCGAAGGTTATAATCTCGGCGTAGCAGATGGTTCTCGTGCTGGTCGCATCGAAGGCCGTCTTTTCGGCCTCGAAAAGGGCTTTGAGAAGTTTGCAGCCATGGGAACTCTGGCTGGTAGAAACGCTGTCTGGGAAGCAAGAATTTCTGATCAAGATTCTGCTACCGCTGAACAAAGCGAGTTCAAGTTGCCCAAATTGTCTGGAGGTGCCAGATTGCAGAAGCATTTGCAGACTCTTTTTGCTCTGACAGAAGCCGAGAGTCTGTCGACTGAGAACAACGAGGATTCGGTTTCTGATTTTGATGATCGACTCAAGCGTGCTGAGGGCAAGGTCAAAGTTATTGAGAAACTGGTCTCCGAAGGTCCTCTAGTCCTCGAGACTGCTCAGCCTGTTGCTTCAGGAAGTGGCAACGCACCAGAACGACGTCAAATCAAGATCAAAAGAACAGATGCTGGTGGTGAAAGCAGCATGGAAGATTTCAATATTCGCCATGCTCGCTCCTAAAGCTTCTTTTTTTCTATGCTTCGAAAAGATGCTCCTCCCTATTGCTACCAACCCAAGGATATCATCATTGTCCCATGCCAGCAAACTCCAGAAACCCGAAACCTATAATACTCCACAAAATGCGCCCAAAAGTCTGCTCTCATGCCAGAACACTCCCAAACTGAACAAACGCCTCGATCCATGCTCTGCGCTACTCAGCTTGGTCAAGCCACAGCTTGCGTCTCTCCACTGGCTTGTTGTGGCTCTGACACAACATCAAGCTTCGGCTTCTTGGAATCACTAGCCCCATCGGTTTGCTGAACATTACTCATGTCGGCGAGTGGTGGTCTGCTAGCAGCATTTTCTGCTGGTAATGGCCTCTTCATTGCAGGAGGCTTGTAGGCACTTCTATTTGCCAAGGGACTCTGCTGCATTCCGCCTGGCATGCCAATACGTCGACTGGCATCCATTGCAGGATTGACGAAGTTTGATCTGTTAGCAGGGGCTGCTCCATTCATCATGGGTTTCGGATTTGGTATTGGTACAGTGGGAGCGCCAACTTCAGAGCGCTTGATCGGTGCCGACTTGCGGGGATCAATTCCTTGTGTACGTCTGATCGAGGGACTTTCGTGATGCGGATCGAACAGTTTGATTGGAGGCACAGCACCTGCCTCGGGAGGTTGGACCAGAGCAGAAGCTGCAGCCCCTGAGACAAAGCCAGATGGTACATGTGCTGGCACTTGCGAAGGTGTGACTACTGACTCGGGAGGTGTGCTCTGTCTACCGTTGGTAGTCGTTGACTCTGACGCTGAGGATGGATTTGAGCGAAAGCCATTCTGGTTGTTGCCGTTGGCTTGTTGAGGAGGAGGCATCATGCGAGTCGGCGGTTGATTGTTCGTGTTCTTAAAGGTCTGTGATGTTGGCTGAGGTCGTGCTTGCTGGCCATTCTGTTGGCCGTTCTGAGGAGCAGCAGAGAACTGGCGGACGTTGGGCATGGATGCTACCCTGTTCGGTTGCTGGCGATTCATGGCTTGTGCTGAAACAGAGTTGGCAGGGGGTCGGATTGGTGTCTCAACAGAGACTTCTGTAACAGAGTTGTCCAAATGTACCTCATCAGGATGGCTGAAGTCCACCTCATCAAACAAATTTCCTCCAAACTCATCCTCGAATTCTGAAGTGTTTGATTGAGCACTAGGCATGCGTGCTGGCGGCGCTACAGCGACGGTTGTGGAGGTCGATGGGGCTGCGAGGGCTTCTTTCTTGATGGGAGCGTAATCTGGGTGACGATGTAGATTGTCGGCATCCCATTTAGACGGCGCAACTCTAACCTTCGTCACTCTCTGAAGATAGTCCTTGTCGTATAAGCAATTGCCCAGGACGTTTCCAAAGTTGCGTAATGATCGTTTCAATGCGTCGGTCACGGCTTCCTTCTTTGCTTTCTCGAAGGCAGCTGCTTTGCCTTTGCAGTTCTCGATGTGACCATAACCAATATCCTACCCCGTGTCAGATTAAGTAAGAGACTCGTACGGCGAATATATAGCGTACCTCATGGAATGTGCCGTCCTTCAAAGAAACGCGCACGATGGTAGAAAGGCCCAAGTTGATCTTTCCCGTTGTCGGACTCTCGTCGCACTGTGAAGGTCAGCATCGCAGCAGATCGGCAAGGTGTCAACCAGACTCACAAAGTCGATTTGGACGTCCCTGATAGCACTGCTCCATCCGTTGAAGCCAAAGACCTCGTTGGCGAGGTTGATGACCTTCTCAGCAGCGAGGTAGTGTACCTTGCCTCCTCCATTTCCGGGACGTGTTGAGATATATTCTGGGCCGAGTTGCTTGTCCAGTCGACTCTGCAAGGTGGCTATCTCCTGGGCCGTGTATTCATTGACATGTTGCTTTTGCTCTTCGTACGGGTTGGTGAACTTATTGTCCTTCCACTGGTCACCGGGTCTGGCGAAATTGTTAGCAGCTTCAGTCAGCTATCACAAAGACACAACTTACGCAGGCATGTTCGAGCATCTGTGTCTGCGACCAAAGTGGCAACACGGACTTGTTTTATGCACGAATACAACTGCGCTTGCCTTGGGAGGCGACGCGATTGCTCCGCGACAATGACGCGCTCACGTGCCAAGCCGACCAACCCTTCTTTGCCTGATCGAACGCAACTGCCTAATGTATTTTGAAGAACATGATTCAATTTTCTGCTGACTGCCTAGATGACAATTCCGAACTCGCGGGTAATCAGATTCATGATCGCGAGATGAGATCGATAGCAGCCTACTCAGCATCGCCTCGAGCCTTGACGTACTGATACATCACTCTCGAGTCTAGGTCGTAGAACCTCGAGTCCCCGCTTGCATCTTTCCACGCCTCAAGACCTGCTTTACCAAGCACAGGTTTAGATCCCAGACTCTCGGCCATGCTAGCCGCAAGGCCGTAGTCTTTGAGCATCAACTGAATCTTGAAACCACCCTTGTAACCTTTGGAAGAAGGTGCTTCAGGAACAATACCAGGCACAGGACACCATTTGTCAGATATCGTATTTTGGCCTGTGCCCGCGCTGAACACTTTGTAAAGGACTTGTGGGTCGACACCGGCGCGTATACCCATGTCAAAAGCCTCGGAACAAGCTATTGTGATTGTGCCTGAAAGATAGTTGTTACAGAGCTTCGACACTATGCCCAACGAAGGACCTCCACATGGGATAATCTCTTTGCCCATGGTTCCTAGTATTGCCTTCAATGTCGGAAGGTTTGGATCATCTTCATGGCAGCCCAGAAAGAAGGCAATCGTGGCCTTGATCGCTCCCAAGGTTCCTCCGCTAACAGGTGCATCATAGAAACTTGTTTGAGGAAAGTGCTGCCCCAGATGGTCCTTGACTGACAAAGTTGTCGCGGCATCAATGGTGGAGCAGTCTACCAGTGTCTTGCCGTCTAATTGTGCCGAACAGATGTTCTGAGGTCCATCGATGTACACAATTTTGACATGCTTACCTTCAGGAAGCATAGTGATGATAAAGTCCTGGGTCTCGTAAGCCTTCGAATATAACGTGCAAGTCAGACAAGCAAGCTCACTGCTTTATTTGCGACATCCTGTGCTGACTGACAAGGCGACACACGGTCTGGCGCAGACTCGCACACTTCAGACACAGCGGATTCGACTAGATCATACACGAACAAATGTTGGTCGGCTTCAAGCTTTGAGGCGAGGTTGATGGACATTGGCTTGCCCATCAGACCAAGTCCGATAAACCCGAAGGTCTTAATATCCTTGCTCGAATCTGTTGCCATGCTGATTCTAATGGTGAGGTAAAGAATATGAACGAGTTTTCAGCAAGTTACAAGATCGTTCATGTCGAATCGAACTTGTCTGCCGTTCGTGAGGTCATTTGATTGTCAAATGGCTTCCAGTTTGCCGAACAGCAAACTACCCCTCATCTTCCCCTCTTGATCAACAACCCCACTAATCATCAACCACACTTCGAATTTATATCAACACTTCGGATTCGGTACATAAAGATGGCCTTGCGTCGTTACAGAAGTAATGATCAGAGCTGTCCGTCGATTTTGTTGAGAGTTCTGCTAGAAAGTCATCACTAGTCGCTTCTCAAGCTCTATCAAGCAACGAGATATGGAAGCCACAGTTACACTGCACGCACTATCTGCAGGTCATTTCACTTTGCCTGAACATCAGTTTGTGTCTCCAGTAGCCGAGACTGCGCGCAAGACTGTTCCATCACTCGCGTTCTTAATCCAGCATCGCGATCTGGCAACAGGACATCTGACTCGAATAATCTTTGACTTGGGACTGAGAAGAGACACTACAAGATATCCTGCACCTCTTCAGAAACATATTACAACAAGAGAGCCTCTAGCGACCGAACCCGATGTCGTCAGCAGTCTGGCAAAAGGAGGATTATCACCAAATGATATTGATTATATCATCTACTCACATGTGAGCACTTGTAGACTTATATGTGCATGTAAGGAGCTATGCTGAAAAGCTTTGAGGTTCATTGGGATCATGTCGGAGAACCACGCGACTTTCCAACCTCAACATTTTTAGTCGGAAACGGTGTATTCGCTCTCCTGAACGGTACAACAGCAAAGTCTCGTGGCGGTCATTCGTTCTTCGAGCATGACCTGCTGCCGGAACGTCGAAGTGTTGAGCTTCCCGATCCAGCTGGTAACCGACGGGACTGGCGGAAGCAACAGTCAACAAGCACGAGAGGGCTTGACATAACGCAAGATTGGCAGCCTTATAAGAATATGCCGAAGACATACGATCTATTCGGTGATGGAAGCTTGCTCATAGTAGAGGACATCTGCCGGGTCACATCAACTTGTTGGCCAGAACAAAGGACAAATTTGTATATCTCGCTGGGGATGCCTTTCATGATCGCAGACTTTTGACCGGAGAGAAGGACATTGGAATGTGGCACGATGCCGAAGGACATGTCTGCTGTATTCATACTAACAGAGAAGCGGCAATCGCAACTATTAAGCGAATCAGAGAGCTCGAGGCCCAAGGCGTGGAAGTGATCGCCGCTCACGATCCGGACTGGGAGAAAACGAATGGTCATCGATTTTTTGGTGCCGAATGCTAGAAGGTATAAGCTGATGTCAAAGCGCACATAACTCTGTTTCGCTATGGAATTCCGAAAGCCAATTCTTGTTGTTTATCGACAAGATTCTTTTCACAATGCTTGGATATCGATCAGCTCGGCGTAATATCAACACAGAGCTTAAAACTTGATATTCGCTTGGCTTGCTATAAACGACAGACCGTCCATTTCCATTTTACGTCGATACTCGACCTTCGCGCTTCAGTCATACCTTAGGTGCATTGGTCTCGATGCCAGTGTAAGCCTTTGATTCAGGCAGCTTCACCCAAGGCGCAAAGACATTAGTCTTCTTCGGTATGACTTCAGCCAGTTCTGGGAAGTGTCTGGCCAGCACATCCTTCATGCCAGTGTTTTGAACCCAATTGAAGCCCTCCTTGGTATACATATCAGCGTTCCACTGACCAGCTATGAACCGATCACTCTTGAGTCTTCGGCTGGCCATGAGGATAAAGATGCGGAACGCAGTCTCGCTGAAGCCAAAACCTTTGATCACCGGCTCGCTGTGTGAGCCAACGAGTGCGTCAACAGTCTCAATGTCGCCATTGTAGACCTCGCTAAGTCTTGCTGCGAGCTCTTTGTCACCACCAGTCAGCTCCTCGAATGTCTTGGGAACGGACATGCGGAGAAGTCTTCGGAATTGGCAGTAACGTGGTACGCCTCGTTCACGGTCGCGGAGAATGTCGACTGTGGCCAAATCACGGACCTGGCCATCTGGAGTCGGAAGGTTTCTCATCAGATTGGCATAGTTGTTATTGGTTATGGCGCCAGGATAGTTGATGCAGAACGAGTAGAATGCGTCGCCGAAAGATACTTCGCCGGATTTCAGAGGCTTTACAGCATCCTTGAAAGTGATATCGGCTGTTGGGATCGTGGCTTTATGCTTGCCATCGTTGACATTGAAGAACGCGATATTATCTATAGTACCATTAGTAGGTGATTCATTCCGAATCACAAGACTGAAATCACCTGGTATGAGAGAGTGCATCCTATACACCGAGACAAACTCCTCCGTGAGGGAGTATGGAACACCTTGATGGTCGACTGTCGAGCCTGGAATACCACTGATGGCTTCGCTGGTCTTCGAGATTCGACCAACAATCTTGTTCAAGGTCTCTCCTGCAATACCCCACCTTGAAGTGCATCAGCAACGTATTCGAAAAAGTCATGGATACACTTACCAGTTTGCATTCATACCAATCTCCAATGCTGGATGTGCCAGGATAGCAGGCGTCCACTCACTTTAGTCACATGGGTCAGCTGAACGTGCGATTTTGTGGGCACCAGCTACTTACACCGTGTGGATCTTGGCCATAAGAGCGCAGTTGACGAGGCGAGCCTTGTCAAAAATCTTATCACTAGGTCGAGTCAGCACTAGTTACAGTGGTCACGAGCAAGAAAAGATGTTACCCTGTCCAATCAGGATGCGCTGCCCGGATCTTGTCGCAGATGGCGTTGTGCTCTAAGGCAAAAAGAGTATGCAACAACTCCATACCAGTCCACCAATTATCAGAAAAACCGGTCTTGGGGTTTCCTTCGGTGTCGCGAGGAAGGAAGGTTTCTTCATTGCCTCTGGTCTCGAGGAGCAATTTGCCATCTTCGTGTTGGTCTCTTAACTCGTTCGTCTTAGCTTCGCTTGAGCCATAGATCTGGGAGCCATCCCACCTGTGCAGCTAGGTTAGGACAGTCGATGATGAGAAGGGTCATGCTTACCAGGCGGTTGAAGTATTCTTGTAGCCAGGACACTTGATGTCAGATGCATCGAGTACTTCATCAGGCTTGGTGCGGTAGAGCTTCATCTGGCCATGCCAGGTATCGTTTGGGAGAAGGGGCACATCGTATGTCTCATCGCTCTAGAACCAACCATCAGCATTCATCCTACCAGGAAGCAGAGGCTTTGCGCATACGTTTTCATGAAAGACCCAGTCGTGGACCTGGAATTGAATCCAAGCAGCCGCAAGCAAGTTCAACGTAGTCGCCGGTTTGAACTCTCCTGGCTTCCTGGACATAAAAGCTTCGCTGACCAGTCTTGGATTGGGCGTCCATAGCTCCTGCTCAGTCGGCTTCTTGCAATACTTTCGAGGGAAGTTACGACCAAAGCGCATTCCAGAACAGCCCATCTTCGGCATGGTGAGCGAATTGTCCTTGCCATCGGAGTTTCTGGCACCAAGGAAGCGTTTGTCGTCGAGAGGCGTATTGTCTGTGTTTCCTTGGGCTGTAGCAGATGCGTATCCATCATGAAGATTATATTGACGCAACTCGACACGCAAAGCATCAAGATTGATCGCACCAATGATGCCAGGGAGTTTGTGCCATGGGATAAATAGATTTACAAAATGGAACAGAGCAACAAGAAGTCTGTCAAATAAACCTGGTTGAAAGTTAGGTGGATCCATGATGGAAAATCGATATGGATCTCAAGAGCTGATGATTGAGAAGTTGAAGGCTCTTAGACTATTTCTGCGAAGTGGAGAGGTGCCTGGGCGGTCAGTAGTGGGCTGTGCTGGTATACGACCTCTATCCATTTTGGTAAGAGATGCATATACCATTTTCACATGCATTCCTGATCCTACGAGAGGGTCGGCTTATACTCAAAGTCAGCTTCTTTACGAGCGTCGCAAGCGATCTGCACAAATTCTCCAACGTATCTCAGGCCACCTATTGTCAGCCGGAAATTGTGCCGTTGTACAACCTCTCAGATGTCATCGTCGCTGAGAGTATTCCTGCAGTTCTCAGCTGGCATCTGGTGAGCTGGGAATACCTCATGTTGAGGTTGCGTTGTTGAAATTTGCTGTATGTATGCAATTAATCTGCATGTCAGCACTAGCATTTTCTTGTCAAAGTCAATCTTACAGGCTTTGTGATCACATGCAGGGACGCGCAAGGCTGTGTTTCAATGAGAATAGTCGAGCTGGGATGAGACTGAGGTTCGATGCATCATGGTACCACCAAGGTATCATGAAAGAAAAGGTGAGCGGAATTTATGCCCGACGTAAGTATGTTATTCTACTCGAGTGTTCGCGTTGAGCGCAAAGCATCCTCTTCGTTCTCAAGGTCGTTTCTTGTTTAAAGCTCAGAAAAATGTATCTTGGACTCACAGATCTCGCCAAAGGCCTTCTTGGTGGTAGTGTCTCGGCAGGAAACACCAATGGACTCACCAACTCGAAAGGTGGTGACCATTACTACACAAGAGGCGACATCACCGAACGTGGCCCTTGTCCAGGCTTGAATGCCCTAGCGAACCAAGGTTATCTGTTCGTCAGCCGAAAGCCTTGCCTGCGATCAACACTGACACATCTAGTCCGCGTAATGGCAGAAACATTACTCTGCCTCAAGTCGAAGAAGCTCTGATGGCAGCCCTGCACATGGACAAGGCTCTGGCAACAGCCATAACGAACCCTCTTCGACAGCTCCTTCGCAAAGACGGGACCTTTGACTTGGTCTTTATGCGCCAGCATAATGCCATCGAACACGATGCCTCCTTCACCCGCTTGGACTTCCGCGACGGCGACAACTACAACTTCCAACCGATGCTCTTCCGCAAAATGCTCGATGATGCTAATGGCGGTCCCGTCACCGTCAGCAGTCTTGCCCGCACATATGTGAGAAGGAACAAAGAGAGCAGAGATGCAGGTGCCCCTGCTTTACCTTGGAGCCTCTGGTTTGTGAATCTCTTGCAGAGTGTGAGTCTGATGAACACAGCAAAGATGAATGGAGAGTTGAGCAGAGAAGTGATGACGACGTTCTACGAGGAGGAGAGGTTTCCAGAGGAGATTTTGGAAAATGGGGAGACCAGGACTTTAGTCGGGTTGCTAGGATACGCGATGTCTTTGCTGTTTTGTATCGTGTTCAGGATCTGAGTGCAGCATGTTTTGTTATAGCATCAGACAATATGACTGGGACATGAACATGCTTCGAGTTGATCTCAGCGACTTTACCTGGGAGCTTATCATACAGATTCCTTGACGCTTTCATTTTCGAGAGGTGCGCGAGCTCAGTCGCGTCAATGGAGAGACGGTCGTGGTTCGAAACTTCTTGCCTGTGAAGCGACTCATCGACCATTATTTCGCTGTGTATCCGAAATAATTGATCGCTGGACGACCGCGTAGCTCAGGCAGAGCACAAGTGGTTGTGTATGTGCAACATGGATAAAGACAGAGGCGCTGGTAATTTACATGCGGATGAGATCTGAGTGGCTGAATTATATTGTTGTCTTTTGGCAAAACAGTCAATAAGGCTGCTGTAGCTCAGTGGTAGAGCGTGGGATTGCAGTTTCTGCAGTTATCCTAAGGTCCGTTGTTCGACCCAGCGTAGCAGCTTTGCTTTTGCAATTCTTGCAGACTACATTTTTGTGGGGGCCGCCTGACTTCGTGTTCGACTTCCTTCTGCAAGCGTCGACGTTTCACAAACACAGCCCTCGCAAGTAAAAGCGAATTGACCTATTTGTTCGCTGTTCACGAGGATTTTCACATGCTCATGCACGAGCTCCTATTTTGCTCAGCTCGAGCTCAAGAGCATGCTGACAGCAGTCGTGTGCGACGTGCTTGTCTCGCAGCTACGAAGGTCATGCAGTGAGCTCGTAAGTACTCTAGACCAGGGCTCAACCTCATTCAACTACCCTGCCATTGTTCCAAATAAGGCAGTATGTCTACGTCCATCGACAAAGAATCAATCGCAGCTGAAGAGACAATGCATGTACGAACATAACATGTAAGCAGTACATGATGCAATCAGAAACGGAGCATGTTTCAGCCATCTCAACGATATCAGTCAACAACATGTCGAGAACCATATCTGACAATGCATTGCATGTGATGGAGTTGCATGGCGCATATGACAGCGTATTCATTGTAGACGCCGAGCTGGACCTCATTCGCAAAGTTGACCATCACATTGGACCATCGAGCACAGCCCTTTGAGCTCAGATTGTCAATACGACGGACAGTTGCAGGAGTCCATTCGCCACGCAAGCATCATTCACCATGTTAGGACAAAGCAGATTCTCGTAGGCAGAAAGCCTTGTACGAAAATTACAACTCGGCGGAGCAGCAGCTCGAATGATGGTTGCAGGTAAGCGACAAGACTGACCAACAGCTCTTTTCGATCAAACACAATCAGCGGTAAAGCAAGCGCCCAAGTAACGGGTCCAGGGTTCTGAAAGTTTCAGGTACTTAAGCAACCATGTTTCCTCGAGACTATTACTCAAATCACACAACAACAGCATCACTTTTCATTGCTCATCTGACAAATCACAAACTTTCTGCTTCAGAAACATACCCTGAACATCAGCCATGCCTATCCTTTCCAACTGGAACGAGGAGATCAAATTCTTGGTCCCAGACGACAAGTTCAAGACCCCGTCTTCCATCTCAGAAGTCCAGACCATCATCAAAGATGCCGCACAGCATAACGAGAAGGTCAGGGTCATCGGTGCCATGCACTCAACCACTCAATGCATGGTCGGCAATGGCATCACCATCTCCATGAAGAACATGGCCGAGATCTTGCACGTTGACGAGGAGAACATGACTGCCACTGTCCAGGCTGGCGTGACCATCCATCAGTTGTGCGAGTATCTCAAGCCGCGTGGTTATCAACCTCCTGTCATTCTGGAGTATGGTAACTTCCAAATTGGTGCTATCAGCGGTACTCAAGCGAATGACAGCTCTCTGTCCGACAGTGTCCAATTCGCTTCATTCGTTGTTGGCGTCAAGCTTATCAAGGCCGACGGAGAAGTGATGGAGATCTCGGAGACACGGAATGCAGAACATCTTCATGCCATTCGCTCTCACTACGGTCTCTTTGGCGTGGTCTGCGAAGTCACCGTCCGCATCTGGAAAACCAGACACTTGGAGTTCAGCTACGAGATGACCTCCCTCGAAGCCTTTTCCAAAGACGTGATCGGCAACGTAGACAAACTGCGCAACTCCTACGACCAAGCCTTCGGTCTCCTGTTCCAAGCCGACGGAAAGTTCATGATCCAGAAGAGAAGATTCGTTGACAATGATACCAAAAGTCCTCACCCACTCACCAACAACCTGGAAGCCAAAGCCATAAATCTCTACGCTGATCTCGTACTGCCTCTTGCCAAAGCAAACGGCCAACTCAAACTCCCCGCCCATCAGCAGGAATGGTTGAGTACGGCTCTAGTAGACCTCCCTCTACGCGCCCTTAGCCACAGCAACTACATCATAAACCCCAACGACCGCGCCGTCCCCTACCGCGAAGACCAACCCCATTTCGACTTCTTCGACTGGGTGTTTCCAGAAGAAAATTGGTCATCCATGGCCCACGCCTGGATCTCCCTCTGCAACAAATTCGAAGCAGAGAGAAACTTCGTCTTGACACTGCCTTGCTTGGTCTACTTCCTCAAACAAGACGACAATATGTTGCTGTCAAGGTCCAGAGGTGGCAATATGATGGCGATAGATCCTGAATATGAGGATCCTACTGATCCAAAGTGGTTGGAGTTTCGACTTGCGTTTTCGGAGGTTGCGAGACAGCATGGAGGTATTCCTCATATCAATAAGACTAGGGATGGTGCGATTAGGTGGTTTGCGGAGGCTTGTGATCAGGATGCGTTGGAGAAGTATTTGGAGCAGAGGAAGGAGTTTGATCCTGAGGGTATGTTTGTGAATGAGTTTTTCTCGACCATGTTTGAGGGTCGTCTGTAAAGAAGGGATTGTTTGGAAAGCCAGATGCAATTTTCATGGATCGAGTTCAATGGGATATAACTGTGACTGGAAGAGAGAAGGAAGTAGATGCATATATCTCTAGAAGAAATGCAATGAAACCGCTGTTGGAAACAAAAAAAGAGTATATGAACAACAAGAAGCTTCTTCTCCCCATGCATAGGAAAGGTCACCCATTAGTCTAATTAGGTAGGTTTGGGACTAGCGAGGCCCAGTCCTCCAGCAGAAGCAGGCCTCTCCTGTGTCGGAGACATCATGGCGAAACTGCCGCTACGGCTACTCTTCATGCCACCCTCTTGCGCTTCTCTCTCCAAGAAGTCGGACCAGAGTTCGGCGAGTGATTCTTTGCTGCCTCCTTGATGATTGTCGAAGGTAGAGTCTGATAACGATGGTGTCGAGGGAGTGCGGCGGAAAGGTGATAGGGGAATCTTGAGCATGGAGTTAGAAGCACCTGGTCGTGCCAGTCCTGCTTGCTCTCTTTGTTCTGTTGGCACGTCAGTGTTAATAATCACAGTGATGAGATTGCAGGAAGAATAGCTTACCCTCGGTCCAACCAAGTAGTGCAGCAATAAGTTGTAGGACTTGGAACTTCTTTGGATCACTACGATCAAGAGTCAAGAAGTGCAAGAAATGGTTGGTCACAATATGACGATCCACATTGTCCTCTGGCTTGCCACGCTTTAGGAATCGCAGGGCCTTTGTGAGATGATCGTTGAGGATAACGGCTTCGTGTCGCAGTTTCCCGATCAGCAAGTTCTTCTCCTTGACCTCTTTCTCAAAAGGAAGGGCACGCTCGAGCTCTTTCCGCACTTTTTCGAGCTCTTCTGCTGACGACGCAGCCGAGGCTTTTGCTTCTTCGGTCTGGGCGCGCAAAGCGTCTAGTTGAGCTTGTGAGTTTTCGACCATCTCGCGCAGCTCCTTCTTGCGTGCATCTTGAATATCTTGTAACGCCCGTTGAAGCGAGTCGACTGTCGAGTTTTGTGTGTCTCTTTCGCTTGCAGCGCGGTCGTAGGCTTCTCTCTGAGCGTTAAGTTGCTCTTCAATCTCTGTCACACGCTCATTGAGCGCTTCGCGTAACGATCTCTCTTCCATTGCCAGAACTTCCCAGTCTTGCATAGCTTGTCGGGCGTTCTCAAACTCTTCACGAGCATAGGCTTCTCTGCTGATCAACTCATCGCGCTCCTTGACCCAGTTCGACTGGCTGACATTAGTACGGCTTCGAAGGGATTCAATCTCGCTTTCGTGCTCCTTGCGTTGAGTCTCGAGTTGACGGATGGTGGCTTGAAGCTCTTCTTTGCTTTCGCGAGCAGATCTGCTCTCTTCTTGGAGATCTTCAATCTCAGCGCGAGCTTTGGAGAGTTCCTCGGCATCTGCTTTCAGACGTTCTCCCAACTGCGACTTGATGGTGTTGACCTTGCCCAGAAGTGTGCGGTAGGCGCTTTCGGCGTTTTCCTTGCCCTTCTGAGTTTCTTCAAGTTGTGCCTTCAGTTGTTCTACCTCTTCACTGCCTGAACTCTGCTTTCCAGATTGTGCTTCTTGGGCTTGTTTTTTCAGATCTTCAACTTCTTTCTGATGTTCTTCCCGTAGAAGTTCCAGTGACTTGCGTAGCTCTGCGATCTCAGTATTCTCCTTGGTCGCTTGTGTTTCCTGGGACTCCTTGTTGAGGCGTTCAAGTTCCTTATCATGTTCTGCTTTCAAGGCCTCCAGTGATTGACGCAGGTTGGCGATTTCGAAATTGTCCTTGTTTGTCTGAGCGTCCGCTGCCTGCTTCTTGAGGTCTTCGATCTCGGTTGTGTGCTTCTCTTGAATAGATGTAAGCGACTGGCGCAGCTCAGCCACTTCTGCATTGTCTCTGGTAGATTGTGCGTGTTGTGCTTGATCCTTGAGGTCTTGTATCTCCTGTAAGTGACTCTGTTGCATGGACTCGATCGAGGCGCGCAGTTCGGAAACTTGAGCGTTGTCTCTAGAAGACTGGGCTTCTTCGGCTTGCTTCTTGAGTTGGTCAAGCTCCTGCTTGTGCTTGTCTTGTGCAGATTGTAACGACTTGCGCAATTCGTCGATTTCGGCATTGTCTCTAGTTGTCTTGTCGTTCTGAGCCTGTGTCTTGAGTTCTTCCGTCTCTTGATGGTGCTTCTCTTGGATGGAGTCGAGGGACTTGCGCAGGTCGGCCAATTCTTGACGCAGGTCATCTCGCTCCTTGACCATGGCATCCATGCGGGCAGCAGTTTCTGCGTGAGCGTCATGGTCTGGTCGAGTGACAGGTGCAGATGTCTCGTTGGAATCATTGAGTGGCAGAGGTTGTGGAGTGGTGGAATCGTCGAGACCGGCTACCGACTGCTTGCGGCTTGCGACTTCATCATCGTCGCCATCATCGTCTTGATCATCGTTTGCGCCGTTAACGTCTGTCGTGTCTGTGTTTGATTTTGTCTTGTCGTTGGCCTTCTTCTTGTTCTTTCTCTTCTTCTTGGAAGCTGCAACGTGGCCGCGTCAGCTCTCTGTGGTCAAAGGTGAGCAAGAGGACGAACATACCCGATTTAGACGCTGCATCGGCATTGGACACAGCAGACATGATCGGAACACAGCGCTTATAGTGCTATAGCTAATCGAGTGTCCGCAATGTCGAGATTGGGAAAGGCAGCATCGACTCAAGCAGGGGCTCCGTCCTTCCCCACACTTTCCCACGCCGCGACCCACTCACAGCCGCAACCAACCACCGAGACATCATCTACTCTAGACATTCATCCACTCTTTTAACCTTAGAATAATATCTTCTTGTGCCTTTGTCAATCATTCGATGCCAGTGACCAGGTTTTCCTACTATTCTGACTCCTCACTCAAAAACCGCTTGCAGATCAGTCTTGGTGTCACATCCTGCAGCTATCCCTCAAGCCACCATCACTAATCCCGCCTTTCCGTATGGCCGGATATATCTCGTCGATCAGAGAACCCCTCCAAAACAGCCATCAATCGCGGGGAAACACCCAGCTATCTCAAATACTGCTCTCCATTGCCCGCATGGCTGAGAGTCTATCTTCTTCCCCGCCTACTGATCTGTACAATCATGTCTAGAAGGAGCTCACCCCGCACTTGGTCTAGACCCCTCCACCTATTCTATATAGATCTTGATTCAGGCTGGTAGGTCTCTGCTAGATCCTGGTTCCCATTGTCAATTGTACTGCAGGAAACAGAGTTATCATGTCTTCCACTGTAATTGTTGATCGTACTTCTAACTTGACCGTCCACGAAGCTCCAAATAAGAACGCCAACGATGTTAACCAGGAAGACCTCTCAGGTCGAAACTACATTCGCTGGGATGCTGAAGGTGTAGAGAAGATCCCGGACGACGAAGAGGAGGACATCAATGCCGTTGCTGAGCAGATCAACCAAATTCAGAAAGCCCAATGGAACATCCACCGCCATTGCTACAGTGGTACCCATGCTCGCACCCATGGGATCGTCAAGGGCACATTCATCGTTGATGACAACCTCCCCAAGCATCTCAAGCAGGGTGAACTCTTCTCACACGGTGGCGAATACAAAATCGCTGCAAGATACAGCACTGAACCAGGCGACCCGGGCTTGGACGTATGTTTCCATATCACCTCTCCCATTCCTGCCCGCTAACACCCTTCCAGGACCGCATTCCTGTTCCTCGAGGCTTTGCCATGAAGCTCTTTGGTGTCAAGGGTGACATGTACGAGAACTACCCTACACACGATATTGAGTTCAACAGCACACCAGCTCTCGACCTTGCCACTGCCAAAGTCACCCGTGAGATCATTGACCTTCGCATCAAGTACGGTCACGATCAGGAAGAACTACGCAAACATCTCGAGAAGCGCAATGACACAGAGCTACAGACTGCACGAGACAAAGTTCGTAACACACATCTGGAGAGCACTCGCCAGTACTCACAGACTGCCTACCGCTTCGGAGATTATGTTATGAAGTACTGCCTGGTGCCTTCGGGCGAGACACAGCGCAAGCTCTACGACGAGACCGTACGCCCCGAGCACGGCTCAGACATCCTGCACCGCTGGCTTCAAAACTTCCATGCCACCCACGATGCGGAGTACCTCTTCCAAGTCCAACTGTGCGAGAATCTGGAAGACCAACCTGTCGAGTATGCTGGTAAGATCTGGGACCCTGAAAAGTATCCCTGGCAGACCGTGGCTACCGTCAAGATTCCCAAGCAAGAGAGTTTTGACTTTGAGAGAAAGACTTTCTGGGAGGATCATATGAGAGTTGACCCATGGCACGGACTCAAGGCATACCAACCTCTTGGTGGGCCCAACAGATTGAGAAAGGTCGTGTATCCCGCCTCGAGTGCACTGCGCCGTAAAATGAATGGCAGGAAGGAGGTTCACGTCACTAGTGTGGACGATGTCCCCAATTGAGATTGGAGCTGATGCTCTCAATGGAACGACTCTGTATTACGAATGTATGTTGCCTTTCCATAGCTGTATGTAATCAACGTTATGTTCATGAGACAAACACAGTTGCTTCCCCTGTTGCACTGTGACACAAAACAATTTCCTTGACATGCTCCTGGAGTTCTTCGCCTGCTCACTAGCCCCTTCACTCCATCTCCCTCACTGTTCGATTAGCTAAGCGGCATCGTGCTCTCACATCTTCAAATTCACTCTGGACCATAGCACGTGACTCTATCCCTCAACGCAACCAAGATCACTTTTCGTGAGTTTCTACAATGAACAAGCCTAGCCAATAGTAGACAAGGAGACACTAACATCTATAAACGCACAGGTCCCCGCTCCTTCTACCACAATGTTCACCACCATCAAGAACTTCCTACGCAGCTGCTTCTCCTGCTTCAGCCACAACGAGCATACTGAAGAACAGCAAGAATCGCTTCCTCGCGTTGTCATCAATATAAGAGCACTAAGAACTTCTGAAGTCATCGGGAACCCGAGACTGATAAAACCAGGGCTTGCCATCAGACTTGCAAGGAGCATCTTTCGTTGTGGAGGGCGGCCACATTCGTTCGGGCTTTATTTTTACTTCTTGAAAATAATCATGGTGGTTTTTCGTAGAATTAAGAACGGGAATTGAGATTGTAGGGGTGGTTTCATGTTTTCTGTGCCTTGCGACCGACGTGATCGTGAACTTGACCGGATCGTGTGTCCCCGTCACCGACATCAAAAGGGGGTTATAGCTACAAAAATGCAGGAAGTAGCTCGAGAACAGCAGAGCACCAAAGAGAATTTTGCATATCTCTCTATCGATTCTGTCAGCGGACAAATCCTCTTGACATGATCAGAGAGGTCAACAACGGCATTGCCGCTTTTCAGGGCGTGAGCTAGACAGTCTCCGAGTAGGGCGACGTATTATGATATGTTATAAAGGATCGTCTGTCGTCGGTCCACTGTCTCCCGACGCAGCAGACTATAGCTCAGGATTCAATATTATGCCTTCTTCCCATCGGTATCAGAAGCGTGGTCCAATATCTGTAAGAGTATTTTTGGTATGCATTAATCTATACTTAAGAAGCCGGAGACATCGACATGCTGACAGGCGAGAATTCAATTTCTCAATGAGACAAAATTCGCGATGTCAAGTAAAATAATTAATTCAAAGGTTAAGAGACTCGAAGGAGTGTAGTTGTCGATGCCAAGCCAGAAGGATGCTCTCAGATTCACATGCCAACAAAGCGATACGTCATGGGGAAATACGATCACGAATAGGTGGGCGTGATATCACCAGGCTGAAATATGGGTTGCTCGCTCCTTTGAGAAAACAAAGCAGGGCGGCATCTCGGCCGGACGATGAGGGGGACAGCTGACCTGATGCCGCTGTTCTGGGAGCAATTAGATAGATCAGTCGATCAGGGTCGTGTCCAGAATAATTAGCTCTTTGTTTTCTGTTCACAACACCAGTCACATCTTTCTCTCCAAATCCCTGAGATATTTCCTACGACTGCAACTATGGATGAACAAGTGGACAGACTGGTCAAGAAGACATGGGCCAAATTTCAGGAATTGCCCAGGTCCAAAAGACTGATGATTGCTGTATCTGGCATCCCAGGTTCAGGTCAGATAAGCACCTCTACCATGTCCTGTTGCACAAACTAACATCTCGTCAGGCAAAACTACTCTCGCATCCGTTGTCGCAAGTCGCTTGAATGAACTTCATCACGAGCAATCTCCTGGGCTGGCGCAAAACGATGAACCCGCTGCTTTTGTCCCAATGGACGGCTACCATTTGTCGCGAGCCCAGCTAGACGCCATGCCCGACCCTACCACTGCTCACGCAAGAAGAGGCGCCGCATTCACGTTTGATGCGCCTTCCTTCTTGGAGTTGGTCAAGAAGCTTCGCCAGCCCATTTCGCCCGAGACGAAGACATTATACGCACCATCTTTTGATCACGCCCAGAAAGATCCCGTCAACGACGATATTCCTATCCACCCAGAAGCTCGTATTCTGATCTTTGAGGGCAACTACTTGAGTCTGGGCACTGGTGCGCCCGAGTGGAAAGAGGCAGCGGAGCTCATGGATGAGCTTTGGTTCGTCGAGGTCGAGGAAGATGTAGCAAGAGAGCGATTGGTGAAGCGTCACATCAAGGCCGGCATTGCCAAAAACGAGGAGGAAGCGCGTAAGAGAGCCGACGAAAATGACCTTGTCAATGGTCGCGAGATTGTGCAAAACAGGCTGAGCGTACACGAAGTCATCAAGTCAAAGCACGATGGCAGCTGGAAGCCGGAGAAGCAAGGTATGGAGGCTGCCGATGCGAGCAGAGAGGCATAGACCAGTCTTGTAAGACTGATGGTATGATGCATTCATGATCTAGACGGGCTTAGAATACCAAGTTAGATGAGCGACATGCTGTGGCTTAACGCTTCTTTCACTTTCTGGATTGGTTTTCCATGTTTTTGCGACGTTTCTGAAGCATCACGATCTCGCAAGAGCTGTGGGTAATGACGCCCTGCTGTGGAGAAAGCTTGCGAAACGCATATCGAGCTCGGCTCAAGGGATTCACTCGCGTGCTGCCTGTCTACATCTGGAAAACCTTGTACCTTGTTGATGCAGGCTCTTATGTTGCATTAGTCAACTCGATCGTACTCGGTTGATCTAGCAACTTGCTGCAAAGGTGTTTGTGTGGGAGTCTGGTACCGCAGGGCATCAACAACACGTTCGTGGAGAAGCGGGACGAAGTTGGCCATAGCTTCCTATTCTAGCCAAACCAGCCACAAACACAATGACGCGCGAATCGGGGGTACGTCACAGTTTTGGCATGAGCGAGGCGTAGCACCACTTCCATTTAACCTCGTCTCCTGCGCTCTTTCCATCCATTCTTCTCATATTCATCTACAAATCCATCAACTTTTCCACCTCTACCACACAAACCACACACAACCATCACAATGGCCACTCTCTCCTGTAAGTCGCTACTGAGTGTCTTTTCCTGCAGCTATCCGCACTCTCTGGAGCTCATTTGAGCTATGCGTGTGTGCAGTTCAGGGGAAGATTGACAAACATCACACTTCAGTCGCTGACTCTTCACTTCTACAGACCTCCCTCCCGTTAAGCCTTCGGCCATCGCTGTCGGCACTGCCTTCAACCACCTCGCCTCCCTCGCCATCCTCGGCCCCGTCTTCGGTGACACCTACCGTCAGGCCCAGGCTGCCAACTCCAAGGAGGAGTTCTTCAAGTCCAAGGAGACTGCCTCGGCTGCCGCTGCCTGGGGTACTTCCCTCGCCGGCTCTGCCCTCCAGTCCTACGGTGTTGGTGCTCTCCTCAACGCCACTGGCACCCTCTCCTACAAGGGCGCTGCCTACCTCGGTGGCCTGATCTTCGCTGCCTCTTCCGCTCCTTCCGTAAGTTCACCTGTTTGGCACCTCCAGACACGAGCACACGCTAACATATCACTAGTTCATTGCCCAGATCTTCACCGAGAAGCGCCCTCTTGACACCGTCGCCGTCGGTGCTCTTGCCCGCGTCTTCGAGACTGTCGGTCTCTCCATGTTCCTCACCTACTGGGGCACCCGCACCAACCCCTTCTCATAAGTCAATCGCTTAGAGAGAGGTTGAGTGTTATTTGTTTCATGCCATGACGATTAAGAAGGATGACTTTTAATCAATTGAACTCTCATGGGCGTTTTACCAGAGAACAATTGCCCTGATGTACCATTAGCATAGTTCGAAATCAGAACTCTACTACAACACATTTTTATGTTTTCGTCGTATCATCGTGATCGCGTGCTGTTGCTTGACTATGTTGGGGCTCCATATCACTCGGCAGACAGTTCTGAAGATACCGAGGTAATTTTTTGAGATGCTCGAAGGATGATGGACGCAAAAGAAGACTTCATCCTTGAAGCATTGCCTGCTTGAAGCACTGAAATAGCTGATGCAATGACTGAGTTAAGACTGGTGGATATTCCATCTTCCCTTTGTGCCAAAGCTTGTAACTATTAATTGCATTCATCGTCCTCCAACTGCGTAGATAGTAGAGTATACGCTATAAAAAGGCACAATGTCTTCTGGAAACATAGGCATGTCCATAGAGAGTCTATACCTCCTCACTTCTCAGTGGACATCATTCTAATTCTTGTCAGTATCGTGTATTTTGACAGCACACGCATTATATACTTTAGCATACGGGGAGGATGTGATCGCTGGGTACATTGATGGATCATCTCTCAGCTTGAAGCCCCGCGCGGCATTTTTCTTTTAATATTTCTTTTTTCTTTTCTAACCACCGACATTTTTTTTTCTCAATCCCTCTCGACACCACTGACACCACCTTACCCGCCAACCATGTCCGCCGAAACAGATCCCTTCCTCGCCCTCGACGTTTCCAGCGACGACTATGCAACCACAGCCGCGCACGACCAACAAGCAGGCGCCGACGCAACAGTCGCAGCCGTAGAAGCAGAAGACGACAGCGATGCCGAAAGAGAAAAGGCAGGAGCTGCGCGTGCAGCCAGGACAAGATATACCGAGGACGACTTCCTAGCTCAGAAAGCGAGTTATACAGCTAGGATTGATGAAGGGAGTGTAAGTGTTGAGTCTACAAGAGCTGAAAGACAAGGGATTGGTGACTGATGGTGCTGGGGCATAGATCTGGAAACAACTTCTTACGTTTGAGCCGCCGTTTTGTCCGTCTCAGGAGTTTCTTGCTGCTGTCAACGCTGGATCTGTGGATACAACTATTTCTGGTCTGGAGTCGCAAGCAACTTCTGCAGAGAAGACACAACTGGACAAGAAACACCATCAAACCATCCAAGCTGCTGTTTCCGAACTCTACTTTTTGGAAAAGTATGCCGCGGTCAAGGAGATCATTATTTGGGCTAAAGAGCACTTTGAGAAAGACAAGAAGTGGGATGTGCAGGTCAAGAAATGGGAGGATAAGGTTGAGGCTAGGATGCAAGCAGTGTGAAGAGTGAAGGATGGAGGAGATGGGATATACATATGGTTACGAGGACGGCCAGATTTGGCTTGACGGTGAGCAGGACATGGGTTCGATGATTGTCTTCGAACAGATTGTCAGCATGTTTAGGCCCTGGTCAGATCCCGATCATAGCCTTTGGTCTACAACGACGTCTGATGGACTCTCGTGCGGCTTACGGCCTCAGAGTCAAGCCTCAGATTGGGACTCACGGCTCTGGATCTGCGCGGCCTTTGGCATCGAGTTCAGGCACCCGCTCAGACCATTTTGCAAGACTCTACTCGAAGGCGCGTTCGCATACTCCGCTCTGAGCGGATCGTCGACATGTTTGCAGCACTCTCGCTTCGCTAAAACCGCCGCATACCCATTGATGCACGACAGTGGCCGTCCAAACGCTTTGGGATGCAATGGTGGAGCAACAAAACAGTGAAAGTTCACAGGCGTATTTATATATACACATTGGTTCTGATGGGTTACATATACACGTTGGTTCTGATGGGCTTTATAGTATGGTGAGCTCAAAGAAGCTTTACAGTCTTGCTTGTTTGGCGATGTGTGAGAAGTTGGAAATCCAGTGAGAACAGAACTATAGGACGCATGGAAGTGGGATTGATCTAGTCTGGTTTCAATACACTGTCCCATGGTCCAAGAGCTAGACTAGGTACATAGCATTAGATGCACATTGCGCAGGAAGCATCAAAGACATTTTATGACTTTTTGGCATTTTCATATTATCTACCTGCCATTCTATATCTACGTTATGACTATCGTCTACAAACGAGCCTTTGAGTCGAGTCACCACAAGCCCTCAACAAGCTTCTTGACCATGTCATACACCGGTCCACTCTCAGCTCTAGTAGCAGTCTTTGCGACGGTATGGGCCTCGCTCTTGTCAACCTTGTACTCTGTCAAGGTGCTCTTCAAGCCCAATTCCTCGACAAGTTTGTTGATTGCATCTCCGACAGCTTGAGCATCTTTTTTGTCGTCTCCAGTCTTGGTCACTCCGACGAAGGGACACAGGCGGGTAAGCTGAGAAGCTGCAGAGGCATCGGTAGCCGCCTTGAGTTTTACTACCTCTCCCAAAGTCATGCAGGAGGTTATGCCGTGAGGAATGCTGTAGGGAGACCCAAGGGCGTATCCAAGAACATGGCTGAGTCCAAGAGGACCACTAGCGTTCAAGCCCATGAAGCCAAGAGAGGCGAAACTCGCAAGTTGAAGTCTAGTGATGACATCCTCGTCCTTGGGGTTGGCCTTGTACTTTGGAAGGTAGGTGAAGAGATCGTGGGCAGCCATCAGGGCCATCTGGCGACAAGGAACTTCTGTGCTTGTGGGGTGGTACATCAATTCTACTGCGTGGTCCATGGCTCGCAGTCCAGTGCTCATCCACAGTTTCTCGGGTGTCTCCAGGCCGAACTTGGAGTCGTAAAGGATAGCGTGAGGAGCACATTCGGGATGGGCAACACCCACCTTCTGACCATTCGGTTGGGTGTAGCCAGCGTTGAAGGTGCATTCCGCTGCTGACAAGGTGGTGGGGATAGCGATGTGATGCAGGAAACGACCGGACTTCTCGTTGAGGCGGTAGGAGATTGCTTTTGCGCTGTCGATGGGAGAGCCACCTCCAATACTGATGATGGTGTCAATGCTGTTGTCTTCTTGGACAGCATCTGTTGCTTTGTCTAGGTCGGCTACTGGAGCGTGTTGCTTGATGTTGGAGAAAGTGCCGGCGTGTCTGGATCCCAATTGCGATTCAACGGACTTGATAAGAGACGTCTTGTTTGCGAGAGAGGAACCAGTGATGATGAAAGCTTTGGACTTCTCGTTCGGAAGGCATTCGAGCAAATGCTTGGATACGCAATCGGAGCCGTAGAAGAGGTTTTGGAGATGGGTCGGCTTCCAGAGACCGGAGAGCGGGGACTGGCTTGACTCAGTCATTTTGGACTTGTGTCTGACTTGCTGCAAGGTGTTGATACGTGTGGAAGCAAAGTGTCTAGGAGGTAGCGATGAAGATGTGGTGGTTATTTCTCTCGTCAAGGATGCTGTCGGCAATGGGCCCCGCCACGACGCATGACGCAACGCTCGGTGCCGAGAGCATCCTCGGATGACATGTGAAGAGATGGTGCTTCGTGATAACGAAGACATGATGGTTCTGCAGACGTACTAGACCTTGATCGCAACTGTTACCTTTTCAGACAAAAGTTCAATGCATTGGAGATTGATGCTTGGTCGGATAATCACCTTGGTCCTCGGCGGGGTATTGCCGTCACTGGTGGGACGGTCCATCCCGAGAGAAGGCTGCTAGATGTGACACGACATGCATCTTTATCAGGCACTCCAGCCATCTTGATCTCTCGTGTCAGCGTAGTACTTTTTCCAAATCTTTTGTCGTCGACATGGCAAGCCCGATGCTACCACGGCCTGGGTACGAATTGTGCACACCACCTTCCCTCGCTCGGCACTGTCTTGTGCATACTTGCCATGCCGGCTTCAACGGAACGACATGGAGCGAGTAACGAAATTCAAGACATGCTCATGACCTGTGACCGCTGCCGGCTATCGTTAAGAAAAGTGACGTTTCTGCCGCGACCCGTCAACGTTCCTTGCGGAGACAGATGAGACAAGAGGCGTCCTGGAGCAACCGTCGTTGTGAACCCGTCGAGAACAGCGATCTGTATTTCGCAGACCGCCAATCTCACCGTCGCATTGCCCCAGTGCCATCCGAACAGAGGACAAGCGGATTGAGAAAGAAAAACAGCACAAAAGCCATGCTGCTGCTCCCCGTGCTTGGTGGCACAAGACTATCGAATTGTAGTAGTATTTTTAGTCAGTGTCGCGCGTAGAGTGAAAAAAAGTTAAGGCCCACCTCACGCGTAGAACTGCACAAGATGCAAGCACGCGACTATCACGGACCATCTTGCCCTTACGACGCGAGAAACAGTTCGACGTCCATCCATGGTCCTGACAAGCCCGTTGAGTAAAGCCAATTGAAGGATTGTTTCAAAGTCATGATAAACTGGTTGTACAGGGCGATGATGGAAAAACAGGCAAGTGGCTATGTTGATCAGCGCAAAGGAAAGAAGGCAGGCGTGGGAATAACGAGCAGCCAAACAGATGGATAAGATGGGCGCGGATATGCATGCAGGTCGCGTAGGAATCAGGATGAGAGCAGGGTCCCGAGTTGCGGCATTGGTGGAGACTCAGCCCCTGTTTTGTGCATCCGATTCCATCTTGCAAAGAGCGTGCGCTGCATGGCAAGCGGCAACTTTTACCTCCAGTTGCTACCGAGAATAGCAATGACGTGCAGCCATGCCGTCCGACGTGTGCAAATCTATTCTGTATTTAAGAACATGGCCTTGCCCACTTTATGACTTTTTTTGTTCCATCAATCGCGACTTTGTCAACTCACGCCAACACTATCTGAGCATCGATCAATTCAATCATATATCGACTTGCTACTACCGGATCACATACCATCAACGACAACTTTCACTCTCCATCAAAACCAACTACACGCGCTGAAAACTGAACACGTTCAAAATGCTCTTCTCCACCATCTTCACCGCCGTCGCTCTGCCTCTCCTCGCAGCAGCCTCGCCAATTGAGCTCGAACGACGCGCCGGAGGACCTGCCATCGTCCCTCTTGCTGAAAACTGCACACTCATCAACCCTCTTCCCCACGCCTCTCTCCACCCAGGCAACGCCACCATCTCCGGCTACCTTCCCTCGTCCAACTTCACCGATTCATACCACCTTTACTCCTGGTACATCCCTCAACCCGACTTTGAGTCTCAAAATGCCCGCTGGTCAAACTGCATCCAGCAGTGCAATGGCTTCCCCGGTTGCGTGTCTGCATTCATGGCCTACAGCGCTCCTCTCCCTAAGGGTTGGCTAGGCCTGGCTGGTGGAGAGTTGGAGATTGGCTGCTTCATGTACAACCAGACTCTGACACCGCTGGACTTTGTCGTTGCTGAGAAGGGTCAGTACGTCAACGCTACTGCTGGCAACATCTACTGCCCCAAGGCTGCTCCTGCAACTGCAAACGCGAGTGTAAAGTCTTCCGCTTCCAAGAAGAAGCCTGTCAAGGTTGTTGCCTAAGTGCACTCAATCTTGGCTGCCTGCGAGACGCAGCACTTCCTTTTGACCTCTTTCTCTGTTGATTGAGCGATCTTTTCATCATTTCCTAGCGTCATCTTTCCACGAAGCATTCTGATCTTTTGTTTGCATCTGAAACTTGGATTGAGCACGGGTTTGGTAATGGGCAAAGGGACAAAACAACTTTACGACGCATAATGATTAATGGTCCTTGGGTTATGACTCGGCGTTTTCTCTTTGAATCTCAAATAGATCAAGGCATGTCTAACAATGCATTTCGTATCTCTTCATCTTATCTTATCTATCTTGCCGCGTTCGTCCTCTGTCTTGTGGTGAATCATGGTTACTACGAGGTATACGGGATGATCGCATCACTCTGATCATGAGTATGATCATAAACATCATCAGCAATCTTATTTTTGTTTGGAGGAACATAGTCCACCAATTTGAAGAACTCAGCCATGGCAGGGTGTTTAGCCGCATCATTGATGTTGAAAGGCAGACTTCCTTGGTAGATCGCTCGAGTTAGCAGATTATCCAACTTCTCCTTCCTTCGTTGAGCGGCTCGATGTGCGAATGCAACTGCTCGTTCTGGCACAGATTCGGGATGAGAATTGCGAGCTTGAGGTCGCGGTCGTGGTTGTGGTGCTGTTGCTGTTGCTGGTGCAGTGGTGTGTTCAGAAGTTGTGGCGTCGTTCATGGGTGTATCTGTCTCGAGCCCGTTGTTCCAATCGCGTACGTCGTCTAGTGGTGTAGACAGCGCCTCATGTCTTCCACTTCCAAGGCCGTCCAGCAGTGTAGGCAACGACATATCGAATTGTCTCCTGATGGGTGTTTGCTGTTGCACATAGCTTCCTCCATTTCCCTCACCTGCTCCTCCATAGCTGGCAGTTCTCCTTTGGGGTCCGTTCAGGAGTTCCTCGGGCACATCGTTCAACTCATCGTTATTAGAGGCAGCTAATTCGGCTACGTAACGATGGAACTCGGGACATTGTTGCAGGTGCTTTACTTTTCGACTTGCGACACTGCGGGCAAGGCGTTTGTTCTTGCAGTGGCGGCATTCTACCATTGTTTGTTTTCCTGTGCTTTCGACTTGGTCGAATTGCATGGATGCATAGCCTTCTGGTCGTGGCATTTTGCTGGAGCGCGCTGTTGGCTACCGAAGGTGGATGAGCAGTCGACGTTACAGTATCTACATTGAGCAACGTGAGCAAGAGTTCACTGTTATGCACTTGGCAGAGAATCATGTTTCTATATTCGCAGAGCGGAGCACTGATGACCGCTAGCGACTTGACGACTGCTAGCGACGACGCAGACAGCACCTGCAGTCAAGTGTGTCGTCCATCGAGACTCTGCAACAAATGTCGGAAAGATAATGAGGAACGAACGGAACTTACGAGTTATGAAGCCTCTGGTAGGCGACCGACGATATCGACGAAGACGGATGGCAGCAAGGCACGTCCGCGACGGTGGGTGAGATGTGTCGTCGTTATCGACGGATTTTCGACAAGCAATGCGTTGGGAATGACTCGCCTGGTCTGTGCTCGAATCAATGTATGGGGGATGACCCTGCTCTCACTGAACATCTTTCTAGCACTATTTCAAACGAATTGGTCTGAATTTCATAATTTGTTGTGTTTCACAAGTAGCAGGAGTGACTGGATTAGCTTTTTGATGGATATTCAGGTTCTATTGAGCCTTGTAAGGACGTACGCTGCTTGAATCTTCAAGCAGGACAGGCTTGTGCACAAGTTTGAGGTAACTATCACCACGTTGCAGACCGAGGCATCCAAACGACAAAGACATTACGAAAAAAAAATGGGGATTGTCCTGAATCACCAGGCAAGAGGAGAAAAGTCAGAACATATGGGTGTCGCAATCATTCCATTGATGAGCTGATTACAGGGGTATCTCAATTTATCCTCCAATGCTCAAATGATTACGCTTCTCAAGGTCATATCGTAGTCGGTCGTAAGAGGTCATGTAGTGCTCAGTCCAAGGCATCGAAACATTTGTCGTTGGTGCTCAGTGCCTGGAAAACGTGTCGTGAATTCAAAGGCGTTTGGCTCATTGCTTAGCGGAAGCAGCTGAATTTGCCGAGAGAGAAGCGGAAAGGAGCGCGACGAGGTCCGTTCTTGTCGACAACAACAACACCACCACCTTTGAGGAACAGTCAGTAATGCTCGAAAAGCATCTCGAGAGACATAATATAACTTACCGGCGTGCTTGCCGCCCCAGCCCTTAGTCCACATGAGACCCATGTTGATATGTGAAAATTAAGGTTTCTGATGGTCTGCTTTGATATCGCAGTATTGATAGTCGAATCGTCAGATTGATTCGGTTGTCGTTTGAGGCAAAGATAGAGGATTGATGGAGTTGCTGAGGTTGTTTCGAGACAAAAGTAGGTGAATATATTCAAGGTCGGGTCACCAGTCTTTATCTATTTGAACAAGGACCTTGCTTTCCTATGTTGATCATCGTGAGGCTTTGCATGCAGGAGTGGGTTGTCAAACCAGGGATGTCTGTGGCTGTGCGCTTGCTTGGCAGCGTCATTGGATCGGCAAACGTCAGAGGCTTTGATTGTCAACATCGACCATTTTGGTGTTTTTTTTTGTGACTTGGCGAGTTTTGGGATTATCTTCTTTCTGACATCGATCTTGCGTTTGGGCTGGATGCATATGTCTAGAGCTGCAGCTGGTACACTGTCACATCAAGCGACAGCGTCACTGCATGTTTGTGCTGAGCCAATGATCCGTCGCATGGCCTACCTAGGGATATTCACCGATGGTCGTTGAGCAGAATATCCAGCAGGACATCAACATCAACGTTCAGAATGATGATATTCTTGCATCTGTCCTAACTACGTGGACATGAGATGAGGCACTCGAACACATTCGCACACACGTGCAGTGTGCATCGGTATTCATCGTGATCAAGACTCGCCCAGAGAAGAAGCTGTTTGCGAATTTGGCCAAACTACGTGGGCTTGAGGTGGGGTACTCGAATACATATTTGAAAATGTGCAGTATGCATTGGTATTGATCCTACTCAAAACATTCACTGAGACGGACTGTTTGAGGATTCGGCTTAATTACATGGGCTTGTGACGGAGCACCTAATTACCTCCGTTGGTACACTGGCTCTGCATCAGGACTGATTCTATTCGAGATCTTCTCGAGACTGACTGGTCTTGAAATTCGGCCTAACTACATGGACTCGCGATAGAGCACCTGTAGACATTTGTTTGTATATCAGCTCTGCACCCGCATTGGTCGTATTTAACTCTTGCACCAAACGGACTGCTCATTGGCTCTCCATTAGTGAGTGTTCATCCTAGACCATTAAGTACCTAGCACTGAGTTTTTGATATGACCTCTACAAACAGTCATTACTCTTTACTCCTTCACATCGTTCCTTCCCCTTCTTTACTTCTTACGTTTCTACTTCTTCTAGTTTGGATCACTGTCTGATCATTGCATAGAAACTCCTTCACGCTTTTCGATCGCCTTCCCATTCACGCCGAACCCTTGCACATTGCTCGCCTTTCCATCATCTCTTCGTTCACGCTCCTCCTTCCCTGTACACGCCGCCCTTCACTTGCAACATGGACAACAGAGCGCGCAGACATCAGAAGACTCAACGTGACCACCGCGCCGCCGAGGTACAGGAATCACTGCGAGCGTAAGTCCTTCACTTTCCACATCGACTTCTCTGCTCATACCCAACAGAGCACGCGCCGCTCGCACCGCACAAGATGCCTCCTCGTCGTCCACACTCGCTTTGAGGCCCGCCGATACTTCTGCTGCCCACGCCGGTGCTTCTGGGAGTTCAGTCAATCCATCTGCTGTTCACGTGGATCTTTCTGCCACCCAAGCCGGCTCTTCTGCTACCCAAGCTGGTTCTTCTGCGGTTACTGCCAATATCCCTGCACAATGAGCCTTCTCTACCGGGCCATCAGTCAGCATAGTGCCTACTTACGCAAGTGCTACTCCCATCCAAGCCTCTCACAATGCTGCTTCTGCTAGTGCCACTCCCAACCCAGCCTCTCACACTGCTGCTACTGCTAGTGCCACTCCTATCCACACTGGTGGTACCGCTAGTGCTACTCTTCCGTATCCTTCTGGCCCTATCCCCTTTCCCAACATATCTCCGTCTGATCCTTTGTACCCCATTACTCGACTAATGAGTATGTTAATAGAGCCCTCCGGAGATATAGCCATAACCAAGTTGTTAGATTAAGGGTCACCATGCAAACCGACGCTACAGAACTTGTCGCATTTCGAAAGGAAATCAAACACAATGCCGCCCACATGCATAAACAGAATTTCCGACTTGCTCCGCACTCTACCCCATATAAGAGCGGCACCACAGCAAGATCGTTCCAAGTTGCCTAGAGCCCTAGACAACACACGACTCGCACACAAACTCGACGTAGAGCTATAACCATTAGTCAAAAAGGCACTACCTTAACTTAGCATGATGCTATCTCGCCAACTATAAAGCTATAGCTTCTACCAAGGTCAAAAGTAGCAGTTAATGCGGGTTTGGATGCGCTAGCTCTAAAGGGTAAGGTTTACGTGTGTCCTAAGCCAATATGTCCATAGCATTTCCACTAGAGCACTACTAAAGGCGCCGTTCTAGAGCATCTCCTGCTATGCTCACACAGACTTCTCATACTATAAAATCGAGAATGTGTGTCCGTTCTAGTGCTAAAAGGGGTTTCACGACCTTGACTTTTGAAATAATACTTACGTGAATAATAGTGTGTTTTCGCTAAGGAGTTTAACGACCTCGCTTCCGATCTCGAAAAGCATATTAGAGCACGGAATAAAGATAAGCCCTTAGACACCTCTAGCTTCGCATATTACCCTTATAACTAGGGCTTTAAAACCTTGCAAGAGCTATTTCTTTATATAGTTAGCGGCATGTGTTCCTTTCTAGAGGATTAGTCCATTAACACTATGATTCCTAGCAAGGACGATGATCTAAGCCTACTAGCATTAAATAGGCCTGCCGAAAAGAGAAGAGCTATCTTTATATATAGGCATAGCTTAAAACCAAATTTTAAGACTTACATAGCAATATCTAACTCTAACCCCTACGTAGAAGAGACTATCGATATTGCGGAAGATCTCTTTCCGAAAGGAATACTCGATCGAGACGTAGAGCTTATTATAGTCTACGGCTACGATGTAAAAAGCTAGAGGATACTAACCTTCTACGATAACGTTAATCTTAAAACCTTCTTTACATAGTACGATTAGTTCTTTAAGGCCGATCGCATTAACGGCGACGCGTAAAGCGACCGCGCCAAGACTTTTTATCGATAGAAAGATATTCCTTCGCTATGTTAAACGAAATTAGGGACGCTATCGTTAGCGCACGTAAACCGATTGTAATTCTTATTAGTCTCGACGCATGGTTAGTTAACTAGGAGAGACTCGATCACTTCCTTAGGACATATTAGATATTTTATGGTCCTTTACACATGATTATTAAGGAGATAAAGACAAGTGGTACCTATCTAGCAAGAGCCGAGATATATAAGGAAGAAGGCGGTCTTCGTGAAAGCGAGCATATTTACGCCAACTTCTATAGCCTTAGGTACATCGGATATAACATGCAAGTCTATTCGGATTCTGTTATAAGGCCTTGGCGTACGTAAATGTTGGGCAAGCGGGTTAAGTTAGGCGGCAGATCGAGCTATGGTTAATAGCATGGAGCAAAGAGACGGCGTAGAAGTAGCGGAAGGAGAAATTAGGACAGTGATGGTGACGAAGACTACGAGGACGGGGATGATAAGTATGATGAGGAGGTGGACGGAGAGTAGTAGGTAAGAACAAGGCCTTATTTGCTTGTATTTCTAGATTAATGCTTAACGACGACGGCGATCAGCTGAATGAAAAGACCTTACGAGTTTTTGCTTGAAAACCATGATTGATGAATTATCCTCTGGGACAAAGATCTTAATGCTGAGTTGGCAGTTGATACATTTTTTCCATTTCTTTGTATTGCCGAGTCGATGCTTAACGACGACGGCGAGTAGTCCAATGAAAGGACCTTGCGACCTTTTGCTTGAAATCCATGATCGATGAATTATCTCCTTGGACAAAAGCCTTGACACTAATTTAGCAGTTGTGATGCCAAACTGCATGTAACAGAAGCCTTGGTGACGAACGACCTTCGGCGACTTCAACTTCAACGACTTTTTCTTCTTTAAGTTCTCAGTATGCTTCGGCGTGCGCGCAAAAGGTCAACAAATATGGAACATGCCTTAACGACAGAGGATGTTTCTCACAGGGGAGTCTCTCTAAGGTAAGTCCTTCGAGATGGAGCATGCGGCATTGCGACTCTGGTGGAGGAAAGGAGGTAAAGTGTATAGCAGACTCTACGGTCAACATATGAAACCATCATCCCATGCTACCCATTCCGAATTCCCGCGTCCATCCCGATCCTCGGACTGGCTAACATCAGAAGGAGATGGTATGCACACCTACGGTCAACATATAGTCTTGAGACTTTCTAAGTTTGACGAGCGAAGAGAGCTGAATACATCTCTTCAATTATCGGAGTTTCGGTCACAGTCACTGCACATCCCTCCGACTTTACCAATTTCTTTCTTGATATCTCTTCTCTTTGAACTACCTCGACAACAACAACATCAGCACCACACCTTACACATCTCACCGGTCTTTAGAAATACTCAGAGAGTCTGCGCACGCCATCGGTGAAGGCAGCTCGCTTCCACAGGAAATGTAAGTGAGCGAGGCTAAGATTTTAATCTTACGAACTCTGCTCTCCTTCGTTCCTCTCGTAGTCACTCCACATGACAAGCTTCACACGATCAGCATGTGATCTTCTCATCTATTAAAACCTTTCCCCACGACCTCGACCACTCCCTTTGAACTCCCCAACCACAATCTTTCGACATGAGCACGCCTGCTCTATCAGCCGAGAACAGCGGCGCAGCGCTTGTTGGATCGTCGAGCAATAAAACGGGTCGATAATCTCAGCTGCTTATCTAGACTCTCCGTGAGCATGCTTCTACTTGCCGAAACAACTGTGCCTTTTTATAGTCTACATCTCGTTCTTCGCTGTGTTCGGAATCCGGCGAAAAGTCACAGAAATAACTACCTGGGGCAACCTCCTCCCAAGTCGCCTTGATGATATCAGCTGCCTATGTCAAAAGTCAGTAAGATTTTCGATTTCTGACTCCTGGTCGGGAGAGTGACTCACCTTCTCCGCAACAGCATAGACACTACTACTGCTATGCCCAGCGACAACCATAGGAAAGATACCCGCATCAACTATCCTCAAGCCTTTTGTACCATATACTCTCAACTGAGCATCTACAACACCACCCCATTCTCTTTTCATCATCGCCGTTGTAGATGAAGGATGCTGCCACGAACTCGCCGCTGCGTTTCTAATTGCTTCTTCGATCTGCGCATCAGTCGAGACATTCCTACCTGGAAAAGTCTCTACAGTTCCCAAAGCTTGCATGGGTGGCGAAGAAGTCCACTTGCGTATCTTTTTGACTGAAGCAACTGCCACGGCCATATCCATGGGATGTGAGAATGTGTTGAAATTGACCACAGGGGCTGCCAAAGGGTCTGTGGTGTTGATATATATGGCGCCTCGACTGTATGGGCGAATCATGGCGAGTGGGATGGTGTCACCGCCTTCCCAGGCTATCTCTGCTACTGCGGCGTGAGTGGATGAGTAGAGTGCATCCAGGATCTTGGTCTGAGCGGTGTAGCCAGAAATGATGGTATAGTCAGTGGATAGAAGCGTGGATGAAAGATTTGTTGACGACGTGGAGTTGATGAGGGAACGGTACTGGGATGTGACGTTTTGGAAGGGGAGAAAGGCGACGGTGCTGCCGCCCAGATAAGGTATTGTCATTGGACCTGCAAGTCTCTGTCAGTTACCATGAGGGCAAGCAGATTGATTGAGCCCACCTGTGCGATTCTTGTAATAGATTTCCAGTTGCTCAGCAGCCCAACTCGCATTCGAGAAAACCCAGTCAGGGGTTGGAAAAGTATAGTTGCCATCTGCTTTGTGTCAGTACCACCTCATCACTGGCCAACACGAGAATACTGACAGCTGAATTCCATATACAGCGTTGGCTGATCTTGGAAATTGCTACCCACTCCTGGTAGATCCACAATAGTCTCGATGCCCAAGCTCGACAACAGCGGCCCGGGTCCGATACCCGAAAGCTGCAGAATCTGAGGGGTGCGAGCGGCACCTGCTGCCATGATGACTTCGCGTCCTGCTTTGACCGTGCTAGTCTCGTTCGTAGCCCTGGACATGAACTAGCCAAGCATAATCAGCACACGATGGCAAACAAGCGAGTATCACTCACATCAACAGAAACAGCTCTCAACTCTTGATTGAAGTTAATTTTCGTAACCAAATATCCAGTAACCAAATGCAAATTCTTCCTCACATTGGCGATAGGACGGTAGTAAGCATTTGAAGCATGTGATCTGGACTGATTCTTCGCATATGCAGAGATTGTGCTGTAGAAGGCACCAGTAGCTTCTCCATTGTTTGGTTGGGGATTCAAGGCAACACCAATGCTGTTCCAACCAGCGAAGAAGTTTTCTGAGTGAGAAGAAGGAGAAACTCAGCTTGTTTTCGATTCGATGAGATAAGGGGAAGTGTCTTACTGATGACTGGATATTGATAGTTCGAGAAACTGGATCCTACGGGACCGTCAATACCATGAGGCTCGAGGTCAGTCGAGATGAGTCCAGGGAACATCTCCTGCACCTCTTCAATTGGTGGTGTAAATGTTTCGCTCTGAACTTGGTATTAGCTCTCAATTCGCCACCCCACTCACGATATAAACAGACCTTCTTGAAATATGGCAACAGTCCATTCCATCCCCAACCAGGGTTGCCTAGCTGCTCCCAAGCATCATAGTCGGCTCTGGCTCCACGAGCAAAGAACATGCCATTCACCACTGTTCCACCACCAACCACATCACCAGTATAGAGAGGAGCTGTGCGATTGTTGAGACCGGGTTGAGGGATGCTCGTATCTGTATTGAGGTACTTGTTGGGTACAGCCAGACCTGGTACTGTGGTGCCGTTGTCTTGACCATCACTGTTTAAAAGTCAGTTCCCCTGATCAAGGAAGCAACAAAACGCAAACTGACAGGTAGCCACGTTCAATCACCAGAACAGTTATGTGTGGGTTCTCGGTAAGGCGATTTGCGGTGACAAGACCACTTGTACCACCGCCCACGATGATATAATCATAGCAATTCTCTATTTGCTCGGTGTGGTTCAGCACCACGGCATGAGGAGCGGAATGACCGAGAGGCGAGCCATTGCTTTCTGCGATCCGAATCAGCAATGCAAAGATTTGCGTGAATTTCCACATGATCAAGTGGTCAATTCAAGAGTAAGTGTCCCAAAGGTACTCGAGTACGAGAAAGGCGACAGTGGTGATACTTGAACATCGGTGGTAGTTTTGACCGGTCAAGCAAGGCTTCGTGCATGCTGACTGCATGCATGGAAATGCAAGAGGTAGATCCATCGTAATCCATACGAACTTGTGTGAGTATCTGGTTGGTGGAACTCCCAGGAACCTGTTTCCACCTGCTGGCTTGGTTATCAAGGTTCATGCTGTTATCTTTAGAATCATTGACCGAGGCTGTGTCTGGATGTTGATCTTCACTCGAAAACAAGACAAAACAAGCATCACTCACCAAGACTTAACAAGCAACTCCACTATCCAACTCCAGCAAACCAAAAACGAAAAAACAGTGTCTGCAGCAGGTAGGAATCGAACCTACATCTCCTCAAATCCATCCAAGTACCCAATACCAGTCAGGCGACTGGATTTACACCTGAAAGCCAACCCCTTGTGTTTGCAAGTTTGGGCATTTCTGTCACGCCTGACACTAGTCAGTGCGTATGGGTACTTGGCGACAAACGCTTGTGTTTGCAAGTCGTTTGATGGTGAGGCGCCCTAGCCATTGGGCCACCGCTGCTTGCTGGCGGAATATTCGGTTCTGTGAGATTATAAGGGACAGTGTTGGGTTCGCGTGTTCGATTTTGGATGAAGAGTGTTATCTTTTTGCCTTTGTGTGAAGGTTTGTGACAGCGATGGGGCGCAAGGTGGAAGACGAGGAAGTCTACGTGATACACAAAGGGCAAGAACGATTGAGGAAAACACAACTTCCATGCGAGCGACCATTGAGACGACCAGAGGCAGGAATTCCAGACAGAAAGATAAGCCAAAAAGAGAAGAAGAGATTTATTTATACACAATGCATCAAAGAACAAGAAGTTATTCGCTGGCAAAAATCGCACACAAAACACCTGGGCCCAGGTTATACACCAGCCGGTCCCCACCTTCTATACACAGAAACAAGTAACCAAGAATCTAGTCAGAGTCGTACTCTTTATCCTTGTCTTCCTTATCTTTCTTGTCCTTCTTATCCTTTTTCAGTTGCTGCTTCCAGATGTTGTTTGCAGCTTTAGCATCGACACCGGGGAAAACGAGGTCAAAGACTTCGTTGTACCATGCTACTGGTCTGCCCTCGATACCTTCCTTGATGTTCTGTTGACACAAGTTAGCAAATGATTATTTCTTGGAAAGGGTATGTGGGTATGTGGGTAATGCTTACCTCAGGCAACTCAATCCAGTCACTCAGATTGTCCTTGGGGAAGATGACCATCTTAGCTCCGGCTCGTTTCGCTGCTACCGTCTTTTCTCTGAGACCACCGATTCTAAGAACCTTGCCAGTGACAGTAAGTTCACCAGTCATGGCGACGGTCTGCTCCAGAGGTCTTCCAAGAGCAAGTGAAATAAGCGAGCAAGCCATGGTGATACCGGCACTAGGACCATCCTTCTGCACAGCACCCTCAGGACAGTGCATGTGTACTCTGGCGTGCTCGAAGAACTTGTTTTCAGGGAAGCGTTGAGCCAAGAAGCCCTTTGCGAATGAGTAGGCAATGGAAGTTGACTCCTTCATTACTGCCTTGAGATTACCGGTGCGTTCAAGAGAGGGGCGGGATTGTGCTGATAATGCGGATTCGAGGATGGTTTCGACATAGAGCGCTGCACCACCCATAGATGTCCAGGCGAGACCCATGGCGACACCGGGAGGAGTGGTTTCGTAGAGGCGATCGGCAGTGAAGACTGGAGGACCGACGTAGTCCTTCAGGTTGTCCTTTGTGACGCGAACGTTTACGTTTGATGGCACGGAAAGAGCGACGCGTGGTGTCTCAGCGGTCTCTTTTTCCATGTCTTGAGGTGTGTCTTTGACGTCTGAAGTGTCCTTTGCTGCTGCTTCTTGTGCTTCCTTGCCTTCTGGTGTGAGTGCCTTCTCTTCAGCAAAGGCATCTTCACCGAGGTCTTGGATAATCTTAAGTGCAGACTTGCGGTAAACCTTTTCGATCTGCTTCTTCAAATTACGTACACCAGATTCACGGCAGTACTTGTTAATAAGTTCGGCAATGGCTTCCTTCTCGATCTCGACATCCACGTCCTTGAGACCAGAAAGCTCTTTGGCGGCTGGCGAAAGGTAGCGCTCTGCGATTGCCATCTTCTCGTCTGCGACATATCCAGAAAGTTCAATCATTTCCATACGATCCAAAAGAGGGCGAGGAATTGTGTCAGTCATGTTTGCTGTGCAGACGAAGAGGACCTTGCTAAGATCGACAGGGACGTCCATGTAGTGATCGAGGAAAGAGCTGTTTTGTTCGGGGTCGAGGAGTTCGAGAAGCGCTGATGAAGGGTCACCTTGGTGGCCACGACCAATCTTGTCAACTTCATCAATAAGAATAAGAGGGTTCTCGGTCTGGCACTTCTTGAGAGCTTGAATGATGCGACCAGGCAGGGCACCGACGTAAGTTCTACGGTGACCCTTGATTTCGGCGACATCAGTCAAACCACCAACACTGAAGCGGTAGTACTGTCTGTTCAAAGCGCGAGCGATAGACTTTCCGATACTGGTCTTTCCGACACCAGGGGGGCCGACCATACACAAAATTTTACCCTCGACAGTACCACGTAGCTTGCCGACAGCGATGAACTCAAGAATGCGATCCTTAACATCCTTCAGACCGTGGTGGTCCTCATCAAGTACCTTCATGGCGTTCTTGATGCCAAATGTCTCGGCACTGCGCTTACCCCAAGGGATCTGAGTCAGCCAGTCAAGATAGTTTCTTGTGACGTTGAACTCCGAAGCAGCAGGCTCAAGATGCGCAAGCTTGTTGATCTCCTCGTCAAAGACCTTCTTCACAGGCTCAGGCATAGCCAACTTGGTAGCCTTCTCCTTGAAGCCTTCAAGTAGCTTATCCTTGCCATCGCTTTCGAGACCAAGCTCGCGCTTGATACCCTTCATTTGCTCCATGAGCCAGTACTCGCGCTGACGCTTCTGGATCTTGCTCTCAACATCCTTGCTAATCTTGCTGCTAAGCTGAGCGTTCATGTATTCCTTCTTAATGATCTCAAGAGCCTTGCTGAGTCTCTGCTCGATGTTCAGGCTGGTAAGGACTTCTTGTGCTTCCTCCATCTCGCCACCAGAAACGGCAGCGGCGAAATCAGCGAGTTTGGCGGGTTCGTCGGCGATGTTCGCGGCGGACTGCGACATGGCAAAGGCGGAAACGTGATCGCGGAAGAGCTGGTTGACACTGCCAATCTCCTTGCAAGTGTTGACAATCTCGGAAATCAGAGCGCGAATGGTTGGAGCACGCTTATCGAAGGGCTCGTCGGCAAGGTTGTCGACCTTGACCAAGCTGACTTGCCATGTTTTGAGGAAATCGGTAGGCTCGTACTGAGCGACCTGCTTCTTCTCGCCAGGAGTCTCGACATGCGACTCCTCAAAGCTAGCAGTCACGTCACCCTTGGACTCGACATCGGCCTCAGGCTTCTCGGCGGCTTCGATGGTAGCGGTGGCAACTGAAGGTGCTTCTTCAGTGGTGGTCTCGCCCTTCTTGGGGGGCATCAACTCGGTGAGCTTGATTCTGCGATGAGGATAGAGGACGGCCTGGAGAGCCTTTTCGTCACCATGACCGGCGGGGAAGGCTCCGGTGATTTGACAGAAGGTACCAACGTCGTAGACTTCGCTAGGATCGTTGATGACATCTGTGTTAGATTCGGGATCCTTCAGCAAGAATGCACCGACGTAGCTCTGGCCACGCTTGAGCAGCTCTTGCACAGCGGCAATGACATTGGGGTCGCGGATGGTGATAGCCTTGTAGAAGCCAGGGAACAGCGGCCGTTGTGCGATTGGGATGGCGAGGACTTGTGGGTAGACATCAGGCACGGTAGGCTTGACGAGACCCTTCTCGCCGCCCTTGCGCTTGCGTCCGCTGCCACCGCTTCCGCTGTCACCGCCCGCTGGTGCTCCGTCGCCTCCTGCTGAAGAGGCACCTCGGCCGTCGGGGATGGGTGTGGGTTCCTTTGCACGCGACTCTTCCTTGATAGGTTCTAACGAGTCCTTGCGATCCTTGGTGTCCTTATTCTCTTGGTCTTGTGCCTCCTCTTCTGGGTCGAGTTTCTTGGATGAATCATCTTTCCTGCGGGCAGGAGTGGTATGAAGCGAACGCGATGCGGCGAGGGACGAGTGGCGAAGAGACAGCGGTGTCAAAGGAATGCGACAGGGAGCGGTCGAGTAGTTGCAAGAAGCGGCAAGATGGTATCGCGAAGTGGCGTACAGACGCTGCGAGGACTGCAGGGCTGCTCTGCACTGCCGGTTCAACATGATGTGCGTGTGCGGGGTGGTTGGAAACAGAAAGGACAGACTGGCAAGTCAGCCAGAGTTCACTTCTTAGAAGTCAGAAACGCCTCTCTCGTGTGATCAATGCTCGGTCGTGTATTACAGCTTCAACTACTCAATCGCCGCATCTCTTCCATGACGTTCTGAAGCTTGTCTAAGCACCTAGACATGCACTAGCCCGATACCGCAGTTGTCCCGCTCAAATCCGTCTAAACTCCGTCCTCTTTCCTTCCTTCTTGTTAAGACTGTCGAATGGCAGGTGGCGTGCTTGTACAAGAATGAATTTACCATGATCTACATCAGCCAAAATTAGGATATGACAATCAAATGCGAGATCCAGGATCTCAGTGATATAGGTTCAATCGTCCTGATGTTAAGTTTGAATTCGGGTCAGGCAAAATGACGGATTGGTGCTCGTGATACCTTTCTGATACTCATCTGCAGTACTGCTAACCAATCAGATACCAATGATTGGTCTTTCGCAGCCTCTAGGTAGGTCCATGAAACCAGTCTCCTGTGCTTTCAATAGCCTCTCTGCCTTATCCATCAAGCAGTCCTCAGAACGATCCTCAAGAAGTCTCCCCATCCATATCGGTCTCTGCTTTGAGTTTCGCAATGACTTCTTTGTCCAGGTTCCAAACACGACAATCCTCACAATGAGGCTTCTGTAGCGACTCAAGACCCGTCTGTAATGCATTTATGCCCCACTGACCTACGTCCACAAGAGCAACGGTTTTCAAGCGAGGAGCCAGCTTCAGGATAGTCTTCAATTGTGTCAGTCCTTCCTGCATCCACTCGTCATCCAAGTTATCTTCTGGCGACCTATACAAGCATCAGTCCGATGTCAAAAATGTCATTTGACTAGGAATTTTCTTACGCAAAACCGTGGAGCTCTTCAAACTCGTCATCGATAATGTGGACGCCGAGCCTCTTCAACTTGGGAAACAAGACCGATGCATCACTCACGAGAGTCGTCCAAGTGCTGAGGTCTTGTGCCCAACCTAGTGTACATCGTTCAAGATTTGGGCATGATCGACCGATAGCAGCCACGGCAGATGTACCAGAGGAAGCTGAAGTCTCACATAGCAGCTCCAGTTCACGTAGCTCTGAAAAGTGCGAAATCCATGCGTCGAAGTCGTGACTAGTCCAGCTCGATCCCGGCAGATCTTCTGACCAGTAAGAAGTGATCTTGAATACTTGGAGGTGATTCATCTTTGTCAGAGCTGTCAAGTCATTGGGATGTAATACTTGTTCTGGCCACATGCACAGGGTGAGCTCTGTCAGATTGGTGAAGCGTAGAATGTCCTCGCATAGGTTACGGTCACAATCTTTATAGCCTCCCGGAACAGTAATCTCCAAAGTCCGAAGCGAAATGGCAGTGTTCACAAGCAAAAGGTTCAGTGCAGCATAGTGTCCACCAATGCTTAGAGAAGTCAGATCCTTATTTCCTGGAAGAGTATTGTCGAGCAAGTTCGAGATCTCCCGGGCATCACTCTCGGACAGGTGTTTCCCAAGCTTAAGATGTGTAAGACGCCCATGTTTGAGTAGACGTGTAACAACTTTGTCGGTGTGTATATGCTCTTGACGATGTATTTTTGCACTTGTGAAGATATCTCCGCCTAGCTCAATTGAGTTTAGGCAAGGAAGCTTCATGATAACATTCATGAAAGATTCCAGGTCTAATATTCCTACACCTTCTTCGGCCACAAGCTGTTTCAGTCGAGTACAGAGGCCCAAGGTCTCGAGTGCGGACGCGCTGAGTTCAAGCGGGAGCTTGACCGACAGCAGCGAAGGTCGCAGTAACGGACACAAGAACTCATCGGGGACTACGTCGTGGCTGTCGATCTGGAGATGCTCAAGGTATGGCATCTCGCATGTTGACAATATGTCTTTCCAGTGTACTGGTGAGCCATTTTGGAAACCAGCAAGCGAGTTTTCCAGAGAGAGCGTGCGTATTTTGTCAGCATAGAATTGACGTCGACGACCACGCTTAGCCGGACAAAGTAGAGCACCAAACCCTGGCTCACGCCATAGTAATCCAGTTAGTCGATGAAACCATTCTTTGTTGACACGAATTGCATTAAATAGAGTCGCTCTGTCATCCTTGAGGAAGCTGTGGATGTGGACGCGGAGTTCCGGAGGCAGCTTGTCGAATGCGAACTTTGAATGTGATCGAAGACGCATCGTTGAGCAATAAGGTAATAGCAGATCTAGAGTGGGATAACTCGAATGGTTTTGCAAGAGTATGCTGTACGAGCTAAACGAATACAAAGTGCAGGAGCGGGAGTAATGTGAGAGGTCAGGTAGGAGCGGCTTCAGAACCTGACCAATTGCGACTTCCTTTTCGGGACCAATGAGCTCCTCACACCAACACCTTGATTGTCTTTTGTAGAATCCTACAAGGCGATACTGAGCCTAAGTAGATGTCTAGTAAATTCTTGGGAGAATCATGCTGTCCTATCGCTATCTACGATGAAGTCCATCAAGAGGGACATGAATAATCATACCCGATCTTCTATGAACCAGCAATAAGCAAAAGAGAAAGCGACACCAGCAGCATTAAAACCATCACATAGTCGCCTCATCCTTGCCTTGCTTTCTATCTCATGAGTCTGTCGCTCTAAACATGATTCATTCGCATCATAACGTTTATACCGGGGATCCCAATCGTCTATGCGAATCTTGCTCAAATTCGGCATCACTGAGCGATTCTCAACCAGGCAAAGTAAGGACTCGAAAGAGGGAAGCAAGGAGGCGATGCATCCCTTTAAGTGGAGCTCCTCCAAGCCAGAAGGAAGTAGCTCATCAATTCTCGGGTCCGGTGAGAATTTGAGTAGCATATACCCACTGACCGTCAAATCCCTGAGTGCAGTGTATTTGGTAAGAAATCCAAAGGATTTAGCATAACTGTCATCAGTTGCCCCATATTCTAAACGGCCATCGGTTTGAACATCATAAAGCGCCCAGCTGAAGAAATCCAACTTGATAGTTCTGAGACTGGCCCGGTGAAGGTACATAGCCTTGCTGAGCTCATGTATTGGCCAATCCGATTCTGGCATGTCACAGACAAAACTTTCCAACCCAGTCCATCGACTCATCACATCCTGCAAGACATGGGGATGAACGGCGCAGTATGAGAGCTCGAGTTTCTTCAAGCAAGAAGAGAAGGACTCAGTGGGTGTGAGCTCTTCCAGAATGTCAAGCTCGAATGCATGTGTAATGTCTGCCTTTCGGAGCGAAGGTAGAGCAAGGAATGGAAGGAGAAAAGACAACGGAAATCCTTGATAACGTTCGAGATCGTAATCATCCAGCTCATAAAAACCCTCGCCTGTGTGATTTGGTTGCACACATATTGAAGTCAAATTACGTAGGAACAGGTTGGTTCCGATGATGTGTGTAAAATGCGGCAGCGAGTTGGGACGTTCGAAGTACTCCCAGTTTGGCATGATCAACTTTAGATGGTCGAGATTGGTTGTTAGCGAGAGTAATAGCGTAATCTCTGCATCCTCTTGGCCAACTTCCAGCGCACGATACCATAGTCCTCGCTCTTGATCTTTGATATCGAGCCTCTCCAGGTGCTCTCGATAGAGACCGAGGAGTTGTGGAGTTGCTTGACTATCATGGCTAGGTTCGGTACTGAGGAATGCTACGAATGTACCATCATCTAGAAAAGGTTCTCTTGGAAACCTGTCCAAATCCATTTCTCGCCAGAATTCAGGAACATGGTCGGTAAGTAAATGTTCCAAAGTACCAGGCTGAAACCATGCCTTGATACACACGTTCCGGACGTGTCTTGCAAGGTCTGGGCGTTGTAGCAAAGTCTTCAGGTAACCATGGATGTTCTTCAACTGAAGAGGGACCTCTATTGTGTTGGGTTTGATGTAAGTCTGGTAGAGTAGAGGCTCTGCTATGGAGCGCAATCTCCGGGATGTTTCGCATAGGCTGACCAGGCTCGAGCAAGATTGGCGGAATTCTTCATCCTCAGGAACTTTGGAGTGGAAGCGCTGCAACCAACTTGTTTCAATCGCGAGCTCCTGGAAGATTGACGAGATTATCTCTGTGGGGAGTTGTTGGAGCATGTCCTTATACAAGTCTTGCCTCGGAATCAAAAATGAACCAAGAGGTCCGGATAGAATGCAAAGAAGGATCTAGAAGACGATCAAGAAAGACGTAGGGTGGGGGATTGCTGTGAATTGTGATTTTCACGTAGGAAGTGGCAGTTTGTTCATCTATGTATACTCTTCATTGACAAGGCCTACTAGTTGTTAGTCACGAATCCTGAGAAGTTGCTTGCTCTTTCTCTGTGCTTCCAAAGCCCACTCCTGATTGTTCTTCGTGACTCAACCCTTGAATGCCTCAATATCGGCGGCTCGTTTCCGGTAGATTGGATCTCTGACGGTGAAGGCATGCCTGATTATATAGAAGTATCTCGAAGAATTGGAGCATCAAACTCTGCGCAGTGCATCATGATGAATGATCAGTCTTGTGTCAATATCGCTAGCGTATAGTGTAGCTTGAGGTATGAAGGCTAGGTCATGTCACATTGTAACCCATCTCACAAATGAACCTGCCAAATTGATTGGGCTTGGCGATTCGTAACTCCTACTTCCTTGTTTTCCCCTTTCCACAGATCAATGCACGACGAGACTTTTTGCGTTACAAATGGCTAGCGGAAGTGAATGGAATAATCATCGTACAGTCAGGGTGTTGAGACACCAAAAGAACTATGATTGAGAAGAATGAAGACGCTGGCAGCCACACAAAAATAACGGTAGGTCCCTCCTCTTTGTTGCACCATGATCATGAAGAGAAATAAAACACCTTCTTCAGACAAAACTCCTTCGTTATATTACAAGATCTTTTTGTTTCAAGCTGGTGGTATTACTGAATCTTGGCTTCCCATCGGTGGCGCTGTTGCATCCATTGCCTGCTCCGATGCTGGAGAGTCGGTGACGGCGACTCCATTCAAGATGCTCTCTTTGTCTTTGGCTGATACACTATCTGTCAGACTGGCAGCAGGAGAGATGTCTCTTGGCTGGTGCACTTTGTTGCGTTTGGTGTAGTCGCTCAAACTCAACTTTTTCCTAGCAGGACTAGGATTGACTGCCGCAGAGACGGATGGCGAGAAGAGGGGTATATTGGACAGACCAGGCGTTGTGGTTGCGGACGACTGCGTACCCAGTGAGGGTGAAGTTGCAGAATTCAACGACGGAGGCATGGTTATATGCATCTCGGGGTGGGCAGGTTTGAACTCTGGAGAGGCAGGATGCACCTCACCAATACTGGGTGCTTCTTTTTGTGGCCATGGTGGTGGTGGTGGATCCATGGGCGGATGTGAGGGAACGCCTGGTTTTATTGTGGAAGGACTTGCTGAGCTGTATGACGATCCAGGCTCTTGGTCGTTGGGAGGTGTAGCACGATTAGGCTCATGATCAATGTCCTGCATATCGGCGTCCACTGGACCAAAGGCGGGTGACAATGAAGCAGGGCGTGCTTGTGTAGCCTCGGTCATATCAACGTCGGCGTGTTTGATGGACACAGGCGACAGTGGAGTGGCTTCTGAAGCGGCACCAACACTTTTCGGGCTTTGTTCGGCATGGTCGAGGTCCATGTTTTCGTCCGGATGAACTCCGTTGGTGCGTACATCTTCAGGTGTCTCGCTCTCGGCCTTTCGCTTGAGGTTGTTCGAGGCACACCTTCGAAGCAGGCGTTGCGTCACTGACAAATACTGCTTCTTCTTTGGTGGCGTCGGCATTGGCGGTCCAGGGGGATCATCGTTGTCCATGTCGCATTGAACCGAGGAATCGACATAGACCGGCTTGGGAATGTCGGAAGACTGCTTGCCTGACTTCACAGGTTTTGATGGCCGCTTGGAAATAGTACCGCGACGTGAAGAAGAAGGTTCTGAAGATTGCTGTTTTGAAGAACTGCTCTGTGGTAGCAAAGGGGTGGCACCACTGTGACGTTTCTTTTTCTGTCGACCACTTTCCTCCTCTTGTCGTCGAAACATTTCTTCCTCGCGCATAAGCTTCTTCTTTTCACGTTCGGACATCTCGGGTACAACAGCTGAGTAATGTGTGCCAGGAGTGATGTCTCGACTGGCTGAGCCTCGGAGAGAACCAGACACAGATCGAGTATCTGTCATATCATCATCGACTTCGACTTTTCGAGCCTCACTTCCAGAGCGACTGTGGCTGTTGCGGTTGGGATCAGCAGGCGAGAGGTTGTTGGTCGTCTTCTTGCGACGAGCTTTGGGAACTTTGACGGGGGCAGTAGCTGTCTCGGCGGGCTCGATAGGCTGAGGTTGACCACGTCGATCGAATCTTGCCATCAAACAACCTTCGCCGTTACATGCGCAAGGACCACAATTGGCGAGTACATTAGACACCCACATGGCGATAGCATATTTGATGTCTGCAGGTACGTCGCCGTGCACAACACCTCTTTCGGCATACATTGCCTTGATGGTGTCGTCTGTCTGCCAAGCGACGGTAATCTCCTCGCCAGACTGAAGATCCTGTGTGGCCATGAAACAGAAATGGTAGTTGGTACCGTCGGTGATGATAGTCTGGATCTCCGTATTTGGTCGACAGCTGCGGCGAACGTAGCGGAACATGGTGCCCTCTTGACGGGCGTCGATGTAAATGGGAAGTTGAGGATGGAAGAAGACGAAAGGTTCGGCATGGCGCAGCGATGACCAACGACTTTCAGGGTCGTTCATGTATTCCTCCTTGTACCCGATGTGTCCACGAAGCTCGCCAATGAAGGTGCGCTTCGATATGTCCTGTTCAACCGTCAAGCAGGGCCATTTTGGAGGCTCAGCCTGATCGGTGAAATTTGAATCTGCCTCCCAATGCAAGGCAACCTCGGGTCGACCTGGCATATCTTCGAACGGTCCATCCCATCGGAGAAAGATGTCATTCTGACTGAGTCCGTTTGTGTCTTTCTCGACAACGACCGGATTCTTCAACCACTCAGATAATGAGTTTGTAACGGCAATGTTGTTCATGAGATTTGTTTCTGTCTCGACATGTGAAGAGACTTGAGAGTACAGTCGGAGGAATTCTTCTGAGTACCATGGTATGATGGGTCTTGACGAATCCGGTGACGGACTGCGGGCTGCGGTTATCGTACCGTTTCGCTTTCGACCAGTGGGGGCGTGGTTGGCAGCTGCAGAGGGGCGATGACCTGTCTTTGGGCGTTTGGCAGGAGGTGGTTGGTCGCGTGGACTGGCACTCTTGCGATCGCGACCTTGTAGCAGGGAGCCGTTGACGGCGGCTGGCGACTCCTTCTGCTTTTTACGATGTTTTGGACCGGGTCGTCGCGAGTCGAGAGCTTGTCGCTGTATTTGTTTTTTCTGTCTCTCCTTGGCTTGGTCTGCATCAAGCCAACGCGGTTGACAGTCGAAACAGTAGTGCTTTTGGTGCTCGCCAGGACGATCTGCTTCAGTAGGATAGTAACAAATCATGTGTTGCCAGTTATTGCATGTTTCGCATTGCACCGAGAAGCCGTCGTCGTGGCGCATACCACAAATACAGATAATCTCTCCATCGTCCTCTTCAACGCCGTCATCGATGGGCGGTTGTGTTTGTCGTCGCGAAACTGTGGGAGGTACAGAAAAAGGCTGAGTCGACAGAGGGTGGTGATGATTGTGCTGCTGACGAGCAGCAGCAACTAGTGCATTCAAGGGCGGCGGGACGTCTGTCATAATCCAGCTACCCGTTGTCGTCATGCACAGATGGTGTTGGTAGGGTGTTCTATGTCGTGCGCGGTGTCGGATCACGCATGTCGCTGAGGTCCAGGAATGTCGAGGCTGTGGACAGGGATGGTTAATTCACAGAAAGGCCTGGCGCGATGCTGCGCTGGCTTTGAGAGGACTAGTGAAGTCGACCACCACTGACGGAAGCCTGTTGACTACAAAGGGAAGAGGGAAGGAGAAGGAGGACGGTGTGGCAGGCGGCGTTGCTGGTCGAGGGTGGGTCAGGACAGAGACGGGAGGGTGAGAGATCGAAGCCGAATTTGGCGAAAATAGCTGGCAGAAGGTATGCGACAGCGACGACGAGAAGCGCAACGGCAGAGAGGAAATCAGGCGACGGTCAGAAGCATTGGCGACGAGGTCGAGAGAGAGAATGGAGAAGAGAGCGGGAGTCAGAAATGGAAACTGCCCAGTCCACTGACAACGCGCCTTCCTAACTACTGGGCTTTCGCACCTTCCCTCAAAGCACGTGATTGACCCTTGCATTATTTCTTCTTTTTTTCTCTCCAAACTGTCAGAGAAAAATATCGTCGTTGTTTGCCCTAGTCTTCGCCGCTGCTTTGGGCATGCCTGGACTGTTGAAGGCCTTTGGCTGAAGAGAGCTGTGACATGAGAAAGGCTTTGTCTTGGTGGACGTCCTCGCGCTCGATGGCGGCAGACAGCACCACTGCGAGCAGCAGTAACAAGCAAAGCAGGGCATAGCAAGCAGCAACAAAGTCTACGCAGCCTTAGAGATAACACGGGAAAAGCTTTGAGATTTGTCGCACTAACCAAACATGTATTGGCTGTTGCTCTTTTTATTGGCTGTTGTGCATAGCCCCTCCGCGCTAGTCGCGCCAAGCCACTCAGGTTGCTCCTGAAATCGCCCCCTCTTTTGCTTTCCATCGGCTCACGCACTCTCATCTCCTGAGGCATGTTTTTGCAGCTGAGCCTCAAAACACCTGCGACGTGGATCCATTTCATTTGCAAACGCCTCCCCTATATGCCCGAGACACAATCACAGTGATGACTACCGGCGCTCCATTCGAGCCGTGCTAGGTGAGCACGCTGGTGCAGATTGAGACTCGAGGGTGACGACACTGTGACAGGGCACTCCCAGCACCCATGTTTCGAGTCCGTCCGAGTCGTCCGCGGCCGGTAGCGTGCAGCTTCTCCGCTCTTGTCTCGTGTCCCGGCGCCTTCGACTTCGTGTGTCCACTGTCTCGTTGCCGGAGGAGGTTTGTTGATGCTGACAAGACTTGCATGTGCATATGTTCTCCATTTTGGTCATCGTAAACATCTGGTCATGTTGGCCATGTTAAGTTGTGTATTGTCTGGGTCTGGTGTCGCCGTAACGACGTAGAAGCAGGATGGCAACACTGTTCTCCGAATCCCTGCTTACCACTGCACTTAGAGAGTCAGCAGCTACATGCTTCCGACAAATACATCTCCATTGTATCGTTGCTGCCGCGTGGGATTTGGAACTCGCGGGTTGGTGAGACAATGTCATTCTTCGCTTGAATTTGGTACATCGATGGTCAACAAATCTCCTCGAGCCTGTGCTTGCAGATGGCTCTTCGAATAATTGCGTTGTGGATGAAGAATATATACAGTGTATGGTTGCAGATGAGACATAGCTGACACTGAAAGCTGTCGTCTTGACGAACCTTCTAGTGGTGAGCAAAGGTATCAACACGAGGAGACTTGGGTCCCTCTGCTTCGAGTGTTTGCTGAATCCTATGCGACGGCAACCATCTTTCCGCAGGAATAACGAAGTACGACACGATGGCGAAGATTGTGACAATCGCCATGATCACTGGGGCATAGTTCAGGTTGCCAGCCGTGACAGGAAAAGCATACGGCGAGAACAAGATAGCGACAACCCAGCCGTTCCAGAAGATGGCGATGAACTGGAAAGGCTTGCTGAACTTTCCAAGGCTCCATCTAGGCTTGGGGAATGTTTTCGGTGTGAGCACGAGTCTCGCAAGACAGATCAGACCGTATGCAGCGGCGGAAGGAACACCAGCTGCTGAAACCAGACTGGTGAATGCAGTGCTGGATGGAAGGATTGTGCAGGTGATGATGGCTGAAACAACCCAGACGACAATCACGGCATTCTTGGGCTGGCCATTCGCGACCTGAGAGACCCATCCAGAGAAGGGAAGAACACCATCTCTTGCGACAGCAAATACTAATCTTGATGCGGCGAGGACAGCGATTGCAGTATTAAACCAGAGGGCTACGATACAGACAACGTTCATGACGACATGTCCGCCCTGACCGAGGACCACAGCATAAAGTGGTACGAATGGCTGCTCAGAACCAAACTGGAAGAAGGTATCTGCATCAGGCTGGACAATCATCAGCGAAGTAACAGTGCATCAGAGGCAGCATAGCTTACCACACAGAATAAGAACAGAATAACCACGACAAAACCACCAACACCACTAACCACAGTGCTCCAAAAAATACCTCTAGCTGCACTCACACTGGCGTTCTTCGTTTCCTCTGCGACATGACCAGAAGCATCAAATCCGATCAGAATGCCAGCGGTAGCCAGATAAGACAAACACCAGTTCCAGCCAGCAGGTGCTCCAGTACCGTTGTAAGTAGTCAAGAAGGCCTCATGAGCAGTACGGAAGCCATAAGTCTGGGCCACTCCAATTGGCAGCCAAACCATGTTGAGCACAAAGTCCAGCAATACCATCCCGGAAGATGCATAGAAGATCCAGCGGAAGTACTTGGGACGGAGCAGGTTGACGATGCAAGCGACTGCCAACATGAACTCGGTAACGGCCCATTGAACAGCGCGGTATTTGATGTGATCCGAATCAGATGGGTAGTCAACATTGAAGACCACGATTTCAGCCAGAAGGTAATTGACAGCTCCCTGAGTGTTACTGGCGCAGAAAGTTGTCCAGGCAGTGGTAGACCACCAAGCCACGATGAAGCCGAAGAAGCGTCCGAATCTAGGCCCTCCTGCCTCGGCAGCCCAGAGGTATATGGATCCAGCGAGAGGCAGCGAGGAGCATATCTCTGCGATGACAGCCGCTGTGATGAATGTGAAGACGCAGGTCACAATGTAGGAAGTCCAATACGCGAGATTGCCGCCTGCGCTGATTCCGGTAGAAAATGTCACACGAACGCCTCCCACGAAATACAGCGCCGCTGTTAAGGTGATCAGAAGAGGTTTCTTGATACAGGCTTTCCAAGACTCACCAAATGTTGTTGAAAAGTTGTGGAACAGCGTATAGGAACGATGCCTTGTAGATCATGAGATGTAGCCAAATGCAAATGTACGAGCAACTTACAATACTGGCTTGTAGCCTAGATTTTCCTACGGAAATTTCACTGTCAGATTCATCGCCTATCTATACATGATGCGGTTCTGCATGAAAATATGTTGAACGCACCAAAAGCTCAGCATCAGAATCAGACTCGCTCGCTCGTAAGCGAGCAAGCTCCTCTGCATATGCCTGGCTCGACGGGTCCTGCTGCATTCCGATACAAGCAAGCAGAGGCTGTTAGAGCAGTCGTCGATAAAAGTCGTGTTCGATTGAACGTGAGAAAATGGTCAAGAAAAAAAAAAATGAATATGCGAGTTCAAACAGGCAGGTGGCACGGCAGGGCCTGGCGTCGGGGCGAATTGAATCCACCGACACGCTGCCTTTCACCTCTTCACTCAACAACTTCGTCGTCCACCACTCTGGGGTCTACTCTAGGCCTTTCTTCCGGTAGTTCTGCTGTCTCTCTATTGTTGTATCTTCGTTTGTCAGAGCTACCTGTCGCCGCAGTCCGAGAGTCGAGTCAGGACGCTTACGGTATCATGTCGCCATTTAGCCGTTGCCTCTGGCATCCCCAACACGCGATAACTTGGTGACCACACACGAATCGTTGCCCTGGATGTCACTTGGCAATGAACCCAGACCTAGCCAAGTCAGACCAAGACCTGTGAATAGGGCTCTGGCGATATCAGAGACCCATAGGCGCAAGAGCGTGGGCATGGCGTCGCGCGACCCTCGCTATCCTTCCTGAGTTGCTGAGCCAAGGCTAAATGATGCCACTGGATCAAGTATGCGAGTCGTCAGGTAGGTGCTTGTCGAAAACAACGAGTTATTGGTTTTCCAGCGACTCAAGGCTTCAAACCACAATATATTCGTAACAACTACAGGTACGATGAATCACTCCATTCTCTGCACCTGCTCACGCAGCACAAGCTGCTGGACCATACGGCCGTGCTGTCGTGCGTTCTGCATGACTTCATGTTGACAGGTTTTACACACTTGCCATCAATCACATGGTTCTGTGGTGTAGTTGGTTATCACTTCTGTCTAACACACAGGCGGTCCCCGGTTCGAACCCGGGCGGAATCATCTCTTTTGCTGCTCTCGCGACCTCTGGGAGGTCTGGTATAGGTGTGGTGAAGGTCAGAGAATTTTTTGGGAAAATTTTGGGAAGGTGCGTCGTGACTTCCGCTTTCATTTTCAACAAGCTTCGCAGGGTCCCTAGCTACTTCCCGACGATCGTCGCGTGATCTCACGTTCTCCCTTTCCAAGTATCTTACTCTCAAGTAGCGCCTTAATAAATAGGGAGAACTGCATACCTCCTGTAGCTGAAAGTGTGCACGGTACACGACAAATAAAGTGGTATCAGTTCATATCTATGCCAAGATTCTATAACCATAAACTCCGAATCTAATGCCCAACCTTTAGTTCAACCCAATTTCGATCATTATGTCAGCATGAAGGTCGATATACGAGCCCAGCTCGTAACATCTAAACAGTCTCCTTCTGGACAGCAAAGTCAGAGCTCTTCTTGTCGGCTTCGTTCTCGATGTGCTCAGTGATAGAGCCCTTGCGGACAGCAGTCTCGACTCGTTCGTCGAAGCGGCTCTTGACTTGGTTGCTCTTCCATGGAGGGATATGAGACTCGAAGATCATGTCGATCTCCTCCAGAGTTTTTCCGTGGGATTCTGGATAGGTGAAGAAGATGTGGAAGGTCATGGCGAAGCAAAAAACGCCGAAGATGATGTAAGTTCTCCACTGGATGTTAGTGAAGGCAGGAGCAACAAAGTATGCCTATGAAATGTTAGCTGTATTCAGGCAGAACGGTGCAGCAGAGACTTACAAGAGCAAAGTTGAAGATCCAGTTGGTGGCAGCAGAAAGACCGACTCCCTGAGCACGATACTTGAGAGGGAAGACCTCGGAGCTGTAGATCCAGCCACAGGGAGCCCAAGTGAATCCATAGAAGCCAACGAAGATGTAACTGACGGCGATGATACCCTTGGCTGCAGTGTTGTTGTCAACCTTCCACTTGAGGATATCGTTACCATCGATAGATTCCACATGGTGCCCGTAGCTAGCCATAAGTCCAGCAATGGTGAAGTGGCAGATACAGCAGACGATGGATCCGGTCAAGAGAAGCAGACGACGAGGAATTCTGTCAATGTAGGGCAAGATGACACCAGTGGTGACAAGGAAAATGACGCTAAGCATATCATTAGTGTCCGCTTATCGTAAGAGATGAATTGGCGCAGAACTTACTATTGAATGATAGACGAGGTGAGGGTTTGATCGCCGAGGCCAGCCATTTCGAAGACGTAGACGATGTAGTACATGGCGACGTTGCCTCCGAGCAGCTGTTGCCACATCTGAACTGTGGTGCCACACATGGTTCTTCTCCACATGTTCTTGCTGAACAATCCGAAGAAGGTAACTCCCTCAGTGTTTTGAGATGCAGCGACGGCTTCGCGAATCTCCATCAGTTCAGCCTGCACAGCTGGGTCGTCAAGGTTGCCTTTGGCGTGGAGGAGGGCGAGAGTGTTCTCAACTTCTTGCCAACGTCCCTTAGATCCAAGCCATCTGGGCGATTCAGGGAAAAAGAACAGAGATCCGAGAAGAATGAATGCAGGGATACCTTGAATGCCCCAAGCGATACGGAAGGCTGACGGACCACTGACTCCCTTGGCGCAGCCGTAGGCGATCAAGAACATGATGAGGATACCCTACGGCAGGTTAGTAATCGTGCAAAAAAATCGACATGCCAAATGGTATCTTCTTACCCATTCGATAGCCCATTGCTGAATTCCTACGATGCGTCCACGAATGCGGGCAGGTGCAAGTTCAGCGAGATATACACAGCTAGAGTCTTGTTAGCGCCCGTCGGCTGGAGGTTGCACTGAAGATGATCAAAAGACCCTCCGCCGAACAATTGGACTCCAGGTCCCACATTTGAAGCGGCATGTCGAACGTCCTGGGTAGGCAAGTGCATTACTTACACTTGAGAAGATGTGATACCAACAGCAAGACCACTGACGAGACGACCCACAATCAATTGGGCGACGTTCTGAGAGCTGCACTGAATGGCCGCTCCGATAATCCAGATCACAGATGCCAGCATCAAAGATCTGCGACGACCGATAGCATCACAAATGGCCCCAGCAGCAAGAGCACCCAGGAAAGAACCACCAGACATGGAAGCAGTGATCTGTGCTTTGGTCAACAAAAATGGCCTTGTAACATGATATATGCAAGATAGAAACTCACGCCTCCCTGCAAGTTCGAGTCAGGGTGATTGAAGTAGTCGAGGTACTGGTCCTGGCCAATCCATGCACTCATGGAAGAAACATCGAAGCCGAAGAGAGCACCGCCAATCGTGCCAAAGGCAGCGAGGACGTAAATATTTGAGATGGTATACATGGTAGTAGATGTCCAGCCTCGTCCCTGGAGCCTCGTTTCGTCTAGGAGTATTCACATAGCTCTGACTGAGGCTCCACTGCCTTTATATTCTAACCCCAGCCCACACACTATTGCGGGACACGAGTTTGGGGCCCCAAGGAGTGGAAGTCCCCACCGTCGGGGATATAGACAATGACATCATTTCAGGACGTCTCTTCGAATTTATCCACCATTGTCGGATGAAGAAGTTGGAGGCAACGTTCAATTCATGGGCAAGCGTTCAGCTTCGCCGCCGGAAGAGTTCGCAATTCTGCCGATTCTCTGAGGGTTGCGCACGCAAATGCTGCGCGTGTATCCACATTTGTTTGTCAATCTTTTCGATATCAGGTTTAGAGTGCGAAGCGATGGTCTGTGGGACTGCCGCACTCCGGTGGTTAAAATTTCTATGGAAACGGGATCTCCAACAGCACGCAGCATACGCCAAGCTGCTGCAGGACCACAATGAATGCAGATAAGTACGTACCCAGCCGGCACTTCCAGCGGCACTGCTGAACAACGGTTCATGGAAGAGCACATATAAACTTGCTCTTTTGCTCGTGTATACAACCTGTAGCTGTTTGGAGACAGGTCGCCATGGGAAGACGATCTTGTTCACGGCTATTATTTCGAATGAAGCGGCAAGGGCGCAGAAGGGTCTTGGCTGAACTCTGTCTCGCTCTAACATCCAGTCGGCAGGTTATAAAGGGCCGCCGCTGACGAGATAGGCACGCTTCAAGCCATGTATTTATTGGGAAATCCTGTCTGTCGCGTCATATTCGAGATGAGATCTTCACCAGGTATCTCGCTATCTCAAAGACTACAGCAGGTCTTGCTTGTTGTAAACTTGACTTGCTATGATTTGCATCAAGCAGGATTGACAAAGCAGCCGCTTCTGCCATTGTCAGGCCATATGATTCGATTTTCGCATGAGGCACGCTCGCAGGGCGCACAAAGCTGTCAGCACTTTTGTGGTGAAAAGTCAATTCTCGAACGTCTACATGTGTCTCGAAGTGGTTCGGCGCAGCGAAGACATACACTCGATTATTGTCAAATCTACAAACAAGCACGGAATCTAGTTCCGTGCCGGAAGGCTTTCCGGATTGAACTGTGATATAGGCCAAAAGAAAAATATAAATATAACTAGGTCACAGGCAAAACTTTGTGCTACCTGTAGCATGCTTGACAGCAGGCACTATAGGCTGCTACAACACATGGAGATTGGAGTACCCAAGGCCAACAGCGCAAAAGCTGCATGAGATGTTGGTATTCTGGATCATCTTAAAGAAGATGGAGAGGCTCGCGGTCAGACACAGTGTCCATACGTCCAACCTCTCTCTATCAGTCGTCTATTGTTGCCAGGCCTTGAGATAGACGTGGTTTCACATGCAATGGACCGATCGCACGGTACGCCGATACGAGGATACGTTTTGTTGAAATTCGAGTTGTGAAGAAGCAGCTTTCGTTGTGGGCACGTTCGCAATCGGGGTCCTGTCCGCGAGTCATTAGATTTCGCCGAGAGTTAATACCGTGTCATGATATATTGGCAGTAGGCATCGTTTGAACAACTTAATTCACAATCATGTCGTCTTGCTGCTGAAGCAAAGGGGCAAGGCTTGCGAAGACGCTGTACGTTGATATAAGCAGTAGGGACCTATGATGTTAGGGACTAGCAGACAGTACCAAGTTCTAGTGTACCATGTACGAGTGGTGACGATAGAAGGGACTTGCGCTCCTTCCTTATTAGAAGCAAGAGACAGGACAGAAATTGTTCCGGTGGAGACGGTGATTCGTCAGCGAAGCCACCCAATATATCATGCTGCGGGTTCAATTCAGCCTTCTACGTTTGTGCATTGCAGAGCAACAATTCGATAGTGATTCACATGATGAAGGGCAAATCAATGAATTGCTGTGACACCATACTTCGATTCGTCTTGAGAGATGTCTGCACGCTGTCACGATGCTTCTGATGTGATGCGAATATGCCTTGGGCACATCAGGGTCTCAGGGTCAAGCCAATACATGTCTAGACGGACCTTGGTCCAAGAACATCACATGCAAAACTATACAAGCTCGAAAAATAATAGTGGAGCATCTGCAAGCTGCCATCGAAGGAATCCATGATATGTCAGCTACAACATGCTAGGTGGTACGGGCGTATCGTCTTTGACTGTCCTACTTTGCTTCCACCCCTTCCCCACGCCGCCTCGGCAAATCTTGTGTCGCGTGGAAGGCGCGAGCCACTTACAAATTAATCGCGCCCTCATCCTTGCGCCGGTCCCATCTAGCCCTGCCTTAGCTACATACGGAGCTTAACTAGAACACTCGGAGCAGCTGTGATAATTACATGAAGGCGGGGCGGCACAATCAAAGCATACTCCATCAGCGCTGTGCACACGGAGCCGGCATATCTGCGGATCCTTCGAGGACGGATGGAAGTAAAGCCCGTTTTCACGCCGTTGAAACCGTTGACAGATAGACGCAGAGCACTTGGCCATTTCGGATCTCTCCTCCTGGAGCACACCTCTTGTCTTGTGTTCAGCTTTCCTGCTCAAGTACAAACGTCTATCGACAGCACACTCATTTCGCGCTTGGTGCTTGCAATCTTTATCAGAGTCTCCTGACATCTCGGGCCCTCGGTGGCACGTTCCAGCTTCAGCATACAGCAACAAGTGGCCAGTGCCTCCCCACCAAATCACTTGTGTAATTGGTGTATGCGCGGACGGGCGTCCTTATTTGCACCTCACGTCTTTGCGAAGGTCTACTATGCGTGATTTCCCATCTGGAATTCCAGATAGTCCTGGGCAATCAACCTAACACTGCTACACGATGTGCGCTTTAAAACAGGAAAACAGCGGCGCGTCCGAGGGTCGCGAAGCGGGCAGCGCGCAGGCGGGCAGCTCTGATGCGGCGAGGTCAGCCCGCAAGAGGACAAAGACTGGATGTCTCACCTGTCGGAAACGCAGAATCAAGTGTGATGAAGGCAAGCCAGTATGCAAGAATTGCATGAAATCAAAGCGGCAATGTGAAGGCTACAACCAGCGAGTTGTCTTCAAGCCCGCCGATTTCCAATATCTACCACATGGTGGTGCAACCATAACCTTCGATGCTGGACTTACTGGTATTCCTAACGAGCACAGCCATCACGGAGTGTATCCTCCTCAACATCCTGGTTCCCAACCACGTTCGCTTTCTGTTGCATCACAAATGTCACAACAGTATGGGCCGATTGGGGATGCCATGGATCACCAAAGACCACCACCAATAAATCAACACCCAGGCTTCGACCCGATTCTACATGGCATGCCGCAACAACAAACACGATTCGAACAATCTCCTGATATGCAACCATTCATGGATGGAAGTTCGTCATTCCCTCACGGTGTGCCAGTTGACAACAGTCCACCAAATCCAGCTCTGTACCAATCTATCCCGGAGAATTCACCCTATATTGAACAATATCCTATTACTGGTTGGCAGCAGGATGTTCAAGGCCATTTCACGCCAGTGCTCTGGTCCAATGCATATGTCACAGATGATCAACAGCCGATAGGTGTTCCACAACAGTGGCACGGAGAAGGCTTGACCAGTCCAAATATCTCGGAACTAGCCCCAACACCACCAGGTGGGGTACCGTATGGTTACGAGGCGACAACAGAGCGAGCACATCCAACCCAGCATTCAGTACCTCTACAAAGCATCCCGGTCGTGGCTAACAATGCTCCACTACAAACACAGCTTGGTCGCGATGGAATTCTGAATGAAGCAGCCATTGAAGTTCATGACGAGGACTACTATGATGTTGACACCGAGGACGAAATGTTGGATATGGATACCGAGTTTGAGGCACAAAACATCAACGGAGGAAAGGCACGCCTTCACCGCTATTCCAAGTATGGACTCGATGCAGCAAAACTGGATGCCCGACAATTCGATACATTCGTGTTCAGTGGCGCCATGGACAGCTACCGACCCGAACATGTTGCAAATCCATTAAAGAATCCAGCCACGGCTAGGGTGTTTGCTCACTTCATATCCGAAACTTCGGCAATATTGACCACATCGGCAAGACAGATCTGGCGGCTCAATCCCTCTTCTTCTGACAGTAAGGCCAAGCCAATGGTAAGGAAGTGTATTTGGACACACACTTTGCCTATGGCAGCATTGCATCACCAAGGCCTTTTGCAGTCGATGCTTGCGATATCGAGTTTGCAAATAGCAAAGATACAAGGTGCCTCCGAGACGCCCTCACTCAAGCACTATGCATACGCCCTCAAGAGGATTCACAATTGCGTTGGTAACCCGAAGAAAAGACTTTCGGTACCCGTCCTTGCGGCATCGTTGTTGCTTGGTTACTACGAATGTATGGCTGCCAACCACGCAAACTGGCAAAGCCATATCAATGGCGCTCGACAACTAGTGGTGGAAATAGATTTTGCCGGAATGACCAAAACTTTCAAGCAATTGAAGACTGTCAATAGGGCGCGGCAAGACCAACAAATGCCGCGGTTTTCGGCTACTGGCATCCCCCAGATGTCTCCAGACAAATCGCCGCAGGACATTCTGCTGGATCAGATGGACGAAGTCGACGAGAACATTGTTGGAGCAATCTGTGGCACTGGAGTCAGTTACGACAGATACGGTCATATTGGCGAGGCGATGCCGTCTCCACAACCGTTCAATCTGGAGACTTACGACACTCTGAGAGACTTGTACTGGTGGTATTGCAAGAATGATGCTTTTCACAGTTTGATCAGCACCGACCCGTTAATGTATGTAAAGCATTTCCTATCTCTTAAATTTTTGCGCTGACAATTTGCAGGATGGACTATAGCCGATGGACTGATTGTCCACCCCGTGCACCACTGGGTAAACCTGAAGCTCCTTATGGTTCACTCGATCACGTTATGCTTCTTCTCGCTCGAGTCGCAGATTTTGCTTCTCGAGATAGGAAGAGAAAGCTCAAAGTCGAGAAATCAAGCATGGGGTCGCCGCTTGATAATTCGAGACGTGCATCAAGCGCATCTAACAATGCATCAGCCACACCACCGAACATGTTCTCCTCACGAGGAGTTTCGAATTCACCATCAAGCACAACCTCCCACACATATGACAGCATAGATCTGAACCTTGCAACGGCGACCGCTCTTCAAGAATGGAACAACATCAAAGCGGCTTTGGATTTTGTGGCATCCAGTTTGGGTCCTTATTTCCAACCCTTGGATGGTGAATACGGGCCTCCACTCAATACGCCATTTGGTCCAGCTCTTGTCTACCGCTCATACGACATCAGCGCTTTCTGGGCAACCTACAATATGGCCATGATAGCAGCTCTCCGCAATCACCCTAACATGCCTCCAGCCGCCCATGTCGCTGCTGCCGCAGCGGCGGAGCAAACGAAACCCTACGCCTATGCTATTGGCCGGATCTCAGCGGGTATGCAAACTCCACCCGAAGACCATCCGCTTGATCCCAGGATGGCCGCTGCCATGATCGACATGGTCATTCCTCAATTCTTTGCTGGTATTCAATACACCGATGCCTCTCACCGTGCCTTCCTCGTCGAACGCTATTTCGAAACCGATCGACGTATCGGCTGGGCTACTGCCAGTATCATCGCCGAAGGATGTCAGAGTGGCTGGATTCGCGCGGCGGACGCAGGTCGAGGACCACCTCACGTACGCGTGAGCAAAGCCACATTCTCCGACTTCAGAATCGGACGATACGGCAACTACGCACAAGCCCAAGCCAGTAAACCACGACTTTCTGAATGGGACGCCGAAAACGACAGAAAGTTTGTCAAGACAAAGACTAGCGCGCGCGTGCATTGGGCTATCGGATTGATGGGCACTGAAGAAGATGTCCCCGAGGAATCTGATTGAATGATGTTCTGGCAATTTGGGTGGATGGAAAAGGGGAATCATGATGATGAAGGAGGGGGACAAAAATATTTGCATTCACACCACATTTTCAACATATCTTAGCAAGCTGCACACTCTAACTTGGTGAGCTTCAAATTACATGGTTTTGGCTACTATGGCCAGGTTTCCCCACTCAAAAAGGATTGGTGCTTTTGCCGTACTTTCCAATGTGAAATCTAACGTGAGACGAATAAAGACGATATGCACGGGCAATGCGAGTGAGAAAGGCAGTGAACAAACAGCGAGAACAAACAAGTCTATAATTTCGAAACGCCATAAGACAACGCAGCCACCATTTCTTGCATTGGACAATCACGCCTTCTGTTGAGCCTCCATATCATGAGCCTGAGGACTGACCTGACTCCACGCCTTGCCCAAGTGCTCTTTAGTAGCTTCTCCTTTTCCAACTTTCTGTCCTTCGAATCCAGTCTCGCCCAAATACTCGCACTCGAACACGCCAGTCAACTTTACGCCATCATCCTCGAATTTGATGAATTGAGTGGCGTTTTCGGCCTCGACTGAGATTTCAGAGTCTGAAGTCTCACGACCTCGCCATTTGTATTGGAAAGTGCGGTTTTCAGCAGAGGGGAGTTGAGTAGACAGAAGATCGAAGGATGTGCGAGGAGTAGGATTGGATCTGACAGTGTCAGGGGACATGAAGCGGATGATGCCTTGATAGAGACCCAGGTTGAAAGTAGCCCAGAGCTGGTAGGTCCCCAGACGTGCTTTTTGGGCTTCTGTGAGTTCAGAGTCGGGGATGTTGTCGTCGGTAGTTGATGCAGGGTTCTCGTCGTCAGTGTCGTTGTCATTTTGGGGTCGGGTTGGTTCGAGGTGGATTGTAAGTGTCAAGTCTGGAGATGTCGAACCGAGTTGTTCGGCGATTGCTGCGCAGGAGATCTTCCAGAGTCCTGTTGGGTCGACTATGTCTTTTTCTGTTTGGGCTGATTGGGCTTGTTGTGATACCCAGCTTGCGATGCGATCATTCTCGGTGGTTTCCTCAGTAGCGGGTTGCTCTGTGCTTGTCTCTTGAGGCAGAGCACCTGACATGACTGGAGTAGTCTCCACGTCACCGGGATCTTTTCGGAAGACTGGTCTTGCGGGTACAGCTGAGCTTTTGAGGCTCCTGAGTTGCTTTGCAGCCTCGATATCCTCATTTGGAAGTGCTGTCTGCGCAGACTCATTGTTGCTGCCGGTCGTCTTTGATGTATGATCGATAGAAGGCAATTGCTCGCGAGCGTCCTCGGCTTGCTGGGCACCCGGCAGCATCATCTGAGCCACAGGGGCTCTTTGTTCGCGAAGAGAAGGATCAATCAAGTCAGCAGGATTCTTAGGCTCGTCAGCTCCAGCATCAGCTTCGCCATCGTTCTCATCCTCGGCCTCTTGAAGCTGTCTCTTGGCCTGGCGCTGGATGTCTCTGACTTTACCAGCGACAGCCATTCGCGAAGCAACTCGACCAAGCACAATCCAGCTCTCCACTGGTCCATCTTTTCGTGCTTGCGTATCGAACATCTCAACATGCAAACCCATGGCATCAGCCTTGGCCCACATGTCACGTCTCGTGGCTGGGCCGACTTTCAGAGCCAGAACATCTTCTCCATTTCCCAGAAACTCCTTCAACAGTCTGGTAGAATTGATCCAGGCTTTTGCTTCAGGAGTTTTTGCTGCATTCCATCTGACATCTTCGGCTTTGAGCTTGAGCCTTTCTCTGTCTGCAGCAGTGGTAACGACGCGCTTTTTCTTGGGGGCTCCATTTGCTCCGGCTGAACCAGCAGCGGCCTTATCCTGAGGGGCCATGCTATGTGTGCAAGGTCCAGGACTTGTGACGCGAAAAACCAAAACTCCTGATAAGATGCTTGGGTGTTGAAAATGTTGGTGTGCAAGTACGCGTTGTTGGTTCGGTGACCTTGGAGGTTCGTAGATGTTTGCCGTTTTTGCCAAGACAAGCTCGGCGTACTCGTATGATCTTCCGAGACCGACGACGATATCATCCGAGCCTGAATGCTCGTGAGAATACCTGTTCAGAGTGATGCGTGGCAAGCATGGTGTGTCGGAGTATCGCGATGGAGCAAGATCTCCATTGTGTTTCGCGATGCTCAATGAGGTGATTTTCTACAGAATATTAGGTAGCACCACATAGGGAGGTATGCACGTATGCACATTGTATTTTCCAGAACGACAACTCGAGCATTTAGCACCACCAAGACTCAAAAACACACCAAAATTGACAAAAAGGCACCCCGAACACATTCAAGATTACCATGCAACCACATACACATAAGAAAAGATAGCAATCCAGTGTTGAACACCTTGATTAACAGCGGCCAGGGTGATCAGGACAGCATCTGTAAACTCGAAAAAGAAGCTGCAAGCACAGTCACGTAGGCAACACACGGTGGCTTTGCTGACCAACCTGCATGTATATTGGCAGGATCAGATCCTATGTATCAGCACATTATTGGTTTCTGTACAGATGGCTGATTTAGGATGATGATGGGCGGTGTGGATGTATGAGGAGGCTTCAAAGGGATGATAGGCTAACGAACGGTGAAACAGTCACCGATTATTCTTGATACGACTCATACGTATGGGCACCACCGACCCGATGGTCTTTGAGACTTGTTGGACGCCTTTCAGAGACATTTTGCGAGTCTTATACCGACAAACGCAAAGATAATAATGGTTGAAATAGGTGTTTACTTTTGTCAACAAAGATTGTGTTTGTACCGAAGCGGGGAAAACAGTCAGCGTCATCAAGCAGTGGGTTGATCTCGGATGCGGATGCACAAGGGTGATTTTCGCAGGTACTCTTCAGACAACGAATGTTCAGCGGAGGTGATAGAAACGGATGCAACGTTGACCCTTTTACTGCCCCTATTCTCGATCAAGCTGTTAAAGACTTGGACTCGACTCTGCAGTATTTCGAGTGATTCAAGAGAGAGCTACAGGACAAAGCGATTGTCGGAGAACCTTTGTTGATCAAGCGCGTCAGTCAACAAAACAGCACGTCCATCGCTGACAGCGTCTCGAGGCCTGTTTGATCCAGACCCAACGAATCCACCCACCCCGAGCACTTTTGAGCAATAAACGTTACCAGCATCGACAGCACTCTCTCGAAAGAGACAGAGACTCAACGATCAAGCAGAAAACCATTGATATTAGCTGAGGTCGACGGGATCAGGCCTGCTCTCATCCCCACGCAAATTTGCGGAGGCAAACTCTTGGCCCGCTCTTGAGACGCGATCGCTTCCATCCACCAACTGCTTGCTTTTTCCCGTCACTCCGACATCACAGACGCGACCCAGCGACGTCTTTGTCAACACAACCTTACTTCTATTTCTGCAGCACGCATCACACAACACATCACCATGCCGCCGTCAAATCGGCGCACAAGACCTGCGCGCAAGGCCGCAGAAGTGGCCGCGGCAGCCACGGCTACCGCAGCCGACGTGTCTGACGCCGACACTCCCGAATCCATCGCTACACCCTCGCGCACCTCTCGCAAGAGAGCGCGTGCCAACGACGCCCCTACCTCTAATGGCCGCGCAGCTACGCGCAGAAAGGTCACGACCGCCCGCGCCAACGAACGCGAAGATACCGAAGGCACCGAAGCAAATGAACAATCCGACGCCGAAACAGAACCCTCGACCCCCTCCGAGGTCGATGTGATCTCCAAGCTCAAGGTCTCGGACAAGCAAGTGAACGCGACACACGACTTCTCCAACGACCTACTCGAGGGTAGAGAGCACGTGCCTGGCTATGGTAAAATCGCCGGTCGCAACTGGACATACATCATTCAAGGTGTCGAGATCAACATTGGTCGTCCCGAGTCACACGAGAAGGCCGAGACTCTCAACTCGCCTATCATCCAGTCAAACGACCCTTCGGCCAAGTCGAGAATCTCCATCGACCTTGGTCCTGATCGACAGGTGTCGCGTCTGCACGCAGTCATCTCATACGACAGTGAGCAGGAGAAGTGGTTTATCACTGTCAACGGCCGTAATGGCCTCAGAGTCGACACACAGCTCCTCAAGCGTGGCAACCGCGCTGCTTTGCGCTCCGGCTGTGTTATTGACATCAGTGGCACTCAGATGGCCTTCATCACCACCGCTCGCCATGAGGACGACGGCCCCGTTTTCGCCGATGCAATTGTCCGCCAGACCTACACATCCGAAGAAGAGGATCATGAAGCCGACGGCCGCAACGGCAATCCTCCGCCGAACCCATCTTCTCACATGCCCGGTCCTTCTTCATCAGTACGCCGCCCTGCCCACCCTTCGTCTAGCTTCCCCGATGGCAGCACGGGACACCGTGTACACCCTCACTCGTACGCAGGTCTGCAGTCACAGTCTTTCCCCATTCCGGGTACACCTATTCGCAACCACGGCATGAACATTCCTACATCGCAGCGTACTCGTCCATCTCCTCTTTCGACCGGAGGCTACTCTCGCGGTGTCATGCTCGAGTCGACCGAATCTATCGACTACTCTGCAGACAGCGCCAAAGATCTGAAGCCTCCTCACTCTTATGCTCAGCTGATTGGTATGGCTATTCTGTCCACTGGCGAACAGCAGATGACGCTTAACAATATCTACAAATGGATCATGGCCAACTACGCCTTCTACCGTTATAGCACTAGCGGCTGGCAGAACTCGATTCGCCACAACCTCAGTCTCAACAAGGCCTTCGAGAAGATCGCCCGTCGTACCGATGAGCCTGGCAAGGGTATGAAGTGGATGATTTCGCCTAAGGAACGTGACACCTTCCTCAGCCAGGGCATGAAGGGCTGCCGCAGACCCAACCCTCTGCCTTCTGGCATGATCGACCCGTCCAGCCCAGCACAACTGCAGCCGCCTTCTTCCGCCCACCAAAAGCTCAATGGCGCTGTTCACGCTGTTCCTAGTAAGACCGAGAAGAGCGACAGCCCTCCCATGCACACCTATCCATCCTCGTACCCGACCGCAACCGAGGCCTACACCCCTGATCGTGGCTCCCGACGCCCCGTTAAGTTCGATGAAAATGACCCAGAGCTTGTTTACCCTCCTTCGGCCAAGAGTACGCTTAATCACCTGACTGCTGTTGCCAATGCTGCCGGTTCTCCGCCCTCGCTTTACATAAACGATGATGGTCGCATTGGACCCCTTGACACACCCTTTCCAGTGCGCAGCAGCCAGAAGCTGGCGCCTCCTTCAACCCTTCAACGTCCTTCAGCATTCATGGAGTTCTCGTCGCCTGCACCATTCTGGAAGTTCGGCTCAACACCCTTGCGCCCACTTGCAGATATCAGTCCCTTGAAGGCAACACCGTTCTCGTCTTTCAAGCCTCTAGGAATGGGAGCTAACGTGAAGGTTCTGGACGAGGACGACAAGAGTGCCGTTGACAAGAAGAGCATCCTAGACGAGAAGGATGACGATATGCCTGCTATTCAATCTAGCTCACCTCCTCGGGCATCGGGTGTTCCCGATCGTATTGATGGCAGCCCAACTCGCAGCATTCCAAGGCCCGCAACAAGCCACAGTCGTTCAGCCAAGCTCGAATTCGACTCGGAGGAGCATATTGGCACTAGCATGCCTCCTGAGAGCAACGAGAGAACCTCCTTCGAGCGCGAATCTTCGCAGAAGAAAGAACAAAGCATCATGACAAATCCGTCATTCAATGCTCCTCAGCTGCAGCCTCCTCAGCAGCAACAGCCCGAATCCGAGCAGCAGCAAGAAGTTCAGCCAGGCCAGCAAGAGCAAGTGCAGACGCAACAGCAACGCGAGCAGTCAAATATGCCTGCACTCAACTCTATGCGTCCTCCAATGCAGGCTTTGGGTAATGGCACTAACCAGCAGCAAGCACCAGCTGCTCCAAACACTAGCAATATTCTCAACAGTCACGCTTATGCAACGAACAACATGAATGGAATGCAACAGAACATGGGCTCTCTGCGTTATGGAGCAGATACCGACGATGAAGCGGGTATTGATCTTGCCAAGTAAGAATTATCTCGACCAGAATCAGTGGCAACGAACTAACAGGTCTACAGGGGCTTCCAACCTATTGGCACCTTCCACAAGATTGGAGCAGCTAGGTTCGGCATGGGCATGGCAGGTCGTTAGATGCGACCCGAGCTACATGGCTGGCAGCAGGATCCAATGTACCCTACGGCCAGCAGTGGAAAACGTGTCGTGAAGAAAAAGCACACGCAGCTTTGAAGAAGTGATGAGATGGCAACGATGAGATGGAGGTACATAAGTAAAGGATAACGTGTGTCCAGGAGTTTACGGGAGGTTGGGTGATTCGAGTTTTGTTTTGTCGAAAGCACAAGATGGCGTTTTGGTAAGTCAAGGATCAGGGTTCTGTTCTGTTGGAGAACAGAAATATAGAAGGAGTAGCTCTGGAGCCATGATGTACGAAACTATGTTTTCCCTCGAGATACAGGCCTTTGGTGTTGGCTTGACTGACGGATGCTCTGGAAAATGACGCGGCAGAGGGTCCGACCGGTTCGCGCATCTTGCCAAGGAACAAACGGCCCAGCCACTTTAGGATTGGGACGGACGTGATTACGATATACGAAAGCGACATTGGGGAGTATCGTTTCCAGTCTTGTCGTTGATTGCATCTCGCGACGTGTCGTGTCCCATACGGCGTTGGGCAGCAATTTCTCTCGACAGTCTTCGTCTTCGAGAGCGCAGAGTGATCAGTTGAAGCACGCGGCGTTCTACACCGCACCGCAGGCTTCCACAGATCGACCCCAAGACTCACGCCATCTGTCAGCCAACATGAATGCGCTCCGCCAGAAATGCCGACCGAAACATCAGGTTTTGATCCTGAAGTGCTACCCAAAGTTACCCAAGAACCCGGCAGGCAGTGCGAGCGAGGCAAAGCCGAACGGCAGCGAACTCAGCTATCTTGTCTACTACGCGTCTAGTCGTAGGGCCAAACTCACAAAGGTTGGCAGTTTTCTGGAGAAGCGCACCGCCTCGGATGTCTACAAGGGCAGGATAGGAGCAGTCCACGTCACTTTGGGAATCTTGACCGCCTTCCTCAACTCGTCCAGCATCTCCTCAGTCGACACATTCCCCCTATTGGCCCCTCATGTCCTTACCATCCTGCAAGAAGTCCTGGGCCACTCCAACGATACCGGTCTGATTGAAGCATGTCTCCCTGTGTGGGACGCTTTCTGTCGTGATCAAGATTATGGCACGCTCGCCGCCGACGTTCAATACCGCCAGCAATTCGCCGATGTGGTCAAGAGATGGACAGCATACGCCGACAAGAAGACGAAGGAGGCCGGTGGTTCCAGCGATGCTCTCAAGCTACGCAAAGCTGGTCTCGAGGCATTGCGCAGTATCGCCAACGCCCAAGCTCTTGCTAGTGAGCCAGGTCGCCAGATCCCCGTCTTCCTGCCCGCCGTTCTACGCAACCTCTACTCGCAGGATGCCACATATCTCACCACACTCGACGAGCGATTGAATGAGCAAAAGCATGCTCAACAAGGATTGCGTCCCAGCATGCAGACAATCCGCAGTACAGCCACAAAAGAGGAAGGAGACCCGCGTGCTGCCGCAGGCACTGCCCAAGAAGCCGATCGCTATGCAGAGGAAGAGGCTGGTATACTGGCTATGCAATGCTTCAAGGCCTTGTTCGACGTCGACAATCGTGCCCAAGTCCGCATGGCAACCTCGAGTATGCTTGAATACATTTCACAACAAAACTCGGCTCACGCCTGGTCCGTTGCCCTGGTCAAGCTGGCATGCGAGTTCACTCCTGTCCAGGATCGCTTTGTTGTCTTGTTCACTGCTGTCGATGTTCTGATTCACAGCCCCATCATTGAGGATGCTCTACAGCAACAAATCGTCTTGGCTGTCATCATCGAGCAGATCCTTGGTTCTAACATCAACTTGATCGGATTGTCAGTCATGGACATCCTGCTTGGTTTGGTGCAGCACATCCTTTTGATTTTGCAGCTTGGCACCACTCTTCCCAACCTGAATGGTTCCAACGAAAAGCCAAAATCTCCTGTCATGGAAGTTGTCAAGACACCTTCTCCCATCAGAGTTGAGCTGCTTACTCACTTGCGTCAATGCATTGTCAATCTCGCAAAGCACGTCTACTACACGGATCAAATCTCAGACATGGTGTCGGCCCTTCTGCTCCGTTTGAAGCCTGCCTCTGCTGGCTCCAACATGCCTGCTGCTACCGCAAATGCTATCGAGGATCCCGCTGGTGCTTCCAACGACTCTGCCGCTAACAGTGGCTTGAAGGAAAGGCCTAACACCGACGGCTTCTTCTCATTTGACACTGCTCGAGAAGTTGCACTTGATTCTGTTAAGCGCATTCTCATTGTTGCCAACAGCAACGACCCCTCGGCCAACGAGTCGACCAAGAATCAGAATCCTGTTCCCATTGGAGTCTGGGAGGGGACTCAGTGGCTGCTGCGCGATTCGTACCGTCCAGTACGTGTGGCTTATGTAGACGCATTGTGCACATGGCTTGACCTTGAAACTCGTGCAACCGACTCGAAGATCGAGGAAAAGCCAACTTCCGAGAAGCAGAAACGGGACAATGTCAACGGTAACAACATGGCTCGCAGAGCTGTTTCTAATGCTTCAGCACGTGGGCGCGGCACAAGGAAGAGTCGTTCCTTCTTCCTGCAACTTCTCCATCTTGCCATCTACGAGGATGCTTTGCATCTTGCCGATCGCCCCGAGGCTGATCATGAGTTCCTGCTTTTGCACTACTTGCTTGCGTCCATGATTGCCAAACTCGGCGTCAATGCTGTTCGCTCTGGTCTTCCCATGATTTTCCGTTTGCAAGAAGACATTCAGGCTATTGAGAACCCCAAGGCCAAGGTTCGACTCGGCAGCTTGGTTCATGGTTATCTATGGGCAGTAGCTCACAAGTTCAACTTTGAGCACTCCGTTGTCGGCAACGAGGTTCAATCTGAAGTTGTTCGTAGACAGCAAGCTGGAATCTGGGTCCACGGTATTCAGGTTCCTGCTGTATCACTGGCGAGAATCGCAGAGGTGGCTGCATCCGCTCCTACACAGTTGACGGCGACTACTGTTGAGTCTCAAACTCTGAAGCCCTTCGACCACCGCGAACAATTCGTCGAGCGCATTTCCGATACCTACAGCGCAAGCGTTGCTTCACCTCCGGCTACACCAGGTAGCCCCGGACGCAGTTTCTCTTTGCCTACCTTGAACCTTGCTCCTAATGATTTCTTGGCCGCTCCCAACAGATCGAAGGCTGACCTTCCACAGTCCTGTGTTGATGAGCTCTCAGCAGTCTGGTCGAAGGAAGAGCTCCTCGCAACCGTCGCAGCTGCAGCACCCAAATCGACATCATTGAGTGGTTCACGTGCTGGCACTACGTCTGCACACCCATCAGGCACCAACCTTGTCGCCCTCGGTGATCATCGCCGTCTGCTTGGCGCTGCAAACACATTCCCATACCAGAGTCCTCGCAGCACTTCCGAGACTTTCGGCAATGGTGGAACCTCGAGATCTGGCCCCGCAAGAGCTGGTACCAGCCACTCGCAAGTCCGCAGTCGACTGGTTAGCCGAAGCCCTGCCGGCCGTCGTCCGAGTAATAGCACATCTGGCCATGGCGATGGTGCTAGCAGCGTCACTAACTCGGGAGCCATGCGTATTGAGGAGCTGAAGCGTGTCCTTGCTGGTCAGGCACCGCCTTCATCTGCTATGTCCATACGCCGTGCTGGCGCTGGCGACGACTCGAGTGAAAGCATGATGGACGTTGAAGATGGCGAAATCGAAGACGATGCTAGTGACTATAGTCCCCCACCTCATCGCCAGGCCACCCAAGATGCTGTTCAAGGCTCAAACAACACAATGCAACCACCGCCCGCACCTGCTCTCAGACTCAACAGTGGCGAGGTGGTTACCAACGGAACTCTCCCTTCAGCAGCGCCTACCTCTGAAAGAGGTCGCCAAGAAGCTCTAGTCAACAGACCAGCCAGCCGCAGAGTCGCCAGCAGAAGCTCTGCCCGAGGCTTTGGCGGTGCCGCCAGCACACACGGCAAGAAAGACCTCAGAGACTTGTTGTCTTCCATTGGTACCGAAGAAGAAGATGTTGCCGGTGGCGAGGGTGTCAGTAGAGCGCCATATTAGCATGTTGCTACTGGAGATTATATAATGGGAAGGAAAAAGGATAATGAAAGAAGTTGTTTTGGTTTTGGATACCCCCCCTACCGCACCGAGTGTGCCTTTTTTCTTGTAGCGAGATCTGGTCTTGAATAAGTATATAGTGTTTTTGTGTATTTTATGTTGATCAACTGTTTCTTGCTTTGTGCCGTGCTTTGCATCTTAATAAGGATGTTTGGCTCGCCGAATCATACCTCGTCCAGCCATTCTCCTCGGTATAACACGCCAGCCAGGGGATGAAAGTGTTCCATCCAGCCATCACCACACCTCATCTGGATATCCAAAGGCAGACATTGATCAACGACCAAGATTTGGGTCGTCAGACAATCAAGTTAATCTGGTCTAGTGGTTCAAAGACGCCTCAACTATATTATGATCACCGTTCGCACCGACTGGACAGGCTGCAGAGCACGTGGCTATCCGATTCAAGCCAGGGCATGGTAGAGTCATAACGTTGGCTTTAGGAGACGTGAGACTCGATTCTCACAGGCTACAGATTTTGTCTCTTGTGTATGTTTTGGTCTTGGTTAAATGGCCAGACGAGGGATAGTGAGATGTATATGCAGGTCGTGGTTCGTATCCCTTCGGTCATGTATGGCCCCGAAAGAGCCTTGGCTTTACGATGATCTGGCTGGCAAGGTACTTGGCTAAACATGTAGAGTTTCTTCTTCTGCACATGCTTTGCTAGAGGAATTGTGTTCACGATGGTGACGTTTGGACTATGCTCATGGCTAGAGATGATGGAATTAAAAAGTGTAGGGGAGAGATTTGTCTTTGTTCGTTCCTCTAAGCGACAGCGTTTAACAAGCAGATATGCAAACAGGCGTCGATGAGGGAAGCATGAATGAACACCTCACATACTGATATTGTATGGTTCGTCTATATAGGACACCCTGTTGGACTTGACTCAACGACCCCATATTCCAGCAGCTGACTATCCCTAGCCGCACCTCTCGAAGCCGCGAACAAGGGGTCGATTACATCCTGCTGTCTTCTAACATCGCACTTGTCTAGTCGGGGCCCGAAAACTTCCTCGAGTACTGAACGGAACGTAGTATCCTCCGTTGCTTCTCCAAAGAGAACAATATCCTGTACATGTTCGTGGCCCAAAACATTCTGAGGATACGGTGGTCTGGTGACGTCTTCCAAAGCGTGCTTCATCATGGCGTGTCTTTCTTCCTTGGAGAGCGGGCTGTCACTGCCGAGAGATCTGTTGTGGTAGGTCCGAAGATCGAACATCACATCACATACTTCTTCCATGAGAAAGGCTGAGAAGGCAGCACGATTGTAACTCAAAGCCACGAACAAGCGGTATGGAGTGTCATCTTCATTCAGGCCCTCAGGAAAGTCATATGACTCATCGCAATATCCTCTGACGTTGTATGTTCTAGCCGCAGCCTCTGCGGCCAGATAGTGGGAGCTGCTCATCTTCAAACCAAGGGCCGAAGATGCCGAGCTAATACTCGCTTTATAGATCTCTGATGTTCCAAGAAGCGCGGGATTGGTGATTTCGATGTGCCGAATTGGGGTCTCGAGGTAAGTTTCTGAGGATGCTTTTAGAGCTTTGAGCATCCAAAGGAGTGATTCGGCTTCTGGAGGCGGTGCGGGTGACTTCCTCGGCCACATTGAGGATACGTAATTGAGTGCTTTCTGTAGTCGAGTTGGCAAAACAAATGCGGGTGATTGATGGAGAGCATTCTTTGAGGGAGGAGCTTTGAAGTTGTTTTCGTGCTGCGACAATTCGTCGTTCAAATCTGATAATCGCCGCATGATCTCTTTGTAGGACGCTCCTCCTTCAATCTTGACAACGTCATGGACAGAGCCATTTGCGAAGTGTATACTAGCAGTACTATTTGCATGATACATCAGCCTCTGGTAGATTTCTGATTAGTGTGAGTTTTACCCGTAATCTAAATCGAGGTTGAATCCGACACCAGCTTCAAGACGGTACGCCGATATGGTCAGACCCAGGCAGAAGATGGCAAGTATGCACAAAGAACACCGCATTCTCGAGAATATTTCGGGATTGTGTACGTTTCCACTTGAGTGCTATATCTTGATTCGGCGCGAACAGTAATGATGAGCTATGATGATTATGGTGGTGGTAGTGATGAACGAGGAGAACGATGGATGCTGGAGCAAAAGTGTGCACAAAGTACGGAAGTTGCGTATTAATTATAGCGCAGTCCGTCCAAAGCAGGCACGTTAGTGCTCTTCTTGTGCAGGATGCCGCCTGGCAAGCGCTTCGACGGTGACACGCGCGCGCTTGAAGTGGAGCGAGGGAGGCGCCGCTGCCTTTGGAACGCCCCTCCTTGCCAACTTCATCCTTCACGACTTGTGCAATGTAGGGGCCAAGGAATTTCGCAGAAATCCTCATGATACGTACCGAGGATATTCGTTGATGAGTGTGAGGTAGTTGTCTTCTCCAACACAACAGATGCCGGAACCCTTGAGGACCAAGCGATGACTTTTTGACTGATTAAGTGACCGACAAATCGTCAACTTTGCAAGCAGAAAGGATATCATATCGCCTTGATTAGCTCCCAAAATCTTTGCTGCCGAATATCTGCGGACTACTCGCTACCACAGTCTCAATCAACGTCAAACAGTAGGCTGGCGTCTTGGCCCGCAAACGCATTCTAATGCTCTGCCTCTTTATCTGTTGGAGTCAGTTCGCCTGGGTGGACCTCTGAAGACACTTGGACCTATCAAGACACAGACTGGCATCCGATAGAAGGCTGGACCTTACAGATCTCCTTGGATGAGCCTCTAAATTAAGAACACTTGCGTCTTTTCATATCTGCAACCGCCTGTCCTAAGCGAGCTATTCGACGCCTTTCCAACTCTATAGGCCTGCATCCAACACCGCTTCCGACCAACGTTCCAAATTTAAATGGCAGCTATCAGATCCTCAATCCTTCGGCAGTTGTCTTTTCTTGTGTGTACAAGTGAGCGAGAATGACGCTCCGGCACATGGAGAGGCACTATCAAACTAGTTTGTTGTATCATGCAGCTGGTATGTTTCTGCCTCGTCGATGCCTTGGACGCACTGCATTTTAGACGCTTCGCACAACTGTTGGCGCTTAAATGTTTTCCAACCTCGGGGATTCGACTCAGGTAGGCATCCCGTGTGTCCATAGTGAATTGATATATCAGTTATAAGATGTAAGCACTTTCCTGTAATCATTAACAGCACCCCTCTCCAGAAATCGCTCTCTCTATCATGCGAAACATACTATCATCGCTCTGTCTATACTCGTTTGCAGTTGCATTTCCTCAGTCTTTTCTACCTCGAGACGACCTCCCAGATCCATGGGCTTCTGATCCCACGTCACCTCCGGCCAATATCTCCTTCCCCAGTGGCATTCCTTCGAACCCCTATCCTTCAGGTATCCCCGACCTTCCCGATCTATGTGATGGTAATAACCCAAATGACAACTGTTTCAATACACTGGCCAGCGGTTCAGGTGGATACCTATACTTCGACAAGAACTCTGGCTGCAGCGACAGTCAGAAGAGCATGATCCAGACCGCGGTTTGGGATGCCACTACACTTGCAAATTATGCATCCACATTTCCTGGGCCCAATATCCATGCTCAGCAATCCGGCCGCTTCTGGATGGGTGCTGGATACCAAGCACAAGCAAATAGAATATCTGGCAATTTCAAACGCGTAGCCGAGTTCAAGACCAGCAAGACCTCTAGTAGGGCTTACATTACTATGAGCTGTAAGGATCCCAAGAACAAGTGTTCTATGGATATGAGGGGCAAAACTATCGGAGGCTATGCTTGGTCGGTCAACGGGTGGTTCGGATGGTACAACTATATCGCATTTTGCCCTCCGTTCTTCACGCTGGACGACCTCGGCGAGAAGCTCAACTTAGTAGAACAGGGACTGGCAAGCGGCAATACCAAGTACGCGAGAGATATGAACTGGCTTGGAACTACCGGATCGTATTTCCTTCATGAGATGATGCACACTCGAATCGCAACTGGTGGTATCGAACCTGACATCCTTGACCAGCAATTGAAGACGGATCCCAAGGCTCACAGCAAACCGGTCTACGGCCCTGGACTAGTGGCTAGATTGGCTGCTAACGAGACTGATGCAAAGAGAGCCTCTTGCAATGCCGATAGCTACGCAATGCTCGCTAACAGCATGTGGTTAGTAATGCGCATTCTTTGACCAACAATTGAGAGATGATTTCTAATGCTAAAGGACCGTAGGTGGTGGGATACGACCGGATACTTTCCTGGGCTACCCAAGCCAAAGAAAGGAATAGACCAACCAGCGGATGATCCTGTTTCTGGAACCGAGGTCTCGGCAGACGATGATGATGACTTCCCAATCTCCCTTTGGGTCGACCTGGGAAATGTCACAACACCGCAAGATGCCAATTTCGACAGCTTATTCGCTGCTGAACTTCAAAGCTTCCAAGACACAGATGATGAGGACGCCGCCAATACCGATGCAGAGGCCTCAAGTGACCCAGTACCTGCGCCTACTACATCTGAGGCAGCTGCACCAGCAGAAGCAACCGCCCCTCCACCTCCGCCTCCACCTCCGCCGCCCCCAGCTGCCGACATCTGTGGTGATTGGTACAAGTTCCTCTTCGACCATTTTGAGATATACGGCCGCAACTTCGATGCAGACAAGTTTGGCACTGATGGCTCAGGTCTCAAGCATCAGATTAAAGGTCAGTAAAAATCACTTTCCTCTCCATGTAAACAAGTCTGCCAAAAGCGAATCACCGCGATACGCAATCTCCTCAAGAACGGAGTAGTGTCCACTGAAAGGCTGAAAACCTTCGCCTCGTCATGACACAATTCTGATTCGAGAGCACTCTGCATTTTCATGGCTGCATGAACCCCAGGTTGTGCATGCAGAAAGACGAGGAATTTCTCTCGTGTACCAAAACTCTTCCCTCTGCTCCTCAATTTTGCTGACTTTTTGTCCGATAGGCTGTGGAGATCTGACTTATTGGACATTCAAGACTCTTACAGACGATCCGCAAGGATATCAGTGGTATGCCAAGGGTGACTTGCCTGTTGGTACAAAGGCTTGTGTAGGTCGCGCCGTTGTGTCTGCCGGAGGTGCTTCACCTGATGGTTGTACGGGTGCTGGTTAATTTGCGCCTTTAATTCGAGAAACATCTTCTTGAGTCCGATAGCTTCGACGGGACTGTCCTGGAAAGATGGAAAGACGCTATGAGCCAGCAGACTTTGGTCGAAGTCGGTTTTCAAATCTTGATGCTCAAGCCGAACGCTGTCCCTTCGAACATGAGAGCAACAGCATTTCGACCAATACTTAAATAAATGCTTCAACGAATTCTGGTCTGGCTGAGCTTCTCAAGAATCGTCAATATCAATCAGTGGTAGTCGTACAGTCATATGTAGTTCCTACCTATCGGTCGGTAGTGATCGGCTGGAATACAGAATTGTGCTCGTGCTCTTTGGCAATTTCGTTATACGAGACAGCTCCACACGTGACTCATGGAAACAGAGCTCTCTCCAGATTTTGCGAAAGCTCCTTCCACCAAGAAAAGCCTCGGCCGTTTCCGACCTGCCAACTTGAGAAGAACACGCGACTTCCTTCAATCAGGCCGCCGCTGCAAAAATTCCATCTTCCCCAAGAGACAGATGAACAAGGCTTTTTCTTCTTTGTTCAGAGTCTTCGCAAAATCACCAATTCCTGGATCTTCGAATCTCGTTGCAAGCTCGAAGACGTTCGCAACAATGCACAAATCGCCCGCGGCCATGCTGAATCGTCCTATCGCGGACAATGTGGACATCTCAATTCATCAGCCCAGAGATCCCAACACATTGAGTAACTACAATGTCTGGAGAACCAAGCATGTGACAGCGGACCTGGAGCTGGAGTTCAACAAGAACAGATGTGTTGGTACCATCAAGCTGGAGTTGGAGAGACTAGAAAAGGGTCAGGGAAGTGGAAAGGTCGTTCTTGATACCAGCTTCCTTGATATTCAGGAAGTCAAGCTTGCTGGGAAGAAGGCCAAGTGGAATCTTGGAGAGAGATTCGAGCCTTATGGAAGCCCTCTTACCATCGAGATCCCTGACGACCACTCTGGAGACGCCGAAATTGAGGTCACCATGGCTACCACGGACAAGTGCACTGCTGTTCAGTGGATGACTCCTGAGCAAACTTCCAACAAGAAGCACCCTTACATGTTCTCTCAATGTCAGGCCATCCATGCTCGTTCGCTCTTGCCTTGCCAGGACACTCCTGATGTCAAGTCGACCTTCACCTTCAACATCCGCTCTCCTCTCCCTGTCCTTGCTAGCGGTCTGCCTACTGGAAACAAGGACTTCCGTCCTGGTGAGGGTGATGCTCCCGGTACTCTTCTGTACACTTTCGATCAAAAGATCCCCATGCCCGTCTACCTCTTCGCTCTTGCTAGTGGAGACCTTGCTTCTGCTGCTATTGGTCCTCGCAGTTGCGTTCACACTGGCCCTGAAGAGCTTTTGGCTTCACAGTGGGAGTTTGAGCCCACCGAGAAATTCATCCAGGCTGCTGAGAAGATTGTCTTCCCCTACGCTTGGACACAGTACAACGTGCTTGTCCTGCCTCCCAGTTTCCCATACGGTGGAATGGAGAATCCCATTTTCACCTTTGCGACACCAACTCTTGTCTCTGGCGACCGCGAGAATGTCGACGTCATTGCACATGAACTCGCCCATTCATGGTCTGGTAACTTAGTCACTAATTGCAGCTGGGAGCACTTCTGGCTAAATGAGGGCTGGACCGTTTACCTTGAGCGCAGAATCCAGGCCGCCATCCACGGTGAACCCCACAGAGACTTTAGCGCAATCATCGGATGGAAGGCCTTGACAGACAGTATTGAAGGCTATGGTGCTGAGCACGAATACACAAAACTGATTCCTGACCTCAAGGGCAAGGATCCCGATGATGCATTCTCCAGCATTCCTTACGAGAAGGGCTTCACTTTCCTCTACTACCTCGAGAAGTTAATCGGCAAAGAGAAGTGGGATAAGTTTATTCCCCACTACTTTGCCACCTTTGCTCAGAAGTCTCTTGACTCGTACGAGTTCAAGGCCACTCTGCTTGACTTCTTTGCGAAGGACGAGAAGGCGACTGACAAGTTGAACTCTGTTGAATGGGACACGTGGTTCTACAAGCCCGGTTACCCTCCCAAGCCTGACTTTGACACCAGCATGGTAGACGTCTGCTATGACCTCGCCGGCAAGTGGGAGGCTCTGAACAGCGGAAGCTCGGAGTTCCTGCCTTCAGCCTCGGATATCTCGTCATGGTCGGCCAACCAATCCGTCGTATTCCTCGAGAAGATTCAGACATGGAAGACACCTCTTTCACCAGCTCTGGTGGAGAAGATGGGTGAGGTGTACTCCTATGCTGCCTCAAAGAATGTCGAAGTGGTCAGTAGATACATGATTGTCGGTCTCAAGGCAAGATGCGAGAGTGTGTACATTCCCACCACCGAATTGCTTGGCAGAGTCGGTCGCATGAAGTTTGTCCGCCCGCTCTACAGAAACCTGAGAGAGTGTGATGAAAAGCTGGCTCAACAGACGTTCGAGAAGTACAAGGAGTTCTACCATCCTATTTGCAAGGACATGGCTAGCAAAGATGTTTACGGAAAGGGTCGCGGCGGTTAGAGGAAAGACGTGTAATCTCGATGTAATGATGTGATCAAAGACAGGGGCTGGAAGAACAAATTTTCTGTTTACGATTCGATCTACGTTGGCTCCGTGGATTTTCTCCGCGCGCCATGTCTCACGTAAACTTGGGCGTTCGTTGACATTCCAAATTTGGGATTGGTCCACGGATCTCCACAAACTTTGGTGAATGAACATGATCGATGTCGAATTGTCCGAAAAGCTTCAATCTTTTATGTAATACCACATGCGAGTCAGAGGTAAGCATGAACTTTGAGGAGCGAGACGGTGCGACTTTCGCGTATAACAGCCTAGGGATCTGCAACGTGTTGGTTCCCAAAGCAGGACAAGCCTTTCTGGCATGCGGAGAAATTGCTTGTCCAGGGCTTGGCGACGATCTGTTTCCAGTCCAGACCAACAGCGTCCCTCTGACAGTTTGACCTCAACTCCTCGCGAGGGCCAATCGTTTGTGCGAATGTTGGTGTTCACCTTCGGGTCAGCCTCACGTCTTAGAACGAAGAGGTTTATTCTCGTCGTACGTTTGCAGCTGACTCTGGTTAACCTTTGACGGGTTCCGCACCACTCCGCGACGTTGGCGCCGCATACGGACGCCCAAAGCCTATACCGTGCGTGAATACAGGAGAGCGCCGCGCGTTCTGTGTCTCTTGCAGCTTACAGGCCACGCGTATACGGAAGGCTGGCCTGGCCTGGTCTGTATTTTCTCATTATGTCTTTTAGATTGCACGTGTCGCGCTCACTCGTAAATGCCTCTTGCCGAGAATAGCTGAGAGTTTGTCTGGAAGTCACGCCTTCGATGATGGTGTCACTTGCCTCTGTGCTTCCATAACTTCCTTTGCGTCTCCTTTTGAATCGATTGTTTACTAACTTGACTTCTTGCAATTCGTTCCACGTCATTCGTTTGACCTGTTTTTTTTTCTTTGCAGGACCTGCTGTACAGGGGATTATAGTGGCGCTTTAGCGGGACCATTGCAAAGATGTCGTACCTAATGAAAAGTCTTCCTAGGAAGGCATCGAATATCGATTCACGAATCCTCATCGGAGATGCGCCCCTGGATGCTGAACCGATCGCACCGGCATCAGTGACGACCCTTCCACAACTATTTCAACACAAGGCAAGGATACAGCCCGAAAGCATTGCCTACTCCGTCCAGACCGACAATGGACTACATACCATCACATACGCCGAAGCAGACGCCAGGGCATCATCGCTAGCCACCCGCATTGCAGCTCTTTCTCAACGTGCCGATGACACAAAAGCACCAACAGTGGCCATTTGGTTAGAAAAGGGATTCGACCTGATTCTCGCTATCCTTGCTACAACATATTCCGGCGCCACATGGCTTCCGCTGGATCCAGATGTCCCCGCCGAGCGTGCTGCTATCTGCTGCGTCGACGCTTCAGTCTCTTTAATCATCAGTGACGCCGCTCACGCCGACCAAGTCCGGGAAGTACAAGAACGAGTCGCATCATCATCCAACACCAGTCTTCAATGTCGCACTATTTCTCAATTGACTACAGAGGCATCATCACATCAATCTGCAGCTCCTGGTCCTCGACCACAAGATGCTGCTTACCTCATCTACACTTCAGGCACTACCGGAATGCCCAAGGGCATTGCTATCCCACACTCTGCTGCTTTGATGTTTTCTCTCAGTGAGCGGGAAGTCCTGGAGACAAGTCCAAACGACATCGTTTGGAATGGCTTCAGCCCGGCTTTCGATATGTTTGTCGAAGAGATGTGGGTCACCATTGCTGGAGGTGGTCACCTCGCTATTGGTACCCGTGCAGAATGCAGAGATGTACCTGCTCTGCCCATGGTCTGGGCAAGGCGCGGTGTCACCGTTGTCAATGCAGTACCAACTCTCATTGGCATCATGAACATCGCACGATCCGATGATGGAGACTCTCTTCTGCCGTCGTCTGTCCGTCTCATCAACCTCGGCGGCGAAGCTTGCCCACCTGCACTGGTGAAAAGTCTCGCAAAGCCTGGCCTTCGCATCATCAACACATATGGTCCAACCGAAACCACTGTCACTGCCACTTGGGACGAACTACAACCTGATGTGCCCGTCACAATCGGCAAGCCGTTACCCGGATATCACGCCCTTCTGCTTCCCATCTCTGATGACGGTGCTTCGACTGCTCTCGAACCTCTCGAATGGCAGGAAGGTGCTGAAGGAGAGCTTGCCATTGGAGGCTCTTGTGTTGGTCTCGGTTATGTTGGACGCCCTGATTTGACATCACAGAAGTTCATCGCCCACCCTCTAAGAACTGCCGAGTCAGAGAGAATCTACCGCACTGGTGACCGTGTGCGACTTCAGGCCGATCGCAAGATCATCTTCCTTGGCCGTATCGATACCCAAGTCAAGCACCGTGGATTCCGTGTTGAGCTCGGCGAGATTGAATCACGACTTTACGACGTACCGGACGTGCAAGCCGCAGCTGTCATCTTGGCCAATGCTGGCACAGAAGCTGCTCGCCTTGAGGCTTTTGTGGTTCTCAAAGACGGAGCTCCCCGTGATACCGCCAAGATTCACTCGATTGCCTTTGACAGTCTACCAGCATACATGCGTCCGGAGGAAGTGTTCTTCATCGAAGCTAATGAGATGCCCCGACTGCCCAGCGGCAAGATCAACGGAAAAGCCCTGCAAGATGTTTCGAAGCGTATCAATGCCGAGAGGGCAGCTGCAAGATCAAACATTGATGACGATGCTATCTCATCATCATCTGCTTCTCTCGTCGAAATGGATGGTGTGCTGGGCTTGATGCTGGCTACCCTGTCGCCATTGTTCCCAGGAGCCCGCGTTCAGCCCACGAGCGACATATTTACCGACCTTGGTGGACACTCCCTGATAGCAGCAATCCTGATTTCGCGACTGCGACAGGCAAAACTCGATAAGGATGACACACGTCCTTTTGCTTCCATCGGACTTGCTGACATCTACGAGCTCCGTACACCGGCCAAAATTGCGACACGCTTTGAGGTTGTGGACAAGAGCAAGAAATTCTCAATTGACTTGCAAGAAGTCGACTCTCTCGACAGTGAATTTGAAGGTACTGGCTCATGGACCGGTGACTATTTGCCTGTATCGCAAACCAGATACGTCCTCTGCGGTATCGCCCAGATCCTGCCGCTGCTGTTCATCTTCTTCCTTCAATCCATCGAGATCCTGGTTCCGTATCTGTTGTTCGATTTCCACGCAATTGCTGGTCGCATCGGCTACGCCATCCTGACAGCTTATGGCGTCTTCGTGGTGATCCCGCCTGCTTTGAGCCTGGTAGCTATTGTAGGCAAGTGGTTGATCCTTGGCAAGTCACAACCCGGCGAGTATCCTCTTTACGGGTTCTACTACTTCCGTTGGTGGTTCGCGGATCGTCTGGTTTCACTGGCCAACCCAAAGCTGATGGCCGACTCTGGACTGTATCCGATCTTCCTTCGAGCTTGCGGTGCCAAGGTTGGACAGTTCTGTCATCTTGGGCCTCTTCAGGTCGGACCATGCGCTGATCTCGTTGAGATCGGAGACGATGTCGTGATTGGTGGCGATGTTGTTCTAGGTACCTGTGTGGTCGAGAGAGGACGCTTGATTCTCAGGCGTGTTGTCATCGAAAACGGTGCGACCATCGGATCGCGCTGTGTTGTTGAAGGTGGTGCCATCGTCAGTGAGGAAGCAGATGTTGCATCGCTCTCCCTGGTACCCTCTGGCATGATTGTGCCCAGTTTCCACAAATACCATGGATCACCCGCACGTCTCGACAAGGTGAAGAATGCTGAAGATTCTCCTCGGCCACAAGATACCAGACCTTCGAACGCTCGAGCGACAGCCATGCTTGTTGGCAACTCGATTATCGCGTTCCTGGTTCTCCCTCTGCTCTACTTCGTGCCTCAGATTCCAGGCTTGATGCTCTTTGATGTTCTCGACATTCGCGGTGTCAACGGTTGGGGACAAGTCGCCATCCTCTCTGTGCCAATTGCTTTCGCGTACCAAATCTTGGTCTTCCTGCAATTGCTATTGTACCGCTACATCTTCCTTGGACGCCTTGAAGAAGGTACCTACAGCACCTACAGTGTGTTCTACCTTCGCAAGTGGTTTAACGAGAGACTCATGGATCTTGCTTTGGATGTACTGCATCCTGTCTTCGCTACACTCTACATTGTTCCCTTCCTCAGAGCTCTCGGTACCAAGATCGGTAAACGCGCCGAAGTTTCGACAGCTCGCAGCGTCAACTTTGGTCTGCTCGAAATCGGTGAAGAGAGCTTCGTAGCTGACGCAGTGATCATGGGAGAAGGTGTCATCAGGAACAACCAACTGACCCTCAAGAAGACAAAACTCGAACCTCGTGCTTTCGCTGGCAATGCTTCAGTACTTCCTCAGGGCACTACTCTGGCTTCTGGTACTTTGCTTGGTGTTCTTTCTATTGCTCCACCGCCAGACACCCAAATGGCCAACAACAGCTCATGCTTCGGTTCTCCACCAGTACTGATGCCTAATCGTCAGCGTACCGAAGGTCACGAGGATAGTCTTCTCTTCCGACCATCGGCAGGTCGCATCGCTACAAGACTGCTTATCGAAGGTCTTCGCATCGTCGTACCACGTGCAGTCATCATTTTCGGCCTGGGCTTCGGATTGCAACTAGCTCACGATGGATACCACAAGATCGGCGCAGTCTACACATTGCTCATGCTGCCCTTGTTCTACGTTTCGCTATTCGCAGCACCAGCCTTGTTGTTCACAGCTCTTCTCAAGTGGCTCCTCGTTGGTCAATACAAGCCAGCCGAATGGCCACTTTGGAGTCTCAACGTCTGGCTCAGTGAAGCCGTGACCAGCACTTGGGAAACTCTGTGCGAGCCACTTCTCGCAGCACAATTGGTCGGTACTCCATACATCAACATGTGCTTCCGCCTCATGGGTGTCACCATTGGTTCAAGGGTCACCATGTTGTCCTCCGACATTACCGAGTACGACTGCGTCACAATCGGTGACGAGGCCAACATCAATAGGGCTTGCGGTGCTCAAACCCATTTGTTCGAAGATCGCGTCATGAAGGTCGGCAACGTGAAGCTTGGAAACAGAGCCTGTCTGAAGCCATTCTCCGTCTGTCTTCCTGGTAGTACCATTGAAGATGAAGGTCAGCTGGGCAGTTTGAGTTTGCTTATGAAGGGAGAGGTTTTGCCTAGAGGCACTGCATGGGAAGGTGCTCCTGTCGTCCCTCGCGCGAGGAGATAGAGAGAGTTTTAATGATTTGACTTGAATGGAGTTCGAGAAAGGGAAAAAGTAAAGGAATATTTTTTGGATGTTGTATCATTAGCGTAGCATTTGTTTCTATGTTTCGCTTCGGGCATTGCTTGGAAGAGTTCATGGTCTTCGTGTACATATATATCCAGCATTGATAGGTTGTTCAAAACATGATATTTGTTCTTCTCGACTTAGTTCTAGCATTCTCCTTGCCTAGTCTGCATTTTTGATGTATATACTTTTTGCTTTCTCTTTCCACAGGTTCCCGTCGAAGCTCTTAGAATCTCGTTCTTTCAATGACATGTCAATTAGAAGTATAGAAACAGCTTGATGTTCGGAGAGTGATGGAAAGGGTTCGACTTTAGAGAATTCGCCCAATAAACACTCTGGAAGCTGGAACAAGTCTCGACGTTTCCTGGATTGCATGCAGAGACCAAGTTCTGGGAATTCGTCATGGTCGCTCATGAGTGGGTATGGTATCCGTCACTGCAGAAAGAAAAAAGGAAATGATGCCATCTTTCTTTTGGTCCTCTTGGATCGTGGAATGTGGGATTGTTCGAAGAATCAGTTGGCACGGATGTATTTCTTGACTGGGGTCAGGTTGCCATTGTTTGGAATTTCACACAGTCATGACTGATAACACCATGATTCTTTGTCAAGGGGAAGCATAGAGCGAGCAACTTCATGTTGATTTTCCTTTTGCATGTTGGGATGAGAGAAAGATTCGGTATGAGATCGCATGAACGAGCTTTGTCAATGCTGTGCTGCCTCAACATAGCAAAGTTTTCGTGTCGGCCTTGTGGCCATACTCGGTTGACCAATTTTCATGCAATTGTTGTTTGTTCTTCCAGATCTGCTAGACGTGTCGATGCGTCAACAGACTTTGCGTGCTGCCTTGGTCATTTCGCCGAGCAGCTACACTCGGCGCCCCAAGATAGTCGAGCTCAATAGTATGTTCGTCAAATCCATAGACTTTATCCACGTGAGCCGTCTCTTCCTTGCCCTCAACTTTCTTCCTTGCCAAACACTCATCGCAAATATTTGCATCCGGATGCCGACTTTTGAGGAAGTAAGCGACGATGGAGTTGTATAATGACCACGCTGTGCGCAAGAAGACTAGATCGGCAACAAGGATAGAGACGAAAATGTTGAAAGGTGGTTTAAGTTGAGGTTGTCGACACATATAGGTAGTGCCGATTGTAGCCGCCGAAGATGCGTTTCCCGCAGGATCTGGCAGTGTGCCTAATTGGAGTTCTGTTCCTATTGGCAATTGTTGCTGGGCATCACAATCTGTTACTGTAACGATTGAATCCATGTATGAAATGTCAATGTCGATAGGGCTTTGCGCGACAATGGTAGAGAGATTGGTACTACAATAGCGTGAATTGTCGGCATTAGAGACCATACTGTCCTTGGGTGATTCGGGATTGGACAGTCCCAGATCTAGGTACACGGCTGAGATAGCAGCTTTGGCAAGTCGATCGACGGGAGCCCAGATGTTTGGCCATGTTGTGCTGTACACATAGCTATCGTTGGTTCGACGGTAATAGTCACCAATACTGCCTTGATGTTTCTCGTTCTTGGTTGCGTCAAAAAACACCCAAGATGCCATGTCGAAGTAATGGTCGTTCCGCATGTCTGCTGTGCCACTCGTTCTGTCCAATCGCACATATCCCTGGGATAAGGTGCGTTGCGGTGTCGAAGTTTCAGAGCCTTGGAATTTGTTGGTCTGATTCGTTATGGCGGTGATGGTTTCTTCCCAGAAAGACAGCATGAGCACCTGCGCCCAAGCTGAAGCATGACCTGCGTCAACATCTATCTGCCATGTCGGCCTCATGTGCATCTGGCCAGTCTGCAAGCTACTGATGGGGTCGATAGAGGTCTGCAGATTGAACCGTTTGGCAGTGACATCGCCGTGATGGTCGATATAGCAATTAAGATCGACTGTGACAATCAAGCCCCAAGCCGAGATGTTGATCTGACTAGCAGGCCTGTTATAAGTCGAAAAGTCAAGCATAACTCGATACGAATAGCACGAATCAATGACCTCGTTATGGTAAGTCATTGAAGGCGCTCCAATAGATCCCGAAGAGCTGAGTTGATGTTCGAACACCGACCGACTGGTACGGAATCGTGCTCCAACACCAAGAACAGCATCATCGCATTTGGGTTGAATTTTGCTCGCAAAGAAGTGCGCATACGACCCTCCATATCGGCCTGCTTCGATCTCTTGTGGTTGATTGGTTGTAACGGATACCATGTTATAGGCCGTGGAGAAGAAATTGATGGCTGAAAATAATGCTGTCAAGAACATGCCTCCGAGGATAGCTGCGGGTGTGAACCAGTTGTAAGGATAGTCTCTAGTGACATTATAGCTGAATTTGGGCAACGATGGCATCTTGCCGTGCATAGCCCACCAAACAACAGCTCTTCGAAACGCGTGGTCAAGAGACCAACAGGCGTGATCCCTCCTGTGGGCAGTGTCATATCTATAATCATTGCGATCCTGTCAATTTAGGAAGAGCGCTCAATATAGACGGCAACCTTGGCGATCGGCACGCGATGATTCCAATCCTGTTGGATCCTGCGAAATACATGCATTTGCATGTACAAGGCTTGCAGCAAAACGCAATTGTTTCTGAACTTGAAACACGTAGCTCTGCAAGCCACGCACTATCCAACAGATTTGAATTCGTCCGCACATATGTATCCGCTCTAATCAGGCTATATTATCGTGGAACCTTGGAATCCGAATGGCCTCTTTGGTCGACATGCTAATTAAAAGCCATGTACGCAAAAATGATGGGGATGATTGTGGTGCATGTTGACTCCCTGAAGGAACGATCCTGGTGAGACTGTGCGTATGCGTCGGCAATTGCGAATCGACTCACTCTCTAGACAATTACTCCTCTAGTAACGGAGGCAACTGATAGTGGATACACACGAATCGTGTACAGTCGTTTTTGGATGTGGTTGGCAGTGTTCTGATGCTAGGATCACTTCATGAAGAAAAGTGAAATGAATGATGACGGTCATGGTTGAGAACTTGACGAGATGTCGGCCGGCAACTACTGCGTACTAACTGCTCTTTCCAAAGTATCGACCTACACGTGTTCGGCATATAAGAGTATGACGCATAGCACCAACAACAGATAGTCGAAGATCAGTCTGAACGTGAAGAGTCGGGTATATTATGTGCTAATCATAATGAAAACAGAAAGAAGATAACAAAATCGCCCAGCTTGCTCGAGAGAGGAAACCCCTGCGCCTGCATCATTGGAAGTCGTAACGCGAAACCAAAAATTAAAAATACAAGCAACACATCCTGTCAACTCATCATGAGCTGTATGCTTGGTCAACCTCCTTCTTGTACTTCTCAAGAATGTTTTTGCGGTTGAGCTTTTGTGCTGAGGTGACGAGCTGGTTCTGGGGAGTCCACTCATCAGGGGCAAGGACAACACCCTCGATGATCTCAATACCTGCAAGACCACCCTTCTTTCCAGTAGCTTGCAAGTTCTTTAGGACAGCTTCGTTGAGCTTCTTGTCGTGGCACATTTCCTCAAGATCATCCGACTTGCAGCCATTGTCGGAAGCCAAAGACTTCAAAGCAGGCTCGGCGGGGACGATGATGGCGATAGGCTTGTTCTTACTCTGATCCGCGTACACGCAAATGTTGCCAACAACGTGATTGGCACGGTAAATGGACTCAAGCTTTTCGAGAGCGATGTACTCGCCGTTCAGGGTCTTGACCAAGTTCTTCTTACGATCGATGATTCTGAGGTTTCCGTTCTTGTCAAATTCACCAATATCACCACTCTTGAACCAGCCGTCCTCAAACGACTCCTGGTTCTCCTTCTCAAGATCGAGGTAGCCGTCGGTGACAGAATCACCACGGATCCAGATTTCACCTTGAGGAGGGTTGTTGGTTGAGTAGTAGCCAGCATCGGGGAAATCGACAAGCTTAACCTCGATTGAGGCAGGAAGACCACCAAGAGCCTCGTCGGTCCAGGCAAGAGGATCCATGATAACACCCATGGCAGCTGTCTCGGTCAAACCATAGCCACTGATCAGAGGAGCGATGGCCATTGAGATGAAGCGTTGGGTGTCTTTTGCAATTGGACCACCACCATTCATGCAAATTCTCAATCTACCTCCTGTGGCCTCCTTGATCTTGCTGAAAATAACAGAGTCCATAACACTGGTGCCGAGACCGGTGAAAGGCAGGCTGGAGTGGTGCATCATGGTGCTCTTTGCGGCCATACCAGCCCAGAAGAGCTGCTTGGCAATACCACCAGTCTTGTCGACCTTTGACACGATACCCTTCTTTACGGTCTCCCATACTGCAGGAACACCGATCAGGACTGAAGGCTTGAACTCGCGAATGTCACCGTTGCAGTTGCGGACCGAAGCGTCGGAGATGGTTCTTGGGTTTCCATAACCCATAGTACCACCCCAGTAGAAGCAGGCGCTCTCGAAGACGAATTCAAGGATGTGAGCAAGAGGGAGGTAGGCGAGAAGACCGTCACCAGGACCAAGGTAAGGACCAACGATGGCGTCAACACCAGCAACTGCGACGGGTTAGCTAAGTCAGCAATGGAGTAGAGGAGAGTACTCACTAGCAGCAATGACGTTCTTGTGCTTGAGGAGGACACCCTTGGGAGTTCCAGTAGAGCCGGAGGTGTACATGATACAGCAAAGGTCTTCGGGCTGGGGAGGAACTGGGTCAACCATGTTCTCCTCACCCTTCTTGGTGAGCTCATCGAAGCTGAGAATGGTCAGGTGGGGGTGAGCGTTCTTGAGCTTCTCAATATCGTCCTTCTTGACTTCCATGTGGCTGTTGTAAACGACATATTGAATATCCTTGGTCTCGTTGAGGGGGTTGATGAGCTTGGTGAGGAGATGAGGGTCGAGGAAGATGAGCTTGGCGTGAGTCTGCTTGAGAGAGTGCATGAGACCCTCCTCACCGAGTGTGTCGTAGGCGGTGACGATGGGCATGGATTGAGAGGAGGCGGCTTGGGAGTCATGTTAGAAGATGTACAATACAGCGGATAGGCAGGCGCTTACCGTAAGCAGTGGCCAGCCACCAAGGGCTGGTAGAGGCAAAGATGTGGATGCGGTCGCCCTTGTTCATGCCAAGAGCACGGTAACCAGAGGCAAGCTTGAAGCAGAGCTGCTCATACTCGACGAAGCTGAGGTATGTGTAGCCACTGAGCTCCGAGTACTGCCAGGTCTTGTCGACGGTGGTCTCCTTGCCATCAACAACCTTCTTGATCTGCTTGACCTCATCGTGGACCTTGATCAGGTTGCGGTAACCAAGAGCCTTTGCGTTTCCGAACTTCTTGGAGCTGCTGCGGAGAATGTCGTAGATGGTCTTGACGTCGGGAGCGGGAGTGCTGATGAGACCGTCCTTTGCTAACGGGTGTACGCGAGGAATTGTTTCGCCGTCCTTCTTCTCGTAACCCTTGGCCTCAACTGTGTAGGGGCCCTTCTTGTAAGGCTTGGGTTGGGGGGTCAACTTCTTGAGGTCGGATCGCTGCATGATGTCGCCCATGTTGTAGAGATTTGTGATGTTGGGCAAACTGTCAAAAGACATGAAAAGTAAAAGGGCAAGAACGGAGAGCCTCGTTTTGGCAGGGAAAGACGTTCTCGCAGGCAGGAGCGGACTTGTGATGACGGCGCGTTGAACCCTCAGAAACACAATTGGTTGGTTCCGCAGTCGCCCACGGCCAATGACGCACCGATCTCCTCGTGCTTGCGCCACAACAAGGTCAGAGCTCCGGATGCTGGGAGATTCACTTTCCAGTCTTTCCTCCACTGCCTCTTGTGCCGGCTCGTGCTGTCCATCTTCATCACACCCTCTTCACAAATTCATCTGCCTACTGTCTTTCGGAGCATGACTGTCGCAACCCGATCCTGTGCATAATTACTTGTCATCCATGTCTCTCGCCCCGTTCGTCACTCAGCTAGGTGCCGAGATTGAGGATGCCTCGAAAGGTGATTGCCTAGAGTCCCAGCCCCAGTCTTCCTCAGCATGGTAACGGTAGGTTTTGTACAGAAACCTTCTTGCTTTTCTCCCAAGACATCCCCTCTCAGAACCTTGGCATAATAGATTCACAAGCACCCCTCCTTGAGTTGACTATTGGGTCTCGTGACCTCTCCATCAAGCAATCTCCCACTGTCCTCAATTCCGCACGAGGAGGCGGTACTACAGGTGCCGTGGTATGGAAGGTCACTCCGAGGTTTGCAGAGTGGTTGGTATCACCCGGCAACATACTAGTACAATATGGTATTGTATCTGCAGAGTCAAGTGTGCTTGAGCTGGGATCGGGAATTGCTGGAATTGTACCTTTGACACTGGCTCCGCTGGTCCGGCAGTATGTCGCAACAGATCAGGCATATGCACTCAAACTTTTGAAAGAAAACATCGACGAAAACACTACATCGACACAAACTGGAGGCAAGAACAAGAAACCATCGAAAAAGGCAAGCGTCGTGCCAAGCTCGAATATAACAATCGAGCCTCTGGATTGGGAGACTGATGATGTTGACTCGTTTCTCAAGAGCAACAATGCGCCTGAAGGAGTTGATATGGTCATTGCTTGCGACTGCATCTACAACTATGCTCTAATAAAGCCGTTCGTCCAAACATGCGTGGATATTTGTCGATCAAGAAGCGGCGAACGACCAACAGTGTGTGTGGTAGCACAACAACTTCGACAGCCGGACGTGTTCGAGGAGTGGCTCGAAGAGTTCAAGACGCATTTTAAAACCTGGAGACTCCCAGATGATGTGTTGACAGACGATCTGAGGGAAGGTTCGGGATTCATGATTCACATGGGCATACTGCGTCAAGAAGAGTTGGGAGCGGTGTAAGACGGGTGAGATCTGGGTCAAGCATAGATGCGCATGTGGTCAGCACAGACTTGTGCTACGTCGCGTCAGATCACGACGCTTGATGGCTAGAACAGGAAGACATGGTGATAGCATGGCATCGGCAAGGGGTTCGCAGGCTTACGGCGCGGAATGCGGTTCCACACTTGGATTGATAGATTAAAGTCTCAAGGGGTTTGCCGTTTTATTCAGAACCTCATTTGGATCAGTGATATGTCGCAATGTGATGTTTGTTCAGATGATGGATCAACTTCGGTGAAGTTACACGAAACGGATACGGAGATATGGCGGGGCTGAGCTCCAGCGCATGGCAGCTGCGAGCCTGAGCCAGAGCAAGAGCAAGAGCAGGCGACCTTCTCCAAACAGCCTAGAAACCGACACCGACCGGTCACTCAATTCAACCTGGCGCTTACCAATTCAGTCAAGAAGCAGTTCAGCTACAGATCCCTCTTCCTCCTCTCACTCGCCCTCCTGCTGCTCACGGTGGCTTTCACACGCATCGCCTCCCGTCTCAGTCTTCTGACGACTCACTTCACCCCGCTAAAGCTGCCCTCTGGCCTTGCAAACACCCGAAACATTACCTCGATGAGCATGGCTTCAGCCAAATACCAGAAACCTCCTCAGGCCCCTCCTCTCTTCACCGCAACCACCGAATCCCTCGCCAAAGACACCAAGCGTCTGCTAGACCAGTCCCGCCGCATCCAAGACCAGATCGTCAAGGACATTACCCCCGAGTCGGCCAATTTCCACAATGTCGTCCTGCCAATGGCTCTCGACGACAACAAGATGGCTATCGAGTCACACATCATTGGCTTCTACTCTGCCGTTTCGACAGACTCCAAGCTGAGAGACGCCTCGATCGAAGCTGAGAAACAGATGGACGAGTTTGGCATTGAAGCCAGCATGCGCGAGGACATCTTCAAGCTTGTTGATGCTGCTCTCAAGAACTCGAAAGATTTGGACCCCGAGAGTCAGCGCTTGCTCGAGAAGGACCACAAGGGCTTCGTGCGCATGGGCTTGAACGTCCCTGCTGGTCCCAAGCGTGACCGCTTCAAGGACATCAAGAAGCGTCTGTCTGAGCTCAGCATCACCTTCCAGAAGAACTTGAACGAAGAGCAGGGCGGTCTGTGGTTCACTGAGCAAGAGTTGGAAGGCGTGCCAAAGGATGTACTTGATGGCCTTAAGAAGGGAGATGGCGACAACGCTGGCAAGCTCTGGCTTACCTTCAAATACCCCGACCTCTTCCCTACCTTGAAATACTGCAAGAACCCCGACGTTCGTCGTAAGGTCTTCACCTCGAATGAGAACAAGTGTAACGAGAACGTGCCACTCTTCAGAGAAGCCATCGTGCTGCGCGATGAGGCTGCCCGCATTCTGGGTTACCCTAACCACGCCACCTTCCGCATCGAGGACAAGATGGCCAAGACTCCTAAGACTGTTGATGATTTCTTGGGTGATCTTCGCACACGCCTTGCACCTGGTGGTGTCGAAGAGCTGAAGAAACTGAAGACTTTGAAGGAGAAAGACTTCAAGGATCGTGGCGTCGCAGAGAAGAACGACGGCAAGTACTATCTTTGGGACCACCGTTACTACGACACCCTGATGCTCGAACATGAATATCAGCTTGATCAAGAAGCCATCGCTGAGTACTTCCCTCTTGAGACCACCATTCGTGGCATGCTGCAAATCTTCGAGGAGCTGTTCGGTCTTCAATTTGTCCAAGTTACTGGCAAGGATCGCGACTCAATCAGCCCTACTGGCAAGGGTGACGATATAATCTGGCATCCCGATGTTCAAGTGTTCAGTGTCTGGGATGATGAGGGTGAAGGTAGTGGCTTCGTTGGATACCTCTACCTCGACTTGCATCCTCGAGATGGCAAATATGGTCATGCTGCCAACTTCAACCTACAGCCTGGCTACATTGACGAGAATGGCAAGAGAAGATATCCCGCAACCGCACTGGTCTGCAATTTCTCAAAGCCCACGCCAAAGAAGCCCTCCCTGCTCAAGCACGACGAGGTTGTAACCCTCTTCCACGAACTTGGTCACGGTATTCACGATCTCGTCTCTCGCACGACATACTCTCGCTTCCACGGCACATCCACTGCTCGCGACTTTGTCGAAGCTCCCTCTCAAATGCTCGAAAACTGGTGTTGGACCGCCTCTCAACTGCGCAGCCTGTCTCACCACTACAGCTACCTCTCCGACAGCTACAAAGCCGCATTCTCGGAATCCAACAAGTCGGACAAGCAACCCCCAGAGACTATGCCCGATAACCTGATTGACAGCATAATCCGCACACGCCACGTCAACGATGCCCTCTTCAACCTCCGCCAACTCCACTTTGGTATCTTTGACATGACCGTGCACGAAGGAACCTCCCACGACGAGATCAAAAGCCTTGAAGTCAGCAAGAAATACAACTCCCTCCGCAAGGAAATCTGCTCTCTCGATGGCCCTGAAGAACTCGGTCAAGGCTTTGACTGGGGACACGGTCAAGCCACTTTTGGCCACTTGATTGGTGGCTACGATGCTGGATACTACGGCTACCTGTCTTCGCAAGTCTACTCGGCGGATATGTTCTACACTGTCTTTAAGAAGGATCCAATGAACGGCAAGGAAGGAAGACGCTACAGACATACTGTGCTCGAACGAGGAGGTGCGCAGGATGAGATGCAGACGCTTGAGGACTTTTTGGGTAGGAAGCCTAGTACGGAGGCTTTCTATACTGAGTTGGGTTTGAGCTAGATGGACAGGGGATTATAGCTGTTGCATGCAATGAAATATGAGCATATGGTTTGAAACCAAAACTTTTGTGTTTACAGGGTAAAAAAGTTCCCTTGATGATTTGTGATTAAGTGTATTGCTTGGTATCATGCAGCCTTTTTCCTCCATTTCCTATAAGCACTCCCAAACCCTTCCTTTTCCTTTTGCTCTTCTCCCTTCCCATCAAACCCACCAAGACTCTCTTGCGTGTCGCTCTCACCATCGTCAAGATACACCAACGGAACCATACTATTCCTCCCATGCGCACACATGAACGGAAATGCACATGTTGCGACTTCCTCGATAAGTCTCTGACATTGCTGCAGAGTCAACACATCGTTGAACATGATTGCGCTTCTACAGGCGCGAGAGTTTAGAAGTCGAAGGAGGCCTTTGGGACAGGAACCTATGCGTTGCAACCATGTGTGATTCGTGTCTGCATTTGCAGGGTCGAGGGTGCGGGTGCGAGTGTTACTGCTCTCGACAAGTGTGTATATCTCGCCGCGGAGGAGTTCGATGAGTAGTCTTGGTTCGGTTCTGCAGCGTTCGGATATTCCTGGTGGTAAAGTCAAGATGTTTAGGCGCGGAGGTTGTGGTTTGTGTGAGATGATGTCGTAGAGGATGCCCCAGTTTGCAAAGTGTTTCGCATGAGTTCTGAACATAGCTTCTTCTTGTGTTGGTATTTGAAAGCTTAGTGGCTTGTTGACTGGATTTGTGATGATACTTGATGTGAAGCCAAGATTTGATTTGACTAGGGCGAGTTCTGGAGCCGGTCTGCACAGTTCTTTGAGCAGTGCTTCAAGGATACAACGTTCGGATGCCGCGTGTTGGTCCACCAATACCAGCAGTTGCCTGGCATGATTAAGCTCTTGTGACTTGGACTTTGCCAGACTCGGAATTTTCATCAAAATGAACTTGTTGTCAACTTGCGAGATGATTTGTGCATACGACAATGCGGATTTTGACAGTCTACTAACATCACTTGATCCAGCAAACGGAAATGAGTCAGCCACGGCATGCCGCCCATGGCAGTCATGCGATCGGACCCCTTCCTGTTCGAGCCCACCAAGACTGATCTTCGGTATTGGTTGTTCAGCTTGGGTCTCGAAGACTGGGTTCTTCCAAGTTTGCAAGAATCCTTCAAGCCAGGGAGAGGAGGTTGCGGCATTCGAAGCTGCATCAAGTGTGGACGGTAAACCGCTTTTTCTTCGCTCCAAGACAAGAGGTCTACCAAAGGATGACAAGCGTGCATTAGCAGCAGCAGCAGATCTACTTGTGGTTGCGTGGCTGGAAGTTGGTCGATACACTTCGTCTGGCATCACTATGCCCGTACGCGCATTGATGCGATGCTTCTGATTTGTTTTCGGATCGATCCAGTCGATGTAAGTCTCTCCAGATTGGTCTAAGTGAGGAGTATCCTCAACATGATCTGGTGTTTGCATCGCTGTCGTCTCATGCGAGTTGATATGTAGGAGTCCAAACTGATTGGTGTCAACAGCTTCAACGTTGATCCCAGCAGGCGTTTTTGACATTGGGCTTGTCGCCTGTTCGATCGAACCGCTTGAGGTGGGCCGCGTAGATGTTCGTGCCTTGCAATTCCATATGCTGTCGTACATTTGTGGTCGAGCACTCTTGATTCGGCTCCAGTCTGTAAAGGGCATCGTTGGTCTTGTAGCATTCGTTATGCTTGTGGATCGTAGCCTCTTAGAGCTCCGTAGATCTGTACTCGGGATGTCACTGGGACTCGCGGCGCGAGGTCTGCCACCGCTTGCAGGCTGCAGGGAAGCGGTTGTGGTCTGGCTATTGAGGATTGGCGATGGACCTTCGCAGGTCGTAAGACTTGCCAGGCCACTATCGTCTGTAGTCTGCTTTCGTTTGCGTCGTAGCTTCTTTGGCTGGAAGTTGTTGATTTCCAACCAATGTAAGGTCAAGCTTTTAAGAACATTGACGATGCTTCTGAGCCGCATTTCGCTGAGGTCATCCACATGTCGTGGACTCTCGTCGGATTTCAGATCTATACGAAAGTAGAACCTTGGCCAACGATCTACTCCCTTTCTGCCTCCTTGAAGTTGCTTGTTTGTGATACCATCGTTCTTGTATCGGCGGTCGTGCTGTCGACGTTTCATCTCTGCTTCATCAAGCTCAGAGCCTTCGTCTATGTGGCCAAAAATGGACTGACTAAAAAGTCGATTAATGGTCTCATAAAGCTCGTTATGCCTGGTTTCATCCAAGCAAGGGATGATACCGATGGACATGAATTGAGCGATCCTACTAGGTGCTGGCTCAAGTGAGATGAGACCTTTGACGGTAACAGAGGAAGTTGATGCAGATACGGGTATCCAGCTACCCTTGGAATCGGTCGATATGATACCCGATTGAGACAAAATACTCAAGACAGTACCTTGGTCAAAACCTGATACTTTTTTGTTCAAAGTGTTCAGATTTCTCTCACTAAGAGCATTTGGTATAAATTGTGCTCCATTATTGAGAGAAAAAGTCCTTGCCGGATTCTCTGAGTCTGTGACTTTGACGGCAACGCGATGGTTCCATGGTAGAAGCAAGCCCACTACTCCAATCTTTAGAGCTTGCCACTGTCTCTCTGCTTCAAGTCCTTCTTCTGCAACGATTGCTCGCTGCTTGACTCTCACAGGCATGTTGCCGAAAAGGTCTCTGACAGACACGCGCGTGCCATAGCCAGTGTTACTACGAATTTCGTGCTGAGGCAGTGTAGGAGTCAACCTGGATATGACTTTTGATCGATGCAAGATCAGGGTGTTATGAGAGTAGTGTTGGGCATGCCGGGATGTAATAGTGAGAAGCGAGAGGGCTCCGACCGAGGCCAGAAATGTTCCTTGACCTCCATGAATATTCGCTTGCGCTCTTTGTTTGGATGTGTGATACAAGCGACCGAGTCCACCGGTGGCGCGATATTCCGAGGGTAAGATACCAATGCCATTGTCTTCGACTGTACAACCGCCTCGACCATAGTCGATAACGATGTCGATTTTTGTGGCCTGTGCATCCAAGGAGTTTTCGAGTAAGCCAAGGACTACCTGATTAAGGCTGGTGATTGTAGTGGAAGATTTGATTTGCGCGACGACATTCTCAGGGAGTGGCAGAATAGCAGATGATGTAATTTGTATTTCCTGTCCAGACGTGTGTTCCATGTTGGTAGTCATGTTTGTTAGCGCCAAGCCAGGCGGGCGTATCGCTCAAGGTGGACGCCACTTGAGTTTCGGACAGTCCTTATTATCCAAAGAAGCGAACATTGATACTCCAATCGCCGAGTTGCCGATACGTGATGGCGCAGATGATCTTTTGTCCAGTGCAGCGAGAAAAGGCAGAGGTGGTTGTAAGAAGGTGCAAAAATGGCAGCAACGGCGACGTCACTAGAGTCTTGGCGTTCGAGTGCTTCTCCTTCCTCCGTGATCGTTGGCTCTTTCTTTTACAACACTGTACGAAGTGAATTGTCTTGAAAGTATCGACGGCTGCGCCCTCGATGTTACGGTCGAAGACGACGCTTAGGTTAAACCGCCACCGTGCATGAATCTTTGGCCAAGAGGCTATGCGTTTCCCAAGACTGGTGCCAGACTCATTTATGCTCTTCTGTTTTGAGTCTTCACACACAGCTTCTGCTTCGAACCCGAGGAAAAGTTCATCATATTTCTTCGTGAGGCACTGCTGCATTCGAGTTGTATGGCCTCTATGCCTGATAGAAAGAGAGACCGTTATCCCCGACGGCATATCGAGGGCAGATGAGATTCTCAATAGCAGGTAGGATGCCTATGACCAACAAGTCAACTCTATATTTGGTATTGAAATCCTTCAAATAACTAGCAACGACCGTCAGGTCAGTCGATGCGACTCCTGTGCTTGCAGACCCATATAAGGCGTGCCATGTCACAAGCTCTGTAACATTTCTTGCATCTCCATTTCCACCATCTACATCTCATCCTCACCACTTCATTGCAAGTCCCAAACACCGCGCGGCTACGATGAAGTCGATGTTCTGGCTACAGCACCACTGGTGTCTCTATATCTGCTGGCTCGTCCAACTGCCAGCCATGTGCTGCTTCGTCCCCTTAGCTTTGCTCGCCTGGGCATTTGGTCACGACTCACCCAAATACGGTGCTGAGTAAGTGATCCCTTCTATTCCAGCTTCATACCTCATGTTGACACCATTGCAACAGGGACCAACTCATCATCAGCCTTTGCTTCATCATGATCCTCGTGTACGTCTACCAAATCTTCTTCTACTTCCTCCATCGCTTGGCCGCCACACGCATGCTGTGCGTGCAGATTTACCAAAGCATTTTCGTCGCGATCTTCATATTCTACTTTCGCGCTGTGTTGTTCCCGTTTCACTCGCCTCCGGACGACTGGCTGCCTGTTGCTCGGGCAATTTGGATAGGCCTGCCGGTGACCTTGTAAGCACCTTCATCTTCCCTCAAACGTGGCTGCATAGAGATTGATATCGTGTGTACAGTGCTTCGTTCTACATTTTACTTGCCAGAAGTGTAGTCGTCTGGTACAGACTCCGCCAGAATAAGCGAATCTCACTCATAGGAGAAGATGGAGAAGAACTCGAGAATTTGTTGCAAGACGAAAACTACGTCTGAGTAGATTCCAAAGGCAGAGTGAAGCGAGAATGCAGACCCGATTCTTCCTATTCAGCCAACAAAGTCTTCGATCTATCGCAGACCCATTTCTACCTCTTCTTCGTCTTCCATTGCAAACCTTGGTCCGCTTGTTCTACCTTCTCGCTCCCTCCGCCAGATGATACGGATGAAGGAAGAAAAAGAGATATGAGAGATACCAGAAGGAAAGAAAGAAGACAAGGCGATTGAAATGTTCGCGCACTGTCAGACAAAGACTCTGAGATGCCTGAAACCAATACTTGAGTCATTCGAAGGATTCAAGCACGGATCCAAAGATTCAAAGCTTCCATTCTTTGCTCTAACGATGATTTAGGTTCTGATGTATCTTCTTGATACCACACGTGTTCTTCGCAGCAGTCAACGGTATACAGTCTGTTGCTCCTGCTTATGATTTGACTGTTAGACAATCATGCCTAGCTTTTCTCTCTCATCCGCCCTAGTCACTCCGTTCTGCCAGACTAGGTAGCTCCTCAGTGTCAAGACGTAGACACTCATCCTACATCTGATCAGCACACAATAAAACCCAAGAGTCAGGAAAAGGGCAAGACTTACGTAGTGCAAGCCATGACCCCAATGATCCAAACACCATCATCTCTTTTAGCGATAGGAGCGTTGAATCTCAGTATCGCAGCAGAGCAGACAACACTTTCGTATATGGTATTCGCCAACATGACCCAATTCTTAAACCAAGGCCTTGGAAACTTAGCAGCCTGAATACAGAAACTGCATCCCATGATCCACATTGCAAAGATGACTACAAAATCCCTATTTCCTCATATCTTAGCAATATGATCGTTATTCCTTGCTCGTCAAAGACAGCTAAGAGGCTCGAGAGTAAAATCAGAGTGAAGGAATCTTACAGATCTGTCCATTTAATTTCTGTCCCGAATGATAACAGCAAAAACATCATGAACGGGGTAAGTAGGATTGAAATGAATCCCATGGGTAATGCTTGGATGAGCCAACAGATTCTTAGGCATTTTTCCGATTCGATGGAGGACTTTATGCTGGCTATGCGTTCAGTAAAGAGGAACCTAGACATTTTTGAGCTTGAGTCTGAGTCGGTGTTCAGAAAAAGTGGTTTGGCAAAATGAAAGAGAGAGAGAGAGAGAGAGAGAAAAAAAAAAGAGGGGAAGATTGATGTTCATCTTCCTTCCATTTCTTTTGTCGTCTTTAAAGTCCAAAGGCATCGCGTGAGGTCCCTTGACAAGAAATCCCAAATCTATATTTACGAAGTCCTGACTCGCTATACAGGAAGCCTGAAAATTGGCAGATGTGACCGTGCTCCTTGCTTTGCATCTTTTCTAATATAATTAAGCGAGAGCGAACCTATCTGCTTCCAAGCAAGGCCATCTAGTTCTACGGGATTCTCAGTATGAAATCATAAGAGAAAAGAAGGCTTCGATGATTGTTTCTCGCACACACTAATCTACTGGCTTTATCGAACAAATTGTGGCAACAACGGGCATTCATTCATCCTCGGAGTATCTTGACCTCTCTCACAACGCCATCTTCAAGATCTCAATAACCTGCTCTTTCTCCTTGAGAGGAATAGGATTGGTTGCACAACAAAAATCACTAAGGCTGTTCTCCGCAAGCATATCGAATTTATCCTCTCCAACGTTCACATCCCTAAGACATCCCGGAAGACCAAGTTCCTTGACAATCGCTTTCAAACAATCGCCTAAATCCGCTGTTTGCTCTGATAGACCGTGGTTTTGGAGGACATTTTTGACGACATCGTCGGACCAGAACACGTTGCGGACTTTGGCTTGTTGATCGGGATTGGTGTTGGCATTGTATTTGCAAACCGAGGGGAGCATGATGCAGCTGGTTTCGCCGTGGCCGACGCCTAGAGGACCGAGTTGATGACCAATACCATGGCTTCCTCCCAGCGGCGCCTTTTCAAAGAAGACGGCGCCAATGGCATCGATGACGCCGAGTTGGCAATCGAGTCTAGCGTCTAGATCGTTTGCATTGGCTTTGCAACGTAGTAAGCCAGGGACTAATGCCTTGAGGCCTCTGGTGGCGCGCTCATCGGCACCAGGGTTGTCCTCCAAGGAGCACATGGCTTCAACACAGTGGTCGACGGAACGGATACCAGTGGATAGCCAGATAGAGTCAGGAGTTGTGGTTGTAAGCTGCGGGTCAAGGATAACGAGGAGCGGGCCTCGACTGGGGAAGAGCTGTTTGCGGTGGTTGCGGTCGTTGGTGGCACCGCCTGGTCGTGTGTATTCGCCACCAGAGAGGGAGGTTGGAACACTGATGATAGGGACGGTAGGAGCTTTCAGGTCCGAACGCTCTTCAGTAATGCCATTTACGTGCATCTTGATCAGATCATCTACTGTAGAGATATTGTTCGCCAGTGCCTGATGACATTGTTAGTCACAACTTCAATTCCTTGAGACTGGAATAAATAGTACAAGGGCGATAATTTTGGCTGCATCTGTCAAAGACCCAGCACCGCAGGTAATGATCAAATCTGCTTTAGCTTCACGAGTGTCGTGGATGATTTCGAGAACCTCAGAGCACAGAGTGTGAGGGGTCATGCCATGTCGGACACCCACGACTTTACTATCCAGAGCTTTTTCGAGCTTCTTGATATTGTTCGTCTGGCGAGATAGAGAACCAGACGCGATAATGTAGACACGCTTAGCGTCGAAGGTCTGATTCACGTGTTTGGCGCATGACTCGTCGAAGGGAATGCCGTAGCTGATGTGAGGAGGGGAATTTGGAAAGGCATAACGATAGGTTTCCTGGTTTGGCGACATAGTGGCGTTTAATTTGTGATATTAAAAGAGCCAAGTAGATAAGAAGCTGTAAATTGCAAGGTACAGTACACGTATCGTCAGTGGGGTGTCACCGTGTGAAGGATGCTAGATGATCGTCGTGCTAAACACCGAAATGTCCGTGTGGGGAACAACCCTGTCATATCAGATGGATGTTTCAGAAAAGAGCTTCTGTTCCTTTGTCAGTAAGATCGTTTCGACTCATCACATCCGAGTCAATCCGAGAAATCAAGTCAGTATTGGCTATCGATAAGCAACCAGAGGAGTCGCGCCGGTCTGCGGCCAAGAATGGGATGTGGTTATGATGTTGGGGGATTACTAGAGATTCGGATGTCGTTATGGGGGTGATACAATGATGACAGAGTACTATGAAGAGGCGTTTTTCCTGTACGAGACCTTCTCGACGGCCACATTCTCAACACCATTCTGGTCCTTGCGAAGCTGGTATACGTAGAGGACGAGGACGTCTCCTTGGACCTGCTCGGGATGATCAGAAAGGTCGATTAGGTTAGCCCACGATGCGTGACGACTCACATCCATAAGCACAAAGCCAGGCGTTGACACTGCTTCGCCTTCCGAGTCGAGTTCGGTATCTGATGACCAACTGACAGCACCGGTCGCACTGCCTGGGTTGACAAAGAACTTGCCCTCCATCTCGTAGGCCTCAAACTTGCAAGTACCACCCCAGCACAAGACGTCGACATCCATCTGTCTTGCAGCTATCAACAAGCTGTCTGGGTCGCCGGGTGGGACAATGGTGTGACCATGTGTGAAGCCAATGCGCAGACCGCCATGTGTGACAACTTTTGAGAGAGCAGTAGGAACGGGAATCTGGTCGGTAGGAGCAGCATATGGAGCGTTGGGGTTCGGAGGAGCAGGAGTTGATAGTGAGATGTCAAAGTCACCCTTGACGAGCTGAAGATCGGGCGCCAGGTTTCGGAGGAAAGTGTAGACGCTTGGTGATGTGAGGTTGCCTAGACAGAGAATCTGGCCAATCTTGCCCGGTGTGAGGAGTTTCTTGAACTGTTCGAATCGCATTAGACTCCAGATCGAGGGTGAACGAGCAGTCGAGCGGGAGTCATGGTACCTTTGCTGGAATGTCCTGTGGACTGATTAGCTAGGGGAGGTGGATTGGGAGAGGTGCCGACTTACATTGGCGCGGTCCGGGATGAATAGGTCGCCCAAGCATAAAACGAGTCTAGAAGTCATGATGTATTACGCGCTTCTTCTTGCGCCTGTGTCGTCTCCTGTATTGAGTTGTAAGTGCTGACTTGGTTGCTGTTTGTCGCAATGCGACACGCAACGACATCAGCGGGGCCCAGACAGGCGGAGGTGAGCTCGGGCCGCCAACTTGTCAACCTCCTCGCGACTTCCTTCTTCTCTTCCTTACATCTTCGACACAACCCTCATTCCAAGCGATAAGCCCTTCAATTTGGACAGTTATACGAGCATTCATAGAAGCTCGTCTCTATATTTTTTTTGGTGGATTTCGACATCTTACTGAAGAGTTTCGATACGTCACTGTTTTGATCGATAATTCTCTCAACCCTATCATGTTATGCGCTTCGAAGGGTGTTCATAGGCTAGTCCTTGATGTTTGACTCACTATAAGTGGATGCAATCCATAAGAAGGCAAGTACGACGATGATAATCTTTCAACCACGCAACAAACATATTCCATTACAAGAGTCAAGTCTTTGGAGCCACAGCTGTTCTACCAACGAAGCACAACTCGAGCAACATGTCAGCCTCCAAGCCGAGCATTAAAGCGCGCTATGCTGTATTTATAAAAAGAGTCGCAGAGACGAAGCGGCTGCGTGCACCTGATGTTGCGGCCATGAAGGCACGTTATTATGCCAGCCTTAGAGGACCAGCCTTGGTGAAGGTCTGCACTCCCCATTCCGACCCTACGAGACTAGTAGGTCCACAAAAACGTGAATCGGAGGCGGCACGTTCGAACTCTGCGTATCTCCATGATGACAAGCGCAGAAAGACGTCTCCTATGGCCTATGTCGGAATGTCCAAAGATGCAACCGACGTGGAGGATATGAAAACGGACGAAATTGCTGAAGCCTTCGCTGGCATGTCTGTAAAGCCTGAGACCAAGGGGCTTTTAAAAAGACTCGCATCATCTCAGCGACTTTCGACTTCCAGACGAGCGCATATAGCAAGATGACCAACGCTATCGCCAACATGTCTTCGATATCAGCTAACAAGGCAGAGTCTGGCGGCCATGGATTCACTCCCTCAGAGCCAGGCAGTTGTGTGAGTCTGACACTGTTTCCTCTTTACAATGTCTGGTATCAAGCATTGGAGATAGCCATGATAGTATTTCACTTGTAATCATATATATCTTTGTCCAAAGCTTAGTAATGGAGAGTTAGGGAGTGGCTGTCGGCGGTCTCGGAGACCCCAGGCCAAGAAATGTGGAGTCTAGCGGGCTGGCGATGGATGGCGGACAGCGGCCGAAATCGCCCAAATATTTCGCAGCGGTACAGTCATTTTGCCTTTGTGTTCTCTGGTTGATCTTCTTGTTATACACACTAGACACAATGGGGGCTCAGTTGTTGCGCACGAGCAGATTGCCTGCAGTCAGGGTGTGTATCTTGTTCGACAATTGGCGGCTATACAAGCCATGACTAACTCGTCGGCAGTCACTTGCCTCTTCTGTTGGACGTCCGTCAGTAGCGCGCCGTCATCTGGCTACACAAGCCGATGCCTCTACCACTCCCTCAGCATCAGACCTGGCCAGTCGCACCCCGCCATACCCTAAGCTGCTCAGAAAACTACACGAAGTCCGCCGTATCCTGCCTGACCGCCCCCTCACACTCGCCGAGAAGATCCTCTATTCACATCTCGAGTCCCCCGAGGAGTCCCTTCTGACCGGAACAAACAATGGCGCCGACATTCGTGGAAAGGCCAACCTCAAGCTCAAGCCTGACAGAGTTGCCATGCAAGATGCCTCTGCCCAGATGGCCCTGCTGCAGTTCATGTCGTGTGGTCTGCCCACCACTGCTGTCCCTGCCAGTATTCATTGCGACCACATGATTGTTGGAGAAAGAGGTGCAGATGTCGACTTGCCCCAGTCTATCAAGGGCAACAAGGAGGTCTTTGACTTCTTGGAGAGTGCGGCAAAGAAGTACGGTATCGAGTTCTGGCCTCCGGGTGCTGGTATCATCCACCAGAACGTCCTCGAGAACTACTCTGCTCCTGGTCTTATGATGCTCGGAACCGACTCTCACACTCCCAACGCTGGCGGTCTTGGTGCTATCGCTATTGGTGTTGGTGGTGCCGATGCTGTTGACGCTCTGGTCGATGCTCCCTGGGAACTCAAGGCTCCCAAGATTCTCGGTGTCAGACTCGTGGGACAGCTCAGCGGCTGGGCCTCTCCCAAGGACATCATCCTTAACCTTGCCGGTCAGCTCACTGTCCGTGGTGGTACTGGCTACATTGTCGAGTACTTCGGACCTGGTGTCGAGACTCTTGCCACCACCGGCATGAGCACAGTCTGCAACAGTAATTTCTACCCTTTGAACAACCTCGAAGTATACTGCTAACATATTCCTAGTGGGTGCTGAAATCGGCGCAACAACCTCCCTCTTCCCCTTCACCAAGGCACACGTCCCCTATCTCCACGCAACCCACCGTGGCCCCATCGCTCTCGCTGCCGAGACTATCGCCAGCTCTCCTGGTCCCCACAATCTCCTCCGTGCTGATGAGGGTGCTCATTACGACAAGGTCATTGAGATTGACCTCAGCACTCTCGAGCCCCATGTCAACGGCCCCATGACCCCCGATCTTTCCACTCCTCTGTCTTTGTTCCGCGAAACCGTCAAGGCCAACAACTGGCCCGAGACTCTTGGTGCCGGTCTGATCGGCTCATGCACGAATTCCTCCTACCAGGACATGACCCGTGCTGAGTCGCTGGTCAAGCAGGCCACCGCTGCTGGTCTTCAGCCCAAGGCTGACTTCTTCATCACTCCTGGCAGTGAACAAGTCCGTGCTACTCTCGAGCGTGACGAGACTCTCAACACTTTCAACGACGCTGGTGGTGTCATTCTTGCTAATGCTTGCGGGCCTTGCATAGGCCAATGGACCCGTACCGATGGTGTTGAGAAGGGAACTGAGAACGCCATCTTCACTTCCTACAACCGCAACTTCCGTGGTCGCAACGATGGAAACGTTAAGACCATGAACTTCCTCGCCAGTCCCGAGCTTGTCACTGCCATGGCTTATGGTGGCAGCACTACCTTCAACCCCATGACCGACTCTATCCCCCTTCCTAACGGTGGCGAGTTCCGTTTCAACCCTCCTCAAGGTCGTGACTTGCCCAGCACTGGCTTCGCTCAAGGCAACCCCGAGTTCCTCCCCACTCCTGGTAAGCCCGATGCCAGCGTCGCAGTCCAGGTCGACCCCAACTCCACCCGTCTCGCTCTCCTCGAGCCCTTCGCTCCCTTCCCTCAAACCGAGCTCGAGGGTCTCCGCGTTCTCGTCAAGGTCAAGGGCCAATGCACAACCGACACCATCTCCGCCGCCGGCCCCTGGCTCAAGTACAAGGGTCACTTGCCCAACATTGCCGAGAACACTCTGATCGGCGCCATCAACGCCGAAACCGGCGAGACCAACGTCGTCTACGACATCAACGACACTGAGTCCCGCAGCAACGGCATGGGCATCCCCGCCCTCGCCAAGAAGTGGAAGGAGCAAGGCAAAGAATGGCTCGTCGTTGCCGAACACAACTACGGCGAAGGCTCTGCCCGCGAACACGCCGCCCTGCAGCCCCGCTACCTCGGCGGTCGCATCATTCTTTCCAAATCTTTCGCCCGTATCCACGAGACCAACCTGAAGAAGCAAGGTGTTGTGCCGTTGACTTTTGCCAACGAAGCCGACTACGACAAGATGGCTGCTTGTGATGAAGTCCGCACTGAAGGTTTGCTTGATGTCCTGAACTCTGGCGGTCAGGGTGAGGTTACGCTTGTTGTTAAGACTAAGGGTGGCGAGGAGATTAGAGTGCCTACCAAGCACACTCTTTCCAAAGACCAGTGTGCGTTTGTGCTCGCTGGCTCGGCGCTGAACTTGCTGGCTGCTAAGGCTGGTAAGGGGGCTGCCGCATAAACGATGTGTAAAAAGAGTTCTTGAATTCCTTTTGAGTCTTTATAAAAAGCACAGATCGGAGTTTTTGGCATGTTGTTGAATCCTTTCACGCTTTCTTCTTTTCTTCTCTTTGTTGTATATATCCCAAGAAATGTCTGAAATGTTCTCAACTGTGTCCTATCTTCAAAAACTCTTGCATATGCGACGCTCCTTGAGATGCGAAGATGAAGAACGAATTTTTGAAGTGATTGTGCCTCAATAGAGCACCTGCCGAAACGTTCTCTTCAGACTTGAAGCTCTCAATTGCGCTCTGATCTTACAAGAAGGTGTGTATGTGCATATCGTACGACCAATTGTTGGAATTATTTTCTTCTCCCCTCATCTACGTAGGATGATCCTGGAATGATTGTCTATTGTCTTCGAACAAACCTTATCACGAATCAAGATCGAATATCTCAACACACCCCCAGGACGTCTTCGAGCCCTCGCAACGAGTGGACAGAAACTGCTGAACCGCACTTGCGTCTTATGCTTCTTCCTCAAATCCATTGATGTCTCCGATAACCTTGACTGCGTATCGGATGTTTTCTCCACTGCTTCCGCGACTGCTTTTCCAATCGCGTTCACGGCCTTTCTAAGGACTCATTGCCCGCCTTCGTCCTTGACCTCTCTTTGAACTCACTCCGCGTCTGCGTTCTAGAGTTCTTTGGAAGATCTCTGCCCGCTTTCGTCCCGGATCCCTCTGCAGACTCTTTGCAGGTCTGCGTTCTAGATATCTCTGCAAACTCTCTGCTCGCCTTCGTTCTAGCTTGCTCTGTGAAACTTTTCGCCGCCCTTTCCCTGGATCTCTCTGCAAACTCTTTGCCCGCCCTTGTTCAAAAATTCTCTGCGGTTTTCTTGCCCGTTTTTCTCCTGGTGCAAGATCGGCCAAAAGTTGAAGAACGGTCCACCCATATCCATCGACTTCATCTATATCAGAACCGGCGCGTACAAGCATCTTGAGAATGGCGAGATGTCCTTCATACGCAGCCCAGTGTAGAGCTGTCATCCCACGATGGTCTCGGACGCGAATGTCAACACCAAGGTCGAGGCACCTCTGCACGGTGGCTTCAGAACCATAAAGCGCCGCGTATTGCAATGTGTTTCTCCTCTTTCGGTCTTCTTGTGCGGCAAGCTCTAAAGTCAGGTAGGGCAGCATAACAAGTATGGTCTTCTCTATTCGTGTGGTTTCGTCTTCCCAGAGACTATACCTGCTTCCGGGGGCATCTGACTCATCCAATGTCTTTGTTCCCAGAGCTATAATCAGTGCGGTAAGTCCGTCTTCATCTTCAGCATTAACATCTGCGCCATGATCGAGGAGTAAATCCGCGATCGAGTAGTGGCCTCTTTTTGCAGCAGAACGCAGCGCGGCGCCATTTCGAGCATTTACATCTGCGCCTCTGTCTAGAAGTAGTTTTGCCATTGTGTTGCGACCCAAGTCTACAGCAGAGCGCAGCGCGATACCATCTTGAGCGTTCACATTTGCACCTCTGTCGAGCAAAAGTTTTGGAATTCCGACGTCTTCAAACTCACCCTCTGTTGCCTCTTGCAATGCAGCACCATCCCCAGCATTCACGTCCGCGCCTCTATCGAGAAGTAGTTCCACAATCGTATAGCAACCCTGTCTGATAGCAGAACATAGCGCGGCGTGATCTTGAGCGTGCAGATCTGCACCGCGGTCTAGTAAAAGCTGGACAGTTGTGTCGTAGCCCGAATGTGAAGCCCGAAACAGTGCAGTCTCTCCATCTTCATTTCTAGCGTCAATATCTGCACCGCGGTCCAGTAGAAGCTGTACAACCTCGTCGTTGCCCG